>NC_135870.1:16410992-17010992 GCF_031162955.1 Sander vitreus
CTATTTCCCCGCGCACACACACGCGCATACGCTTTTTCTGTTCTTCTGGACATACAGGACCATAAATGAGTGTGTCACTAGATTCAAATAGAGAATACACGATGACTTTTACATTTACATATATATAGTAAAATGGTATATGCACATACTTAGTTTATAGAAAAAAGGTACCACAGTGAGTCCATACCATGGCAACCATGAATCCAGTGAGTGACATTTCTTACCACTTTATAGAAGAAGCAGTGACAACATTGTGAGAAAAATTATCATGCAAGTACTGTGTTTCACTGTACAGGACTTCCAAATCACACTGTGATGAACAGTAAGGAGGACGACAGGAAAAAAGGGACAAAAAAAGAAACTCAGAACTGGACTTGAAATTACAATGTTTAGTGCTTGGCGAGAGCTGGACCACTGTGCTACAGAGTGCTTCTTCCAATACAATTTGTGACAGTAATGGTTCCAACCTTATCTTTTCCTTGCTTTTGTTCCTTTCAGTGAACAGAGGTGACAGTAAAGTAATAATGAAAATGGATGTATACAAATATAGCTCTTTATGGTTTTCCATGCCTCTTATAATGACTTGATGATTTTCCAAAAAAGTTAATTAATTGTAATACAAACCTTGAACCTATATAAAGCTACTTGTGACTTCTACCTTTAGCTCGTCTCAGGGCTCCGTAAAGTAAAGTAAACATCTGGTGTTGCTATGAAAACACAGGCCAGTTTTATCAGTGTGGAGCAAGCCGAGCTGAACAGATACACAACGTTCCTATTCACAATATGAAATGTCAACAGCATCACCACTGACAGTACACAGACACATCTGGTCACTCTCAAACCAGAGCAATGACATTTATAGAACTGTGCATGTGTTCACACACGAGTGGATGAGTTGACTTCTCAAAGGTCTTCCAGATTCAGGCGTTGCCTGTTTGAGCTGGTGTGGGAGGTGCAGCAGTATTAATTTCATTAATGAAAACGGTGGCAACATTTTTGGCAAACACACAGACAAAAAAAAAACAACAACCTGTGACTACTTACTGTTGAAAAAACTGAGCTAAAATGAGATTTAAAAATAAAACACTGAAATCTATGATGGTTGTCTGTGCTACGTTCATGTGGTGTTGAAATAATCAGAAAAATTAGTTCCAAACTGGGAAAATTCACACTGCGATAACATTGTGAGATAGGGCATGCCTTGGTGGATGTCTGCACTCTCCGAGTGCCCTTTTAATTTTCATTAATCAACTAGTTGTTTTGTCTACAAAATATCAGAAAGTAACGAAAAAATGGCCCTCCGTTTCCCAGAGCACAAGGTGACATCTTCAAATGTCTTATCTTGTCCTACCACAAGTCCAAAACGCAAAGATATTCTGTTTACAATTAAATAAAACAGAATAAACAGCAAATCCTCACTTAGTAGCAGATAAATTTTCTGTTGATCATTGTTGAATTGTTCATTTTTAACATTCAATAATTTTTTTACCACTATGGTGCCAGAGCAGTTTGATCTGCAAAACCTATCATCTCTGAAAATTAGTACACATGCATCTATTAAAGTCCATTACAGACACCAGACTGATCTCTGCTGGTGTACCTTGCAGAACTATCACTGGCATTTTTCTTTTTTTACACTGATAAATAGTAAACAGTGTCTCTAATGTGTAGAGAATCTCATCACCTCTACATACATCCAGGGTTCTATCTGGATGCTGTCAGGGGACAGAAAAGATAAACACATATGATTGGTGGTCTCTCTTGGAGTAGACCTGCTGGGGGATTAAATTGTGGTGAAGCCACAGCCTCTCAATGAAAGTTCGCTGGGATCCAGGGAGAACAAGAGCAAGAGAGGAGAGAGATAAAGATGCTATGAGTAGTTGAAGAAAGGAAAAAAATGAGAAAAATGGAGAGAATTGGAAATGTGCATGAACAGGAGCAAGTAGGACGAAGAGAGTGGGCAAAAGAGCGAAACTATAAGCAGAATACGAAGCGGTGTAGGGGGACAGGGGGGAATCAGATGAACAACTACGGCAGATATTGAGCTGGCCCCTCGGGCAAACAGACTCCACCAGAGGCTGCTCCTCATTTTCTCTTTGGCTGTCCCTCTTTAAGCCACTGCCCGCTGGCCTGCCACACTGGCAATTACCTCCTCAACACACCTGGCAGCAACAGTGTCTGTGTCTATGCACACAGTTACCTTACAGCCAACACTCTGTGCCTGAGGGGGGTAAGCTCTCTTCCAACATGGCTTGGCCACTTAGGATTGTATGCACATGATTATACTGCATGCACACAAACACAGACCCAGATACAAACACCCTGCCAAAAAGCATATAACAATGTGCCAGTTCCCATTCGATTCTCATTATCAGAGCAATTCAGTGATAAACAACAACAACACCAATTCCCTCCCTTTGTTTCTCTCTCATGGCATTTTCCTTCTCATTTTTCTTTAATTAAAATCATGTGTACACGAATGAGAAATATGCCGTCAACAAAAAATATATTCGAACAAAAAAGAATGCTTGTGTTGTCTTTAAAGCTTAAACGAAGCCCTGGATCTTCAAAACAACAATAACTGGCCTACAGAACAGTTTGCCCACCCTCCTCTGTCTCCCAGTGGGACTGAGGGCGACTGAGGGGACGACCATGCTTTTACATGCATGGCTGCGTGTCGCCTGTACGAACTGTAGATGCCAGCTTGTCCGTAAATCCTCTTGTGGCTTTGTCTTCCTTGGGCTCACACTGACCAATTATTACATTTCTACCTGCATCCACCGTCCATCTCATTTTGTACGCCTCCCGCCAGTATCCATTCTCCATTTTTCTTCTTCTCTCTTATTCACACCATCATCGTGGGTCATTAGTGTGCGATTTTGTATTTTTCTCCAGAGAAGGAGAGGAGAAAGGAGAAAAAAACTGGCAGAGGCCCGGCCTCATTAACACTGGTCCTGCACACAGACACCATCACCTCAATTTGGTTCCATAGTTACTGAATATATTTCTTCTACAAGTTAATGCATAAGGGAAAACACACACACACACACACACACACATAACATCCCATTTTCCCAACAGAGACGAAGGGAATCAGGCAGAGCATGAGAAACGAGGGATGAGAAGTGATTGAAAGATGAAGAAGAGATAGCAGAGCTGGGGAATTTGCTGAGATTAGCAGCATTTTTTCTCATCAGATAACCATCACATGAGATGAGCAGAGGAAGAGACAGAGTGAAGGGAAACTGGGAGGATTGACAAAAGCCAAGAGAGCGCATGCTAATTAGTGTTGGAGGAGCTTATTTTCACATTGTATTCCCTTTTAGAGTTTTGATTGAGATTGTCAGCCGTACTGATGTTGATGATGATTATAGCACAGTTGGAAGTGTTTCATCCAGCAGCCACAGTGCCAGCAGGATACCAAAATTCAAGACACACTGTCATTATTTCACCGGCAAAAAGGACCTTCAAATAATGGCTGGTTACAGGCCACAAATCTAACATTACAGCACAACCAAAATGTGCTGGCACTTTATATGAATAATAAAACACCAAATTAATATTTTCTGTGTTAGGGAGTTTTAGAGAACCCCAACACTAATGATCTACTACAAAAACCATCTGTAGTGTGATTTTAACTGAGAAAGCCCTGGGCTGGAAAAAGCTTCCCACTACAGTTTGGAATAAGATATTCTCTCGCGCACAAAGTCCAAACAGAGTCCACTGATTTACTTTATACAAGCTTACATCAATCTATGTATCTCACATGTATCTTCCACCTTGCTTGTCTTTTCTTTACCCTTTATTTATTGTCTTACTTTATTGTGGAGAAGGCTCTGACATCCACCTACATTTGCACATGCACGTCCAATTAAAAAATAATGAATGGTTTAGTGTATAAAATGTCAAAAAAACATTAGAGACTGCCCATCACAGTTTCACCAGAGCCCAATGTGATGTCTTCAATGTTATGGTTTTGGTGTTTTGTCTTGTCTTATTGTGGTCTGTTTTCCTGTCATTTTGTAGTTTTCTGTCATGTCTTGTTTCCTTCTGTTGTGTGATTATTGGTCTTGTTTTATGTTCTGTTTCCTGTTTTATTTTGATAGTCTGTTCTCGGTCTTGTCTTGTCTAGTTTTACTCCCTGTGTTTTCCCACTCTTGTGATTGCCTGATGTTTTCCACCTGTTTTCCAGCCCTTGCGTCACCTGCCTCTTGTTACCTCGTTACCCTCCATATTTAGTCTTTGTGTTCCCCTTGTCCTGTGTCAGATCATTGTATGTGTTTGTTCAGGTTGTGTTTCTGTGTGTCAGCTATTCTCTGGACTCCCTTGGTTATTTTTTGTGTTTTGGTTTAATAAATCCTCAACTTCAACTTTCTCCTGCCTGCCTGCCTGCTCTCTGCCTTTGGGTCCTCAACTTCACGGAACTTAACATTCAAATTGCTTGTTTTATCTACCTATCTATCTATCTACGCCCCCATGTCACGTCCGGTCAGCTTGCCAAGCGGGAAAAAAAAACAGAAAAAAACACACGTGTAGCCTGCTAGAGGTAACCCATTTCCTGATTGATTCTCCAGTGGCGGCGCTAATGGGCTAGATTACTACACACACAGTAGCAGAAGAAGACCAGCTACACACAACTAAGGGGGTAAGTGCGCATCCCCAAAGCGGACCTCCTATGGAGACGTTTTGATGCTAACAAGCCATCACCTGCCGTTAGCATTCCATTGACTGCCATTCATTTTAGCATCACTTTGACAGCGAATAACTTTACATCTGAAGCGTTTAAAGACTCTATTTGTCCATTGTTTATTTCTAAAGAAACACGACAATGTATAAAAGGCTGCATTACCTTGTAATACGACTTACTGTCGCATAGTAGAGGAATTACCGTATAGTACAGGAGAAGCTTGCAGGCAGTTTTGACTTACATTAGCTGTTTAAGTTTAATTACTAATGTTAGCAATAATTAGCCTGTGCCGATGTTATCTCCTTACATATACCTACGCTCTCGGTCTCTGCAAGATTCTGAATGATTGAGATTTCTCTTGGCACAGCTACCAGAAGACTTCCAACTTTCAGACAGTTGGTCTGGAGACCGGTGAGATCAGACTTCACTGGTCTCCATGGAAGTCTACGGCGTCACTTTGTCCATTCATTTTACTGGATGGAGACCCATCGGCAGAACTTGAACCCCATCCTCTTTCACTGAAGTCGCCGGTGTGGAAGTATTTTGGATTTCCAGTGAATTATGTTGACAACGTTTGCGTTGTCGACAAAAAAGCCACAGTTTGCAAGCTCTGCTATGTGTTTGTACCATATTCTTCCACTGGCAGCACGACTAACATGGCAGTTAACATGTGTGGTATATGTTCAACTGTTCGGAAATAGTTTAAGACACTTAATTGTTCAGAGAAGACTATGGACATTTTTTTTATTGTTTTTTGTTTGTTTTGTTGTGAACTTGAATGTCATCTTCTGTGAAGAAGACTGCAGTTACAAAAGAGAAACTAGATGGCAGGTTATAGATATAAGTTGTTACATTATGATGTTAATAAATGTTTTAAATTTGACAATGTAGTGTGGTACATTGCGAACAACAGGTCAGATATTATATTGCATAAAAGTCTAGTCTAAAAATGGCATAGCAACCTGTGCTTTAAAAATGTAAAAATCGAGAATCGAATCAAACTGTGACCTTAGAATCAAAAATGTAATCGAATCGAGGATTTGGAGAATCGTGACACCTCTACCATCTATATCATGCAGTGTTAAAATAATCAGGTGCTGACGGATCCTTAATAAGGTAATGGGCTTAAGTATGTATCATGTACTAGCTATGTGCGTTAGTTCCAGCTCTTGCCCTGCTGTCACATGCCATACTCTTCTTTTTCCAAACCAACAACTGTTCAGACGTTTCTATGCACTCCAATGGAGCAGACCTACTATAAAGCTAATCTTGTGCAGGTACAAATATGGGTGATGTTTCTGGCAGCTGAGTTTCTGTGTCATTCTGAAGTTATTTTAGAGCATCACTGTTGATTTATCTCTCTCATAACTTTTCCGAGGTATGGTATTTTTGCTCTCATGAATGCTTTTCTCACCAATGCTATTTCTGATCCATATTTTAACATCATACACCTGAAAAGGGCTGTTTGTTTGTCTGTATTTTATTTGTACTAATTTGTGTGTGGCTGGCTCCGGGGTTATTGGTGCCATAATGTTTGCATCTGGGAAAACATCTGCAAAAGTCTGTGGTAATGAGCTGGACAAACACGCACACCAGCAAACACAAATAATGAAACTCATAGGAGCAGGCGGCGCACAATGAACAAAATGGATGCAGAATCATGCTCTCATACACCTCTCTCTAACAATCTCTGTTGTGAAGAAGCATGTATTGTGTAAACAAGTGCTTGCTGACGGAGATGTCGGTTTGCCTGGCTATTTCTCTACAATGGTGAGACAGCAGGACAGAGAAAGACAGATTGAGAGACAAGCGATCAGAAACACAGACAGTGCTACAAGCAGAGAGAGGCATGCTGAGACAGAGAGAGGTTGCATAGAAAAGCTCCCACATGTTCAAAGGAGACAGCAAGATTCTCTACAAACTTCTGTGTATTTCCTTTCCATGTCCGTTTCTCACATTAACTTTACTATTCACCCCTCCTCCAAATTTACAGCATCTCATTTCCCCACCTATTTCCTTATTTCCACTCTTTCTTTTGATCCTTTTTGTGCTGCCAACAGAGCAGTTACAATGCTTGTATATCCAGTATAGCACACTTTAACAGACTGGACTGCAAACAGGCTGTCTAAAATAGATGTAGCAAATGTTTTAATGTAATCTGGGCTGAAAAAGCAGGGTTGAGGGTCTTCTTTTAAAGCCACATAAATAAGTGTGGCACTGTGTGTGCTCATAGTTTTGCTGATAGTAAGTAGTTATGACCTTTGCCTTTTAAAACATAAACAAGTTGCTACACATAAAAAATACTACCTTCCAGCTGCAGGATTTCTGTGACAATTTAAATCCATCAGGCATATTATAATTAGTACCACAAATATGCCAACAAAAACAATGGATTAGATTAAGATAAACAAACTGACCATCCTGATAATTAACCTGACTAACTTTCAGTGTGATACCAAGCAGTCCAGTATACAACCTTAGGCTGTGAGGGCTTTTCCTTTCCAACATGAACTGATTGATTTCCCTACGAGAAATAAACAAGGATTTCTTTCTCCGATAAGAACTTTCATTTCTTTCCAGATAAGACAGAGGTCTACATTCACATACCTTTCTAGAATTAAGGAAGTAGTTATTGTGCAGATAAGACATGCAAAGAAAAAGAAAACAATAACAGTAACCAGGGTTTGAAAGTGGTCAGAATATGAGGAGCAGGATAACAAGTCTGATGGAAAACTGCAGACAAACGGAAAGAGAAACACCTAAAAGGGAAACCTCTTGGTTACACTGTTCTCCTCCTCCTGGTTTTAGGGCCGAGGCAAAGGTTGGACACTGACCCCTCCATTTCTTGTAACGTTTGGTGTTCTATGTGGACACCATTTATCCAGATCTGAGTGAGGTCCAATGGCACTACTGTGAAGGCTGCATTCAACATGCCCTGCAGCCAAACAAACTTGTGTTTCACTGAGAGTTGAGAGACATGCCCAGAGAAGTGTACAGTTGCCTTTGCTAGTTCACTGTGAGGCTTTAATGGCTTACATAGCGGAGGAGGCTGTGCCTGATTGCTTGCTCCCGAATTGCGGAAATAATCAGCCAGTCATCAAAATATGAGGAAGTGACAGGGCCACTACCAAACACCTCATACATTTTGAGGGCTTGGGAATCCTGAACCCTACAAGACCATACACTGATGCTCCTGGCCACAAATGCAAACGGTATGTATTCATGTACCCACAGACCATTAAAGGTGATGAAAACAAACCAATCCCTGTAAGCAAAGATGTAAACAACATATTTTAAAGTAGCATTAGGAAGTGCAAGGCTTTTAGAAACTGCAATAGCCCTCTCAAGTTGAGGTTGCAGGTAAGCCAGTCATCCTTTTTATGAATGGAACTGCTTTGGTGGGATCACCAATCACCACCAACCAATCCTTGAGTTATGAACCTTGCAGCAATAGCAATAAACAAACAAGCAATGCTAACTTATCAGTACATTGAAAGGAACAAAGAGTGGTAGACTAGTGAGGGGCTCTTTTAATAGAAATGTAAAGGAAAAGTTAATACTAAGAGAAAGCAGCTAGTTTGTTAACCGTTCCACAGATCTTGAGACTGAACTTGTTGTAATGAAATGCTGTTTTACAGTATTAGTAGTACAATTGTTTTCCCCACTCACAAATTATTAAGTTTCATCAGCACAAAAACACGCACAACTGAAGACAGCCATAGACTACTCAAAGGTAATAGCGTTCATGCACTACAATATACAGTAGTAGAGACGTGACCAGGAGTAAGTGACATGCTTTAGATATTGTCTGCATTATGTCTCATTAATGCAGGACAATGCAGCGGGCTCGACACATGCTGATAGGATATTAGAACAAAGACCACCAGGGATATGGTGTCAGGTATGTACTGCATCTGCGTGATGGTGATGGTGGGAAGGTGCGTCTCTCAAAGCCAAAAAAGGTTTATGTACACACTGTATAGAATGTATATGCCTTGATGGCTACTTTTAATTAACAGGCCTGAAAACACTGTCAGGAATTGGCTCATTAAAACATCATACATTTATTTAAAACTATGGCTCTCGATTCTTGTTCTCAGAACTAGAACTTCTGTTATTGTTATTTTCAGGGACACGGGGGAACAATCCCATTTTAATGACCACATATTTTGTATATTGAACATGGATGAATAGATCAGTCGCCCGAATAAGAGAGCATGATTCTACTCGGTATCTCAGTAGACACACACCGACTCCACTAAACACACATGCACCAAAGCAATTACTTCTCCTACTGACTGCCACGCTGATTTCCCAGCTGATCTCAACTTATGCACCCGGTCTGTTCCAATTTCTCTTTACCTCCTATTTCTCTTATGTTTTACTGCTGTTTTATTAACACCTTGTTCAGTCTTTCAGTATATTTGGTAATACATTTGATTCTGTCTATCACGTTCCATTTTGGTTGTCATCCTTATTTGTCTATGTCTGTTTATTGTGTCTTCTGTTATGAGATGCTGATGTAAGCCATTTCGGTTTTTATTTTATTTACAGAACTTTAAAACATCCAACAATGAGATTAACAAGTTTTTCTGCATCAATGTTTTCTTTATAAAAGACCTTCATTGAAAAAGAAGATGCTCAGTGTGATGACTAATTACTGTAGGTCCACTTCTGCCACAATAACAATGTTCAACAGTCCAATGGCAATTTCCTTTAATTACATCTTTGCTTCTTTTGAAAGCCTGCATTCAAAAGTGCATCAGTAATGTCCACTATAAGAAACCAAACACACTCTATATATGATGCATAGAATGCAGAGAATGAAGCTTTAAAAAATGAGGATGAATGACCATGCTTTGGTTTATTGATGAAAATTGGTATTCTAATCCATATCATCAGCAGGACGAGGTCAGGTCAAGTTTTGAACCCAGTCATTGATTTCTGTGACCTCTGATGAGCTCCTCTTAGTTACCATTTTCACATTTGTCTTCTTTATATTTACACAGGCTTCCCTGTGATCCTGTCATCAAATATAATTCTAAAACAACAGAACTAAGTGTTCACTGCATGCCTTGAAGAAAGATGCTCGGTTACCCTGCATATGTTACACTGTGGTTGTGTCTTGACTCGGTGCAGGTGCAGGACAGGGGAGGTCGAAGCACAGAGTATTGATGAGATGACAGAAAGCAGAGGAAACGCTGATGTTGCTTCTGGAAAGGAAATAGATAACATTGACAGGGGAGTGCAACTCCCCTCGGTCAATTATTAAAATGGAGAATAGCCGTTTGTGTGCACAATTTCTGCTGACGGTGGAGAGACTATCTATCTATCTATCTATCTATCTATCTATCTATCTATCTTATGTGCTTAGCATTGGTCATCTCAGACACACCTGTCATATATATGGGTTACCTTACTTTTAACTGAAAACGTCGCCGCCATACACGTGCACACACGTGCGTGCACACACACACACACACACACACAGTCCTGCGTCAGCATGGGGAATAAATAGACTATGCCAGAACTGAAGCATGCTACAACTGTGTGTGTGTGTGTGTGTGTGTGTGTGTGTGTGTGTGTGTGTGTGTGTGGTAGGCTCCTGCTGTGCTGATTTCAGCAGGAACAGATGGTCCTTCCATGGCTCTGCCGAGGCTTCACAGTCCATAGTCATAGGGAAGACTTGTGAATGTGTGTACAGTGTGTGTCCCTCTGTTTTTTACCATTAATCTACCACACTACTGTACCTACTTTACATACTATTGCGTGTGCGCGCGCACACACACACACACACACACACACACACACACTGACACTGACACTGATTGTTGCAGTGTAAGTGATATCCTAGTGGTCTTTGGCCTAGTTGTCTGTCCATTGACACTTAGCAGCTTAATCCTGCTTGAAAGGCTCTTCATTGCTAAGCTCATGTTTGCCAACACACAAAGCTGTCACACCCCCACCCCCTTTGTGTGTGTGTGTGTGTGTGTGTGTGTGTGTGTGTGTGTGTGTGTGTGTGTGTGTGTGTTTTTGTCCGAGCAGGTTTGTGAATATGTAAGTGGCTATAAACACTTGTCACATAAACGCCAGCTGTCAAATTTAAGTAAAAAAAACAGTGTGGGCTTTTGCTGCTGCATCCTACTAACCAGACGGATCTGCAAGCTCATGTTTAATTTGCTCTAGCAGATACATCTGGTACACCTCCCGTCTGAACGTATCCATATCCTGACCGTGCCAATCACAAGCGTTTATCTCATATGAAGCGGGTTTGATACCATGACTAACAACTTGCGGAGCCTTTGCGTTTTACGCAAAATACGTGATGACATCGGGAACACAACGCGAGCATAAAGTAGCTAGCTTAGTAAAGAGGAGCACTGTTGAGGCATTTTCGAAAACAACCAATATAGCTGCAGCTAATGTGGAACTTTGTGTTGAAGTACTATTTTCAAATTCTGAAATGTGTCACATGTTTCGTTGCTCTGATTAGTTGCAGGTCCATTCAATTAAGTCCAGAGGCATTTTGGTCTACTTCTGTTGTTAACACCCCTTGGAAATCAGAACTTAACTGAGAGGTTTCCAGACTATCACTATTATTTAATAATACATAAATAAATATACAAAAAACAAATGAATAAATAGCAATTTAAGAGTGTTACCAAAACACATCGATTTACCATCAACTCATTCATAGATTTTGAAGCAAGGTTACATAGGCCTAGGTACAAAAAAGTGAGGGCGGTAGGGAGGAACAAAAGAGGTGAGATTAAGAAAGAAAGAAAAACTTATATCTATAGAAACTTTGAAGATGGATTGTGTGTAGATTTGACCTTAAACCTTATGTTTGGTCCAGCGGTATCGATGACAAAACAACTATCTTGATATGCTGTAAATATATTGAAACAATGAGTTTCAAAGCTGAGGTAAGGTTAAAGCCAATAAAAAGGGTTCACAGAGACATCCAAACAGGTCTCTCAAATAATTTGGAGAAAATTGAGAATTGATTGTCAGAAGTTGTCTATGTAATGTTGTTACAACCCTCCCAATTCTGAAATGTTACGAGTTGTGAGCACACGAGGACAGCTAGGGTTGTCCAGATGTGGACTAATTCCCTAATGGGCTTCTACTCACTTCTACACAAACACACACACACTGGCAAGCAAGCTGGCGCGCGCATGCACACACGCACGCACACACACACACACACACACACACACACACACACACACACACACACACACACACACACACTAGAGCTTGATATCCCAGAGGTATGTCCATTCTCTATTTATCTCTGTCCATTTTCATTAATAAAAGCAGTAGTGTGGGTGGGAGGTGGTAGCAGATGAGCAGATTAGCGTGATGTATTACGAAAGCCAAATCACATTGAAGGATCAAGTATTTTTAAGAAATTAATTTCACAGGATGGACTCAGAATGACGTAATCTCAGTTTTGGGCATTAATAAACAGAACAACTTCAGTGACTTGGGATAGTGCATCCTGGCATTCTGTCTCTGTGTGTTTGTCCAAGTTTTTATCATTTTCACTCTCTTTAGCTGTTGTCTCGACTGTCTGTCTCTCTGTTCCCTCTATAAACAGAGAAGAAAATCTCTTGAATACAGATTGATTCCTCCTTTAGCTGAAATGACTGAATTCATGGGCTTTGCCAAGTATCGATTTCAGGCAGAATTCAGCAGAAAAAAGTAATTTTTCTGTAATGCTATTTTTTCAAATACAGCTGACTAATAATAAAATACTTTGACTAGACAAAGTAAACTTGTTTGTGTTCTTATCCTGTGTGAAATTATTCCTAACATGCGTGCTACATTAGGCAGCTCTGTGCATTCAGCTTTAGCTGGAGCTGATCAGTGACTCCATTCATTCCAGGTCAATTTGGGCAGTGTATTCGATGTGGATGTTTCATTACACACTTCCTTCCTGTCTGTCTCTCCGACTCTGGGGAGAAGACGGAGGGACCGAGAGGGAGAAAGGAAGGAACAGTAGAAGAGAAAGAAAAAGAGAAGAGGAAGGGCGTAATTAAAGGGGATGTATACGGTGAGAGAGAGGGAGAAAAAGCGTAGGGGAGGTTAGAAACGAGGGAATAAGAGAGGGAACTGTGTGAGTGCAGTGGCTGGAGGGTGAGAGATTAGGAAGATAGAAATCAGGATAACATAAAGGAATGAGAGATGGTGAAAAGGGTTGAATGACAGGATGTTACTGTTTAGATAAGAATAATGGAGCCATAAGGTAGGATGTGCGAGGCTATAGAAAAAGAGTGAGGGATAATAGAAACTGCAAGGGAAGAAAGTGGAAAACTGAGAAGGACGAAAATGGATGAAGAGAGAACTTGTTTCCAAGATGGGGACAGAGAGGAAGGAAGGGGAGGCAGGGATGAAGAGAAAGAAAGGATGAAGAGAAGTGAAGGGAGACAAAGAAGAGCCAGAGAAGCCATGGCTGAAATTATTCATTTCAACTGTCTTTTTCACACTTGTTTTATATTAATATTAAAACAAACTTTTCCTAGCCACAGGAACAGGACTTGCCATTAATAATTCACAATTCCATAATTATCATGGATTTACAAAATTGTATTTCCTGCACTTTTAGTGTGTCTTGCCCAAGGTCACCTCCATTAAAACCACAGATTAAGAATGACAGATTAAAGGATAATTCCAATCATTTTAAATCCAGCAGGGCTCCAGACTAACTTTTTGCCTTGGTTGCACTGGTGCACCTAACTTTTTTATTTATTCACAAAATGTAGGCGCACTCAAATTTTTCCTTGCGTTGCCGTTAACGCTGAATGGTGATACACAATATATAGCTCTGTATTTTTTTACAAAGTGGGCTAAATGTTCAGTTTTAAGTCAAAGCCACTTTTCACAAGCTCTTTCATTAAAACAGATTGATTAAAATAAAATGCAAAGAAAGGGCTCCTTCACTTGTTTTCAACAACAATAACAGACTGATTAAAAGAGAGAGAGGACGCCCAAATAGCTCAGTTGGTATATATAGAGGTTTGACACTGACCTGCGTCCCTTTCCTGCATGTCATTCCCCCCTCTCTCTCCCCTTTCATGTCTTCAGCTGTCCTATCAAAATAAAGGCCGAAGTCTTAAAGAGATCCAAACACAGGCACGGCTTTAAAGAAGGAATGGGTCATGTAACGCAACATTAAACCATATCGATATAAACGACATTACTTCGTTCGTGGAGAGGCAGTGGATGTGAGGACGTTAGGTGCACCGGTGCGACCTAGGAAAAATCTTAGTCACACCCTTACAAATTTTGGTCGCACTCTAGAGCCCTGTCCAATTTCAATAAGGAAGGTCTAATTACAAGTTTAGATGATACAAATAATGAATTTGTCCTTTGTCATTGAGGACCAAGTTAAATGTAATTACCCATTTCAGAGGAGGCATACAAACACCTCAAAATAACCAACATGTGCAATATACACCCTTCTGGAGCTGATGTCTAACAGCTCACTCTGTCAGTACAGCACTCTCTTTTTCAAGATTCAGATTTCTCCTCACTTTATCTTCCTTCTTTTTCAATAATCTTCCTCCTTCAGCCTCTTTTGTATGTGTTAAATGTCCAAAGGTTCAACTGTAACAGACATGGTCACTGACAAGCAAGAAAGTTAGAACAGAAAACAGAAAAAAGATGGAAAAAGATCCTTAACTCAGTCCCTGGGTTTAGTGTTTCTCAGCAATCAGGTCACTTATTTTACATCAGTGCTTAATTGAACTCTGTGCCAAAAGGACCAAAACAACATGTGACTCACAAACTGCATCTGTTCTACTTCTAGATTCTCTGTGTGTGTGTGTGTGTGTGTGTGTGTGTGTGTGTGTGTACACGTGTGTGAGGGAAGCATTAGATTGCAACAGGGCATGAGACAAAGGAGGGAGAAGAGAGTGAGAAAGAGATTCAGCATCAACTTTTCCCCTTGGGATTGGTCGCCATGGCTACGGAAGCATTTTCAGTTGAACGTGGGACAAACATAACGAAGAGTGAGAAAGACAGAGTCCGAGAGAGAGATAACATGGCGGCACAAGTGTGTTAATGTAGATGTAATGTAGATAAAACAGTCTTAATAGTATAAAAAAGATAGAATAGAAATGATTGCAGAGTATTGTACTATACATATAAGTGTATCAATGTATTAACTTCAATCTGACTGTCATCTAAACATTCAGGATGCAGTTACAAAAACACTTCTGCCGTATAAAGCACTGCAGCTAGGTAACCACGAGATACTGGATCTCCAACAGAAAACACGTAAGACGGCAGGAAAAAGCAGTGACCCAATACGCCCTCCATGAACTCTAATGGAAAACAGAGACCAATGAGAACAAAAAGCATCAAGAGACCATAACATCTCATCTTACAACCAGACAATCAGACTCCATCTATATTTCAAAAGCTACGGAAAACTGTGACAATGGGCCGTCGTGATCTGAGATTAGTGGAGGGCACCTTTAATGAGGAGGGATCGTGTTTCCATGCTGGCATGCTTACTGCAGTATCACCTGAAGGCAATTTGTCCGAATTCTGTAACAAACCTTGAGAAAGAGTAATTGAACTTGTTCATCAAATCCTGTTTTCTTACAAGTCTCATCGTCTAACCAAGGGAGTGAATTTAACTGGAACCTTGAATTATTGATTGTCTTTTTAATGGACCAAGTGTCATCTTTTATGTTACACAGCAGCATTGTTGGGGTCTGATTGACAAGCAGCCACAAGCATTAATAAAGAAAAATATCTATTCACTTAACAACTCCCTTTCACTTCAACTAATTTGAGGAACGTTCTATGTGCCATGACTTTGCGATGTTTTACTTGTATCAGCAGTTTGTTGATGATTTACTTGATGTTACTGAAAACAGTATGTGGGCAAAAATTGTGCTCAACACAATAAAAGACTGTGAATTTTTCTCTGCAATAGGTTTGTCAATATTTGCATAAAATACAGCCAATTTTACTGTTCATGAATTATGTATGGAGACTAAAGAGAAGAGACTTGTAAAGGCTGGTTTTGCTTGACAGTATTGCAATGGACCTACCAAGTGTGTGTGTGTGTGTGTGTGTGTGTGTGTGTGTGTGTGTGTGTGTGTGTGTGTGTGTGTGTGTGTGAGTGAGTGTGAGTGTGTGAGAGAGAGAGAGAGAGAGAGAGAGATGTGCTCTGCTGCGCTCACCGGCAAAGTCACTGCTTTCTCAAGGACACTGCGGCTAAGGGGCAAGAAAGAGGAAAGAAAAGACACACGGGAAGAGAAAGCAGGAAGGAGGCAGAAAGAAATAAAGACATTTAGTGATAGAAGGCCAAGTACCATAAAGAAATATTACCAATATAAAAAAAATTACCAAGGATAAGGCAGCAGATGAAAAGTGTGACAAAAAGAGAAGCAGATGGAAAGAAACGGGACTACGCTTCTATGTGAAAGTGAAAATATTTCTTTACACTATGTGGAGTAACCAGAAAACACTGTTTGACCTATTACCTTGAATCTGTTAAACAAAATACAAACTAGGGCTACAGCTACAGATGTTATTATCAAATAATGTAAAATAATATATACATTATTCTTTTTTTGTTTAATCAATTAATCATTAAGTTTAAAACATGTGAAATAAAATATGAAAAATGCCAATCACAATTTACCAGAGGTCAAAGTGGCATCTTCAATTTACAGTAGTTCAAACTAACGTGTGGTATTTTGACTTAAACAAATGATTTTAAATGGTATATTAATCTTGATATTTGATCTCAAAATCAAACTTTTCCCGAACCCCGTGGGGAGGAGGGCCACAACATCATGGCCACCAACAAAACTCAGCAAAGATTGTTCTTGCTCGGGCTTTAACTTCTGGATATTCGGCAGCGCTGCCACAACGGACCGAATGGCTTCGCTCGCATCTTTCTCCGCCACCATTACGGAACTACAACTCTAGCGCACGGCCTCAACGTCATCATTCTCAGCCACTCCCTCTGTTCGCTGATTGGACCGCCAAAAATGTGGCTGGAGAAAACCCAAGACTATACCACAAACCCAGACGTAGTACTGAAGGGAAATGAAAATTGAGCGTAAGTACGTAGGAGGGCGGAGCCAGGCTAGGGCTGTGTATGAACACCAGCTGTTTTTCAGCGCACACACAGACTGTGAGGAGATAATTGCTGAATTTAACAAAAAGTGCATTAGATTACAATCGCAGACTCCACCTTTAATGTCTATATAGATTTTCTGTGGTTCTTAAATTCCTCATCTAATCCTTACAGCAGCAGTAGTACAAACACGTGACACCAACAGGCCACCACAGACAACACAGAGAGTCCACTGAGCAGCAGCAGACATGGTATAGTTATGTTGTGCACACTGAGGAGTCTTTCCTGACTGGTTCAGTCTTAACAGCGATCCACTAAAACCTCTACAGCAATCAATTATTTACACATAAACACAAACAGGCAGACCCCAAAACACTCCCACTGAGATGATAGCGGGGAAGGTTGCTGAGTGAATTGCATAAAAGCTACTTTACATACACAAGTAGGCAGTTTACCAAAGCAGTGAGTGAACTCAGCAACCACGTGGACCACAGCCCCGGATCAGCTGTGATCAAAAATGGTGTCTAACCTAAAGGCCTCCTCATGTCCGCCTGTAATACTAAGGACCAGACCACAAGATGAACGTGGGGCTTATTCAGATACACAGATGGGAAAGGCAGAAATACATGCATAGAGGCGTACAGAATACATTTAGGTGAGCAGATAGACAAAAACAGAGAGACAAAACAGAGAGACAAAAGTGTTAGGCTTTTACAAAAACTAGAGTCGTAGATATGTGTTGTTTTCTGGCTGATTAAGCTGCTCTGTAAACAATGAGCCAACAATCCTGCAGCAGACTGAATACAGTACACAAAGCTATACAGACGGAGAGATGAAAATGGATTCCATTATTGTTTTCACTCACCTCCCTCTGTCCTACAATCGGTTTATCTGCCTTCTCTTTCAGCGTCTGTCAGCCAGTGTGTCTGTCTGGAGTCACAGTGTCAGAGCAGGCAGGGTTTAGTACCTGAGAAGACAAAGGTTCAAAGGTCAGTTAACATCAGTGCGACATCACTTAAGGATCATGTTCAGCTTGACACCCTGACCAGCTGCCATCAAAGGGGGAGTAAAAACAATGAGGTGCAAATACAAATATGCTTGTGTACTTAATGTAAGTATCATGCATTTCATGCGCACTCACACTCACACAAACACACACGCATATGCACTTACACACTCCACTGCTATCTAACTAAGGCAAGAGAGAGGGAAGTAGAGAGCTAAACAGACGCTGAGAGATGAGAGGTTGAAAGACTAACACCTCCATTAGGGAAGTGCATATTTAATCTCTGTGCGATAAGAGTCATTATTTTGCATTAAAGTATGACTGATTCACTTGTGCACACAGCAGACCCTCATTGGTATATTACTTCCGACTCTCCTTCCTGAAAACATCGACTGTAAGGGCAGTGGAGGACTGGTGAGGGCAGAGGGGACAGGGCTAGGAAAATGAAAATAACATTGGAAAGGAAGCATGGATAAAAGAGAAGAGTAAAAGAAGAAATCATAAGAAGAAACAGAAACACAGAAGTGTACAAACACTCACTGACCAGAACATTGAGACCCTGCCCCTGAAGAAGTTGGCCCTCCCTTTTCTATTTGCATATGTGCCACTCTTAAGAATACATGCATGCAGCATCAATTCCATTTACACATTTGCTTTCCATGCAAACAGATTACAGAGAACGAGCCTGAAACATATAGCACTGTATCAAAGATTTCCAGAAAATGCTGCAGTTTATTCCTCTAGGACTTTGAGAAAAACACTCTCTCCCAAGCTTGTATAGGGCATTGTTCTTTATATGCCCAGCATGGCATTGGGGAAGGTTTTTTTTTACTTTAATTCATTGGGATGGAAAATTAATTTACCAACAGACAAATAGTTTAAATAAATTAAAGTGGTTTAAGCTACTTCTATTCTCAATTCAAACCTACCATTGTCTTAACTACCATTGTCATTTGATACTTTACTGTGAAACAAAGCTACAGTGACACTTAAGAACAACTTAAGAGCTACTGGCTGCCCTGTAAAGCACTATTATATCTTCTTTTACATTTTACTTTCTAAACATTAGTATAATTAGGTTGTGGTTTTTAGAGAGGCCACAGTGTCCGCTTTATTCTATTAGCTAAAACATCTATAGGCACCATGTGTAGCAAGTCTGACAGTGATGATCCTGACAAACTTGATACAGCCAACACATACTGTGAGACACAGTCACACAGCCAAGACAATCAAATACCACATCTACAGTATTTGCCTTGTGTTGTTTGGGGAAGTGGTCACACCTTGTATAATAGAGCATAACTGAGGTGGGTGTTGGTTGGTGTAATGGATGTGTAGTCCTCCAAGACAAACTGGTTCCCAGTCACATTCTAACTGCAAGTCTATTCACAACTCTGATACACACACACACACACACACACACACACACACACAAACAAATCAGACATACACACACAGCTTCAGATTTGTATGTGTTTAAAAAAAAAAAGGTATGTTTAAAAAAAAATTAACAATTTTTCGATAGAATTCAGTTGTAAAACTTTTGAGACCAGTGCGTGTATGTATGCAAGTTAGAGTCCTACGGTAGGTTCACTCACACACACACACACACACACACACACACACACACACACACACACACACACACTTCTTGTACAACTAGCAAATCAAAAAGGACAGACAAGCAAAAGATGGATCATCATTGTTTGTCAGCAATCTGCAATAGTAATTGCAGTTTGATAAAAAATATTATAAACTGTACATCATATAGGCCTATTAAATATGGAATCTGAATATTGATCAGATCACAAACAAAACTGCTGTATAAAGCCACACTGAATTGAGTGATGTTAATATTATATCTAAAGATAATCTCTATCTCGTTATTCTTCACAGAAAATCGGGCAGATGTATTAGGCAAAGGCAAAGCATGGCCTGAGGTCAGACTTGAAAATAATTTTTCACACCTCTAACAGGCGTGGTGAATCAGTTTTAAAGATTAATATTAATTAAAAAACTCATACACAGATTTTTATATCTTCCCTCTGTACTGTAGCAGAGCACTTGAGCGAGAGGTTAATGGAGACGTACTGTCAGATAATGGTCTCCAGTGACTGACACGTGTTCTCAATAGAGTGCTCACGAGAAAGAAAAATAAACCTTCAGCCGACAGTATAATCTAATTTGCCCATTCTTCACATGTCATTTGTAAACCATTACTGATAGTGAGAAATAAGAAGCAAGGTGTCAAACTGAGAAGCACTGGTGCAATGGAGCATGAACAAAGACATTATTTAATACTGCAGTAGGTGGTACAGTATAAGAACCTGACTAGGTACATAAAACACAACCTGTAAGAATTTGAGCTTGTTAGTGAGAGATTGCCAGTGTCGCTGATTGTCATTTTTTAATCAGAGAAGCTGGAAGAAATGTAACAGAAAACACACATTTGTGAACATATAAACGTAGACACAAACATGGAAATCTACACAAAAACCCATGGGTTAACTGTTTACACAAATGTACATGCCACCATAAACACACATTTTGAGGGGTCTGATGTGTCTGTCCATCTTACATCTACTAAGGGTTGTGCATTCTGGTCCATATGCTGCATGAGACCCATCAGCTTGATGACAAAAAACAGGGCAGAGCATTCTCCATCTACCTCCTTGAATAAAGCTAAGCACTCTCCAGCTCTATGAGTCAACCCCACCATTAAGCTGTTCATTTCCATGCGTATGAATCATGGTATGAATAGGATCATTCTCACCCACAGCCCCTGAATTCATGGTAAACATTTCACGACCCTCGCAATGTCAGAAATCTATGTATGGATTCTAGTGAGCACAGGTGCCTTCGCAATACCTTTGTCTCTGGTGAATCACTCAGAGAGTTCCTGATCAAAGGGGCTGTTTAATCAGCTGGAGCCTTCACAGCGTAATGTGTGGTGATGTAGCCATTAGCCAGACTAGTAGAGTGCTACAGCCAATAGTAATAAACATAATCAAGTGTGAACATTACATAAAAGTGGATGTTTAAAAAACAATGCTACCATTTTTTGCTTCAGTTCTATTGTGCTGCACAAATGTGTTCTCTGAACATCATTACAACTGAAGCTGCATTACTGTCAACAATTCCCCAGGTTTCCTGAGCTTTACAGTGTGTTGGTTGTCTGGTTGTTATCTGCTTTATTTTACAATACAATAACCTGACTTTACTTTGTGTTGTCTCTAACCACCATTGCATTATGTTTGGTACAGCTCCAGGCCTTATTATTATTAGCATGAAGCTAATCACGAAATGCTGCTTATCTAGTCATTTCTTAATCACAATCTTAATCAGATTATTGTATTAATATTACAGACAGTGAAAATGTGGTAAATCTTTAACTTTCAGTCTAAGTGAGATTGACGTGTCATGGAAAGTGCATTAGTTGATCTCACTGTAAAACACCAGAGTGCTTTCATAAAAATATAATAGACCATTCTGTCTAATTGTACATTAGTTTTGCTATTCAATTTGTGAAATAAAATTAAACTGACAATCCCTTTTTAATATTCATACACTCTAATAGTAATTATGATGTGAGGGAGTATGCCTAACCTCATTCTCAATTTAAAAATATTACATGTAATCCTAATCCAGATAATCTCCGTTATAAATCATTTTCATTACAGTGATGCTCCTGCATACACACTTCATATGTGTATGTGTTTTAAAAAAATAAGGTATGTTTTAAAAAAACAATTAACAATTTTTCGATAGAATTCAGTTATAATACTTTTGAGACCAGCGCGTGTATGTATGCGAGTTAGAGTCCTAGGTTCTAGGTGCAGGTAACCAGACAATTCAAAAAGTCGTAGAATAAATATACACAGGCACACACCCAAATGCCGTACAGAAAGCTTGCAGTGCATACAGAACCACTTGCCTAAGAGGATCAAAGCCCTCTCTTAATAATAATTTATACTTCATTAATCTCGCAAGGGAAATTACAATGTTTTCCCTTTGTTGTTAGAACACACATTACACAGAGGACACACATGTTCAGTACCTATACATGCACTAATGGAGAGATGTCAGAGTGAGGGGACTGCAGCCGTCGATGGACAGGCGCCCCGAGCAGTTGTGGGTTTCGGTGCCTGGCATCTCTCCAGCTACCAGTCCACCACTATACTTTGGCCCATATGGGGACTTGAATCAGCATCCCTCCGGTTCCCAACCAAACTCCCTACAGACTGAACTACTGCCACCCACAGATATATATATATATATATATATATATATATATATATATATATATATATATATATATATCTCGTTATCGTTAAATCAATGTTACCAACGTTGTATTGCTGACGGACGGTGTTTCCACACGGATCATTATTATTGTCGCACACCAGACGCTGCTAAGTCTGCGGGCGGCACATGCCAGAGCGTAAATAGTGAGGGGCTAGGAGAAGAGACAGGCTGGAGAAAACGACAGAAAGTGTCCAAAGTTTGGAATCAGTTCAAACGTAGTTAAAATGAGAACTCTGTACAGTGTGTCTACTGAAAAACCGAACTAGCTTACCACAATAATAGCACAACGTCAACGCTTCAGCATCTCAACAGAAAACATTTCTCATCCATTCCATGAAGAGGACCCGACTAAAGTCAATCACGGAGTTGTGTGGACGATTAAACTACACCAAACACACCAACTACCAAAAACAAAGACAAGAAAATACGTAGCAGTGACCACAATTTGATCTAAAGAGCCGACTTGTTGACTATCCCGTTGGAGATTGTTGTGCACCATTTTCTCTCACTCTCTCTCTTCACGGAGAAACAGCTGATCAACGATCTACTAGCATAAGTGTAACAGAGCTCAATCTATTTTAATTTATATATTATATATAAATTAAAATAGATTGAGTATAATTAATATTTACATATACATATATTTACATATAGGCCTATATACAGATCAGTCTCAGGATGGAACTTGTAGTTCTGAAAGTTAAGTTGCACAACTTAAGATAATGTTTATGTATATTTAATGTATGCCTTAGTGTGAGGTTGATGTTATTTCAGAAAATGTTTTCTTTACAAATTTTACAATGTAATATGGCACTTAAATGCACTTCATGTGTTTAGTTTTTTGAGAGCTGATATCGTAAGCAATGTAGGCAACAAAAATGTTGCTTTTTCCGAATAATTAACCAAACTATTGTTTATTATTGCTCTTCAATAAAACAGAAGTATTTCTTATCCGATTACTCGATTTATTGATGGAATAATCGGTAGAATACTCGATTACTAAAATAATCGATAGCTGCAGCCCTAATGATAAGTTAAAGTCAGTACTTTATCAAACTGTATGAATGTGCGTCCCAGGCCAGGCCAGGTTAGGAAAATAACTAACAATGTAAAGATCAACAAGCCACTGACAGACATGTTCAAATTTGATTGATTCAATAAATTATTTTTTGTCTTAAATCCACCAGCCATTTTCATATTATACCAACATTTACAGCATCCTGAGCCTTTTTGGTAAGGTTACTAGGAAATCTCAGCCCAGAGTAGTTTTATTCTCCCCAAAACAAGTTTCCTTTTTATTTTTAAAGAACTATAAAAAGACAATTTTTATTGCAATTTTTTACAAAAGCTCCCGCGAAATCAGGCATTTTGGGCCGCAACAATCTCAAAAAAAGGTCGCGAATTCCTGGATGTACTGTCTATATCCTATATGAGAGAGCCTGACCCATAGATCTTCACGGACTTAGCCTTGGCTTTAGAAATTCCAATCAGGAAACAACTAGAAGGTGAAGGGTGAGATGGGTTGCGGCTGAATGGAGTGTGGGTGGTTAGGCATGACGACAAAAAGACCTGTTTGTATACAAAAGACTTCGATAAAATCCATGTTTGCATCCCTCCCAGAGCCACAACAAGGTACAGAATGCATCAGTGAAATAGGATGATAAAGCGTGAGGAATGAAGATGCTGATACGCGCCTCATTGCACTGTGAAAGAGGTAGAGCGTGAGCTTGTGAGAAGGAACGTGGGAGGGAGGTGAGGATGGAAGTGAAGATAAATTGAGAGGTGACAGGGAGTTTCCAGGTTCAGCCTGTTCGTCATTCTTGTGTGTGCCCTCCTTCCACGCGACAATAAAAGCAATTTAAGCTTATACAGATGCAGCCAATTGCAGAGTAATTTGCTGCTGACTGCATTTCTTTATTCCTAGGAGCAAGTGCTCAGAGAAATCTTCTCTTGTGAAAGAAATTATCTAGACCAGTTCAATGTTTGAGTTTGAGAATAAACCACTTATCCACAGCATTTTACTATGCAGAAAATAGTAATAAGCATAAAATGACAAGGCTATACTGCAGGTTTCATGCAAGAAACGTTATAGAATGTCTACGAACGCTATGGCTGTGAGTGTACACACGCACGCACATACGCACAAACACACAAACACACAAACACACACACACACACACACACACACACACACACACACGCACACCGAGCCCATTGGTTGTGATCTGACATCTACAAAGACCTCTCTGTTTCAAATATCACTAAAGGCCCCCTCTATCCTTAAAGCTCTAGCAATTGGTGCTAGTTTGTGGCCAATCTTGTGCTAGGCGTAGGTCCCTAAAATCACAAATGAGTCTACATTCAGTGCGTGTTTAACACTAACCCATTCTACAGCAGAACACAAACACTATACACATAGGGCCCTACAGACCAATGCCTTTAACACTAGTGCAGTGTAGGAGGCATAACTTAGACCTCGCCAATGAAGCTTGATGGTGTTTTAAGCCCCCAACGTCTCCTTCCAGGCAGCGCTGCGACCGTTGACTTCAAGGCACCCAACCCTAACCCTAACCTTAACCCTAACCACTGCCTAATCCTAGTGCCTGCCAGGCAGCGCTGCTGAGATGTTGGGGGCTTAAAACACCGATAAACGCCAATGAATGCTGACACACCAAGGAAAGAACACAGAAAGCATCATTATAATGTTACAGGAATAACTCATTTGTGGCTGATAGCATTCTGTGTGATACAGAAAAAATATTATATTATTATTTGTCCAAGTTGTAACGATATCGGACTTGTTGTTTTGTATCAGTGGAAATGGAACTATTGGGAAGTCTGGCATACGTCTTTTATGTGGTAAAACTGCTGGGGATCCTCTATGCAAGTATAGTGTTTTACCTAGAATTAAAACAATTTATCATTAATTGATTTATTCATCAACAGAAAATTACTCGTTGACTATTTTCCTAATCAATTAATTGTTTCAGTAATTTTTTCTCTAGAAAACTTAATTGGTTCCAGCTTCTCAATTATTGAGAATTTGATGCTATTCTTTGTCCCATGTGATATTAAACTGAATATCTTTGGGTCTTGGATTTTAGTTGGTCAGACAAAACAAGCAAGTCAAAGTTAAGTCCAAAGTTAAGTCCAAGTTACTTTGGACTTTAGGAAATTGGGACAGGCATTTTCCCACCATTTTAATCAAATGATTAATCGCTTAATCATGATAATAATCAGCAGATTAGTCAATGATGAGAACACAAAAAAGAGGTACAAATGAAAAAACAGAGGCTCCTGTGTGATAGATGACACCAGAGTGTGATAAAACTCAATAACAAAGACACTTAATCAACTGTAGTCAACACTGGGGTTTGTCCTCTGAAAGCAAAATATGAACACATGCCTGCCTTTCAGTGAAACATTGGACTTATATGGTCTGTTTGATGCCACAGCTACACTGTGGCTGATTTGTATCTCCCCTGTGAAGTGTGTCATTTCATTCAATTAGCCATGCAATGGACGCAATTCACAATCTTTTTTTTATTTTATAGACCGTGCTGCAGTGAGTAAATGCTGTGCCCACCCAGATCTATCATAATAATCTGACAACTGAGTGCTCAAACAGAACATGAAGAAGGCAGACAGACAGGAATGGGAGTGAGGAAGAGTCTTGACTCCTTGTGCTTCTCTCATCCACTCTTGTATCAACACATACAAGCACACACACACACCAAATGCGAAAGAGTGACTAAGTCTCGCCCTAGGCCTCATACAGTAGCTCTTAACACATTCAAGCCTTGCCCAATAATTTCCCTCATCTCTAGGTTGCCATAGCTACAGCCTGCCTCCTTGTCTGTACTTTGGGAAGGGTGAGACTTTACCACTGTGTCTGTGTGTGTGCGCATGTGTGGTAACCCCAGCAGATAGGGTATTGACACTTCCTATCTGTCAACCTTACAGTCACACTCAGATTGAACGTCTGAGATGGGAAGCTGTGAGATAGCAGAGGAGTGAGACGCGCTGAGAGAATGGAGAAAATAACTCTACTGTGGTGGATGCGATTGCTTGTGACCCCACACGTGTCTTCCCATTCAGTACTGTCACCATGGGCCTTTCCGATTTCTCGATTTTGTGCCTCGGCTTGTGACCCGGAAATAGATTTCAGCGCTCCATCTTGAAGGACGTCCCAATTCCTAAAATGCATCTCGAGGAGCAAGGAGGCTTGCCGGAGGAGCTATTAGCAAGGATACAGCCGTGTATCCTTTGTGATGTAAAAAAGAGAGAGAGAGAGAGAGAGAGAGAGAGAGAGAGTGTTCTATTTCTATATAAATTAAGGAGAGGTGAAGTTAAAGCATTCACTGCGCTTGGCGCTCTGTTGCTCCATCTCCTCAGACTGACTGGTACTGTATATTCCAAAAGTGCTCTGAATTTACGAAAACGGTACCATTTGTGCCAGAGTGAGAGAGAGAGGTAGGGAGAAAAAAATATATACCTTGTAGAGCTGCAAAGATTAATCGATTAATCTATTAGTTGTCAACTCTTAAATTGATCGCCAACTATTTTGATAATCGATTAGTCGGTTTGAGTAATTTTTTTAAGACAAAAGTAAAAATTCATTGATTCCAGCTTCTTAAATGTGAATATGTTCTAGTTTCTTCTCTCCTCTGTGACAGTAAACTGAATATCTTTGAGTAGTGGACAAAACAAGACATTTGACGACATCATCTTGGGCTTTTGGGAAACACTGATCCACATTTTTCACCATTTTCTGACATTTTATAGACCAAACAACTAATCGAATAATCGAGAAAGCTATGAAAATAATCGTTCATTGGAGCCCTACTTGTATATAGTTTGTATAAATAGATAGATAGACATGAGTGTGTTTGTGTGTAAACAATATATGCCTGTGTGTGTGTGTGTGTGTGCGTGCGCTCCAGGTGCATGTGTGTCTTCAGAAGTGTGCTTCTCCATGCACTACACCAGATGTCACCTTGCAAGCACACCATGCAGATGTATGTGTGTGTTTGTTTGTTATCTATCAGGTAGATGACAAGAATGATATAAACACTTGAGGATCAACATATCACTAAAACTCCCACCATCTGCCTGCCAGCAGACAAATATAAACACAGTCTACTCTTTCTCTGCCATTTCTTTATCTTCCTGCATTGCTCCACTTTTCTCTCTGTTCTCGCTCTCTGCAGTCCTGCCATCCATCATCATTAGGAGGCGAATAGATGACCTGTCTACACCTGCAACCACTCTGTCCCTTTACTCTCTAGAGAGGAGAGGAGAGGAGAGAAGAGGAGAGGAGATAGATGTGGGAAGGGTGAAGTTTTGGCCATTTAGGAAACAGTGAAATTTGTGTTGTCTATTTATTCTACTTTTCTAAATCATACAGTATTTATATGTGAAGACTATACCATCTCCCCCCTCTACGGTGGCCCTGAAGTGCAAATCACAACAGCAAATCATAAAACACAACGGCAAATAGGAAACCACGACAGCAAATAGGAAAACACGACAGCAAATAGGAAAACACGACAGCAAATAGGAAAACACGACAGCAAATAGGAAAACACGACAGCAAATAGGAAAACACGACGGCAAATAGGAAAACACGACAGCAAATCATAAAACACAACGGCAAATAGGAAAACACGACAGCAAATCATAAAACACAACGGCAAATAGGAAAACACGACAGCAAATATGAAAACACGACAACAAATAGGAAAACACTTCAATAATCATAAAACACAAGGGCAAATAGGAAAACACGACAGCAAATATGAAAACACGACAGCAAATGGAAAACACGACAGCAAACAGGAAAACATGACAGCAAATAGGAAAACACGACAGCAAATATGAAAACACAACAGCAAATCATAAAACACAACGGCATTAACTTCTACCGGAAAAGGTAGGGCCTATCTAGCAGAGGACGGACCCTCCTGATTGGACAGACGGACTGTCTCTCTGTTAAAAGTAGGCGCGGTTCTGTGTTTTTCACCTCTCCTTCCTGTTAAAAGACAGACAGTCCGTCTGTCCAATCAGGAGGGTCCGTCCTCTGCTAGATAGGCCCTACCTTTTCCGGTAGAAGTTAATGCCGTTGTGTTTTAAAATTTCTTGAAGTGTTTTCATATTTGCCGTCGTGTTTTCATATTTGCCGTCGTGTTTTCATATTTGCCGTCGTGTTTTCCTATTTTCTGTCGTGTTTTCCTATTTTCTGTTGTGTTTTCCTATTTGGCGTTGTGTTTTATGATTTGCTGTTGCGTTTTTCTATTTGCTGTTGTGATTTGCACTTCAGGGCCACCGTACCCCTCTCCATGATAATAACCGGTAAAGCAATATAACAATATACTATATTTTCTTGTGATACATCATAGATATATATGTCTAAATATGTCCATTCTGATACAGAACTATGAATGTCCCTTCTATTGTAAGCATTTCTACAACTGTTCTTCTTCCTGGCAATTTCACACTTTGCACCAGTCAAACAGAAATCACTTTCTCTGAGGGTATTGTGTAGTGATCATTACCAGCATAACTTATAGACAGGTCTGGCACTTTGGCTGTTTGGCTTAATACTGTATCTTGTTATACAAGAGGTGCCCTTGAGCAAGGCATCGATCTCCTAACTGTTTGGGGCGCTGTGCTGCGGCGGCCCATTATTCTGACATCTCTTTGATGAATGTGCATGTGTGTGTGCGTGTGTGTAAATCAAGAAAACAGAATGAAATGTGTTTTCCCAAAGGGACACATAAAAGTATATTATATTATTATATTATTCATATTATATGTTATGTTATATCATACTGCATGTGTATTTGGATTGAAATCAGACTTATTTCTCTAGTTATGCTATGAGGCTTTGCTTAGTCACATAGTATAACACCAAATAAAGTCAAGTCCCAAGAGTATAATTAAAAACTTGGTTCAGAGATAAAACAAATAATAAAAACCTGTCATCAATTTATTTATGATTTGCTATTGTTTATGTGCATAATTGTCAGCAATTATGCTCAACCTAATATTATTAGGGCTGCCCCCTGAAAGTTGAAGATTTGAATCCTCTCAGTCCGCTAAGATTCTTCAAGATGAGAAGTCGAGTTTATTTTTTGTTTTTTTTGTCTGTCAGTGTGCAATGTACTTCAAGGGACATGTTGATCCCCAAGAAGTAGCCGCAGAGTGAGCGCTCCTCACTGTCACGCTGCTATTCGGGGTAAAATCATTCCACAACCTCAAGTTGTCCTGTCCACTCGGTGAAGATATCTGCGACGGGTACAGGTACAGGCCGGAGGAAGAGAGACCTTGCCTAGTCAGGCTCTGAGGTAACTTTATCTTCTGCCTTCTGCTTACGGCAATTTAACACAATATAGTCTATGGCTTTTGTTGGATATCTAGTCTCGGCAAAAAAATGTTTGCACATTTCTGATCCGTGACTAGCGTAGTTAGCACACATTAGCTTGGAGGGCTAACTTGGCTTGATTACCTGAACATCGCCGTCAGATTAAAAAATCTGGCAAAGCATTGCTTAATAGTCTATATGTAAACCAAAAACAAATTGTAACTTGTGCCAAAAAAAGCAGGGAGTTGGTGAAGCTTTACATCCCTAAAGGAGGACAAAGGATCAAAGGCAAAAGAGACAAACAGAAAATGGGGGAAGAAGCACAGCATGGTACGAGAGGAAAGGATGGCAACAACTAAGATGGAGGAAGAGAGAAGCGGAAGGAAGCATACGGATAAGGGGAGGACGAGCAGAGGACAAAGTATTGTCTCCTGTTAATATGTAAAAAATGACTCTGGTGCTGCTTGGTGGATGAGCTAACTAGGTTACAGAATTCCCAGAGAGAGAGAGAGAGAGAGAGAGAGAGAGAGAGAGGTATTACATTGATTCAGTCTGTGGTATCAGGGTGAAGCAGAAATCATTCTCACTCTTTACAGTAGGTTGTTAAGGCTGAGAGACACCTCTATGCATATCCATTCCATGTAGCCATATCCATCTATCTATCTATCCATCTAATAGTCTGCACCCACCCATCCCACATCTTTTCATCTCCCCCTTTCCTCCGACTCTAGTTTACACCCTCATCCCTTCCTTCCTCTGCTGATAAACATAGCCTTGACTTTACCCCATCCACTTGCTAGCCTCTGCTCCCCAGTTCCTTTCTTGCAATTAACCCGGTCTCTCTCTTTTTCACCTTCTTTTCTCTTTCTGTAAATACACATTTCTAACACACCCCATTAAATAGGTGAATGAAACTTCGTGTGTAATGCATTGCCAGTTAATCTATTCATAATACAGCATTTAATTATCCAGCAGTTAAAGGAGAACTCCGGGCAATTTTTACGTTAATGTTGATCGCTATACGTATGTGAGTACTGTCGATAGCAGCTCCGTGTTGCTACCACCGATTCGGCTCGTTTTTTTTGCTATCAACAGTACTCACATACGTATAGCGATCAAGATTAACGTAAAAATTGCCCGGAATTCTCCTTTAAGCAATGTGACACATCTTGAACCCATGATAATGATGGTGAAACTGACTGATAAGCTTGTAGGAATAAGAAGAATGTATGAACTCAAGTTATTATATTGCAATCTGCATAATTATCAGTGGCACAAAATCAGTCACTGGTTAATGTCATATTGTGCTCTTAAAATGTTATCTGGTAATTTATTTGGCGTCCAAAACATGAATTAATTTGGTTAATTTACGAACTTATTCACAACAATAATTGATGTCAAGTTACTCAATTATTTTGTCTGTGGTTTTTGGTGACACGCTGCTCTGCACAATGTTCCATGTCATAGATTTTTTGCTTGGTTTCTCCTCTTTCCTTCTGGACCTTTTTCACTATTTTATTCATTATTATTATTTATGGAGCACCTGGAACCAGTTTAGTTAAATGTAAGAAGGACTAGGCAATATGAACAACATCTACTGTATCCCCATATCGGGAATTTAATATCTTGATACATCACAATATAGCATGTTTTCTGGTAATTCAATAAATAAATAAATAAATAGTCTATATGAAATAACCACATGGTAAAGCCTACTTTTGTATATTTCTGTGTGAATTAAATATTTAACAAAGGAAAAGTACTAAGTATTTTCTCATTCAATTAAGAACTTTAGTACAAAATGAATAAAACGTGCAAGGATCAAAATGTAAAGAGCTGTCCAAATGACATAAATGTTGCCGTAACACAGTTTGGCTGTTGGTTTTTGACATTGCATAGAAAATATATACGATAGACATTTTTAATACATTTTGATGATATATATCGTCATATCCCCCAACTCTAAATGCAAGTATAACACCATCTTTAAGATTATTTTTTTGGCTTTTATTGCCTTTATAGGACAGATTAAATTCAGGAAAGTGGGAAAGAGAGAAGGGGATAACATGCAGCAAAGGGCCACAAGTTGGAACCGAATCCACGGCTGCTGTGACAAGGACTGAGCCTCTGTACATGGGGCACACGCTCAACCAGGTGAGCTAACCAGCCACCCCAGGTTTAAATGTTTCCTAAAACGTATCTTCTTTTCTTCTTACACACTGGATCTGATCAGCTGCTACTCTGTGTTCATGCAGCTACAGTGGGTTAAAGAGCTGAGGATTTATGGTTATTTTACATAACTGGACAGAGCCAACCCTTTTAAATTATTTTTTATATTTAAGCTATTTTCAGATGGACTCTAAATTACAAAGACACTGTTAAGCTTTTTCACAGTTTCTCTCCCACAGTTTTTAATCTATGAAATGTAATACCATCCACCAAATATGTCAATAGTATGCTCTGCTGTGTTTCTGGGTTAATACTTGCCCCAGCCAACACAGCAGCTATAAGAGTAACCCATAAACCATACAATGTGTGTGAATCAGCAATTCTGAACAGTAATTAAAATCTTTATTGATGAAGAATGCTGTAAGCATACTAACTACTGCACGTATAGTGCAGACTATTCACCAGGCTACTGTACATACTGCATTAGCTGTATGTGTGTTAGCCAGAGCCATACATCTAGAAGACAAATGAATATAGGAGCACTCTTGCACTTGGGAATTTCCCACCTGTGTATTTTCTCTTGAACTCAAATTCCAATTTTTTGACAATGGTAAGCAATAATGTGAAAAAGTAGTATGCAAGTAACTTCTCGGTGTAGGTCAATTTACTGCTAAATAATCAAGCTAACCTTTTTGCTCCTTTTACTTGCCATATTTCTGCTAATTCATAATCTTTCTTGTTAACTATATCTAGATTATCCAATCTCCATTAATCCCTATTTTCCACCGGTCGCGTCTGCCTTGCGTTCCGGAGTCGCTGCGACCCCCGCGAGTAATCGGTGCCATTCAAGCCGATGCTTGATATTCCACCACACGTGTCATGGCGCGTCCCAGAAGTATGCGTGACACGGCTCTCCGCTCCGGTAAAGATAAGCGCCAGGTCTACTTTCACCCGAGCCGCGGGGCGTTCAGACAGCCGGGCAGCAAGTGAAACAGCGAGAGCATTCAGTCAATTTACCAAAAGACACCCCCCCAATATCGTATACTGGATTTCTCCTCTACAACATCATGGACAATTTCAAGAACTTGCAGAGACAATAAAATCTGCGAGTCAGGCAGGTGAGATGCTCCACTTCTGAGACACTCCTGATGTGGTATAGCGCGTGGCGGAGGACGGAACAAAACTGCAGCACAGCCGGCACGCTGTACAGACGCACCTGGTGGAAAATCAGGGTAAGAATCCATACGTATGCAAGTGCCTGGAGCTACTTAAAATGAGTCCAGAGCTGAAAATGATTGAGAACTCAAGGCCTCAATGGATTAACCTGCAGGGTTGGTCGAAGGGCTGCTTTTTGGCTGGCTGACGAGGGGCAACAGAAATAGCTTGAGCTGACTACAGCATATGTAATGCACTGCAGCAGTCCTCCATGGTTCCATGTTTTTGCATCTAAACCACCTGCTGTATTTGTGTTCGTGAAAAAGAAAAGCTTCGTTAACTTTGTGAACTGGAGTGTGCATGTGATGGTGACAAGGAGGAGCAGGGTGTTGGTGTGTTTTATGGTAGAGAAGAAGAGAAATACTTATGGGTAAAATAACTCCCACATATTGTAATGGTGCAGTGGTACTCTGTAGTCTTTTAAACCAAGGGCCCACAGAGAGTCTATCCTAATGAACATAAAACACAATATTGTCCTGTTATGTGGAGGTCTTTACTGTTGTTGAATAAACACTGCACTACAGTGTTGCTACAGTAGATCTTGGCAGCACATAAGTACTCAGGGTCCCTGAGAGAAAGCGTTAGTCTTATGTAAGCCTTCTATGTGTTTTTGTGCATTGGTGGAAATTAAATAATGTTGGATTGTGTGTTAGCTGTGAGCTGACTAAAGCTTTAAGGTTATTGTGAGTATAAACTAAAGACTGTAGCTTGCAATTTCATCTCAGCCATTACAGACCAGGGTTTCCCGCAGCACTTTGCAGTTAAGGTGGTGTTAAGGTGTGTGTGTGAATGAAGGCTACCTGAAACTAGCAAATAGACACAGATTAGAGTCAGTCTACACATAATCCACAGTTAAAGTGTGAAGTCTGACTAAACAGTGGGGAAATATAATTCTGTAATAACAACCCTGCTTATTCAGCAGTGCTGAAATGACCACAAGGTTTTAAAATGAGGTTGACATTACATAGGAGGCCGTATGGTTAACACCTTATGAGAAAAGGAAACGGGAACTTCCTATTAGGCATGCATGTTTGGCAACAGTGACTTGTTTGTATATGTTATGGAGAACAAATGCATATACTACAGTGTTGTTTTAGAAACTAACAACATTACTGCATCTACATGTGTAGTTCATGTCTGGATTAGGGATAGACAGATCCTATATTGGGCCTGGGCCGATGCTGACCCACATAGCTGGATCGGGGATTGCAGAAAATGGGGCCGATCCATTCAAATCATTCTATGTAGCTTTTCTTTTCTTCTCCACCCCTACTTGCACGTGTCTGAAGAAAAAAAAGGAAATGCAGACGACACAGTGTTACTTAATGCCAGGTAGCATGCAGCTAAATGCACAGGGTAACGTTAGCTTACCCTTAGCATGCAGCTGCACTTTTGTTGACACCATGGCCACTGTTAGAGTCAGAGATGACGGAGAACCAACAGAACTGGAAAATCCTCCTGCTTCCCTGTAGTCACCGGTGTGGCAACATATTTCCTTCACAGTGAGTTATGTAGACAAACAACAAATTGCTTAAGCGTGTGGGCTGCGACAGGACTTCATGGTGCGTTCACGTGCTTTTCCTAAACTCATGGTGCGTTCAGGTGCCCCTCATAAACCCATGGTGCATTCAGGTGCACTTCGTTATGATCTTGCCTTACAGATAAAAGAATGATCCCAGTCATTACCACACAGTAGGGCATACAGCTTATTAAACACTGGTCTCAGATAAGTAGTCGATATCGGCTGATACCCAAAGCCCAGGTAACGGTATCGAGACTAAAGGTATGTAGATGTAGATGAGGTAATACTACTAGGCTAATTAAATGAAGCACAAGCAAAAAGTCACTTATCAGTGTTGCAGTGATCAAATTACCATCAATGATGCAGAGTGATGACAATAATTGATACAACTATTTTATCTCTCCTTCAGAAATCAATAAACTACAAAATACAAATTCAATCTTTCCATGCTTGGATTACTATTGAGGATCAAGCCCCCTCCATTTGACCTGTCAAAGATCACGACTGGAAGCAGGATGCATATAAATATAATACACTAGAGTCAAGAGTGAAGCACCACTAAGAATTCATGCTCAGACGTAAATCTGTCCAAAAAGAAAATAATTTAACCGTAATTCGATACCGCTGATTAAGATCACCAAATCAAGATCCTGTTCCTGGATAAGAGCTGTAGGAAAAATATCCTACAAATAGCTTGAGCACGGCATGCCCCTGCTAATTCAATGTGTCTAAGCTGATCCGTTTTAATGCACCTTTCATTTAGAAATCTATTTCGGAAAATAACTCGCCTCTCAAGTTTGCTGGTTGTTTGGGTCAGTCCATAACTGTTAGCAGTAACGCGCCTTGCTTTTTTAGCATCCTGAAACAGACATGTCCCGAAGGGGATGTTTCCCTCAGTCTGATGGGCACGCAGCTCTGCCGGTGAAGACAAGTTGTTCAGACGATCCATTTCCACACATTTTTTCCCCCTGAAAATCGTTTGCTGCTTCTCTCTTCGCGGTCTATATCTTCTCGTCATCATTAAGCGATCTACAGTATCGCGGCTATCAGTGCATGCGTGCGGAAATAAAACCTGTCATGGATTCCCAATTAACTACAGCCTCCACATGCGTCGCTCAATATCGTATTTCACTTAATTATGCAAACCAACTCTGAGTTTCTTTCTCCCTTTCTCTTGTTTTACACAACACAAAACATGACAGTTTTTGTTGTAAAGAGTTTAACAACACATTGCACTTTATTTAAATTGGACACAGATAAAACTGAAATGCCCATCTTACATCCCAAATAGCAATAACAAACTAAAAACAAAAAAACCCTGGCTAATCTGTCCGGTCCCTTGGAATGGCTAGAAATTAAAAAAAGAAACTCTGAATTGGATTTCAAATTTTTTAACAACAAAAGCAATTGCTTTACCTTTGGCCTATTACATTAGGAATTGTCTCTTTTTAATACAATTCAACAAAATGGTTTAAACTTAACCAAAGCCAGCAGAACATAAATAACAGTCATGCAGCTAAGGTATGGGATCTAAATCCAGCTGTGCAGTGCTGGCAAAAAATACCAAATAAAAGTAGTCCTGAGTAGAATGGAAACGCATGGATTAAGGTCTGAGCCATTTATAAAATAAGCCTGACACTGCTGCAGAGAGAAGCAGATCAAGAACAACACACTACAAACAACCAACCATGTTTACCTAGAGTCCAACACTGTGGTCTAACACGACAGGATAGCCAACAAGTCCATGTACCAGCCAATGAAACAGTAACCGTTATAATGCATAAGTAAAAAATATTTGAGGCATAGATGTTTTCTGATATCAAGAAGCCACTGGTACAAATTTGATTCAAACAAAGACAATCATTATTAACTTATCAATAAAACAGAGAGAATTTCAGCACCATAGAGAGCAAGCATTCCAAACTAAGTACTGTATAATATACAGCAAAGCTCAGGACGGCCTCTATCTAACCCAGTAGGAGCGTTCGCCCCATGTTGGCCGAGTCCTGCAGCGGCACCGGTTCGAATCCGACCTGCGGCCCTTTGCTGCGTGTCGTCCCCCGTTCATGTCTATCCACTGTCACTATAATAAAGGGAAAAGCCCCAAAAAATAATCTTTAAAAAAATATATACAGCAAAGTACAACAGATCAGATCAAAGTTTGTCAAAAAAAGCAAATAACAACGAAGCTATACAACACGCATCATTTCATATGGACTCCAGTTGCAGACGGCAAGTTTCAGCACACATTAAATGCACGTTTTCAAATAGTGCATGTTATGAGTCACAACATATATTACAACTAGCAATATATTATTACATCACTCTTAACAAAAATGCCTCTGTTCTCACAGGATACAACTTACAGGAAACCCCATTTTCTCTGCCTTGGAACACGTTTCCTGAGTTTCAGATGGCTCAACAATTTCTTGTTGTAACCTCAGTACAGTATGTTATACGACTTAAGGGAGAGACAGCACCATAACAGATTACTGCGTCAACAGATTACAAAGCAATACAAGACATATTTCTCTTTGATTAAATAGAACGAGTCACTATCATGGTCTTTGTGTTGTGTCTCATTTAAAGTGCAGCACCAAATCACATCACCCCTGTTTAGCAGCTAGACTGGCTGCTTTTGTAGGTTTCATTTTAAATTTACTGATAACTAAAGGCCCCCAGCGACATATCAGACCTTTTTTTTTTTTTATCACTTATGAGCTGAGGCACAGTTTGGTCCTCTTAGTAGAGCTTGTTCCACACACTGAGCCTCTATCAGAGGTGACGGAGCCTTTACAGTCAGAGCTCTCAACATCCTGCAAGAAGAGCTCAGGCTACCAAGATCATTATGATACAATATCACTGTAATGTGACTGGGTCTGTTGGGATTGGGAACAGAAGGGGTTGTTGCAGGGACGCTGGCAGACACTGTTCAGCCTTCTTGAGGTGTCATGTCTTTAACTCAGTGAGTCATTTGTGAAGGAAGTTCTCCACTTACTGTAATAACAACAATGTCATTCCCACTGGCTCAGGCTGAAAGCTAGAAGAAGTACTGCAAGTGTCAATGTCAGTCTGATGGTGCTGTTTGTTTGCTATAGTTAAACTCTGAGTTGGACCTCTTTACAATCAAAGCTACACCTGTCAGTCAAGTGAGTTTCTAATCACAGGTGCACACTGAATGTTCGAGCCTGCGTGATGTGTGGTCTCAACCGTTTCTTGTTTTGGGCAGGCAAGAGAGTATGTTTGGAGAGAGCTGTGTGGGAGCTGTTGGACTATAGTGAGCTGTGGATAAAACGCCAGTGAGTTGAACCAGCATAACAATTCTGTATTCCAATATAAAAGGTACATCCCACAGTAGCCTGGGTATGGTTCACAGAACAAAAGTTGTTGTAGAGTGCACTGCTTTACAGTTTTCCTAAAAAAAACTCTACTTATTTAAAAAGCTCTTTTTTCCAAATATTATCTAAAAAATAAATCTGATTATTTTATTACTTATCTATTTATGTATTTAATAGTATATTCATGTGGGTTTTGCTCTCCCCACCTACACATAAAACCCACAGCTGAGTTTTAGAGCTGATCCACTGAGGCATTGTTGAAAGTTGTTACACTGAAACGTGAGAAACAACATTTGGCCTAAAATATAAATTGCAGCATGTCATCACTAAAAAAACATCTTAAATAGGTTTAACATCACAAGATGATGACAAATAGTATGCATTTAGGTTAATTTCCATGTAAAAGGAAGTTTGTAAGTGTAAAAGTGAAGTAATTGTTCAAATTTTTTACAGATGGCTTATTAATTCAAGCAAAAACATACAGACGAAAACAAGCAAAGACACAAACATTTTGCACATCCCATGCGCTCCTGTCCTACCTTTTCCTTTCACAGCCACACACACACACACACACCCCCACAGGCACAGGCAGACTGACAATGATGTGTGTGCTGGAGTGAGACAACGATTTGGCTCCAAAAGATCTCAGGAGAAATATGGTGAAGCTGCAAGTGCTATGTGTCTGCTCACAGGCATGTGTGTGTGTGTGTGTGTGTGTGTGTGTGTGTGTGTGTGTGTGTGTGTGTGTGTGTGTTGCTCTGTTGCATTCTTTTTTATCCCCATCCTCCCAGGAAGCATGACAAAACAGCAGCTCTGAGTTATATGACACAAGCATGTGTCTACTGTACAATAATATCTTTGATTCTACCCTATGTCATTGGTACTGTACATACTATCTATCTATCTATCTATTTCTTTTTAGGATAAAATCTGTTGTTTGATCATTTGTACTGTACTGAAGTGATACAATTATGTAGCATTGGCAGCAAAGGACAGCATTTCCAATGAGGTTAAAAGCTGCAGCTAATCATTTTTTATTCAATCATTTAGTCTACAAAATACGAAAAATAACATGTACTTTGCTGTAACTTTTTTTGTCTGAGCCAAAATAATCAAAAAAGGGTATTCAATTTACAATCCTCACATATGTGAGAAGCTGTAACCAGTGTATAGTTGGAGTTTTTCCTTTATAAAGCACTATTAATCAACTATCAAAACTAACTTCATGTCAATTGCCTAATCAACAACAAATAGTTACATTTTAGCTTTAGACCTTGAAAAAGACATCATGTAGAGAGGTAATGTGTTCATATGTGTCACAATTCATAGTCTGTAGTCAGTATTTCACAAAGGCATTGCAATATGCAATAGGATTTGCCAATAGCATGCAGCTCTGCAACAACATGCACTCTTTTTGGATCCTCTTCCATCACTAGTAAGGGAGTCAGCGCCGACCCGTGTGTGTGCAGAGGAGAGAGACTAGAATCCCATAAATCCTACTTTATTAGATAAACTTCCTAATCAGATAAAGAAATCTCACACACCCCCGTGCACACTGCACAAAGACCCGCACAGGATCTCACTGATAATCTCCATTACCAATTACGGGGTGATACGCCACAGCTTAACATGAAGGCAGCAATTAATCTGCCAACATCGGTCACTGGGTCATTGTAGTAGAGAGAAAATATTGCCTGCAGGCACACATATGCACACACACAAAGCAGAAGTATCATTGAGACATAGTGAAGAGTATAATTTTCCCGCATTTCTCCAGAGATGCAATTCAAATGTAGTGGGGTTTTTTTTTTAATTCTTATTTCCATTTAGTGCCTGTGTTCGCAAACTGTGGTAAAAGACTCAAAATTGGTCCCAAGACTTTTTGTTGTGGGTTCCTTTCAAAGCAGCACAAATGCATGCTTTAGATTGGTCTTATGGAGACAGACCTGCCTGCAGTTCTTTATGATGAGGTTATAGAACTCCTGGGTGAGTGTGAGTGTGGAAGTTGGTGCTAGAGTGGCTACTTCATAGCTACATTGTGGAGACAAGTGCTTCTGTGGATTGAAAATAACAAGTCGATCCATGCAATGTTTAGCGCAAGTTTGTTGTCAAATGCCGATTAAGGCAGATTGAGCTGGATTAGGTTTTTCAAGGCCCTAACAACTACCACAAACAGACACTACAAACCTACAACAAGCTGGCAGCATCTTTCATGTTTGTTATGAAAGAGGGAGAGCCAACAACACTTCATCTGCTCCGTCTAATGCATTAATAAGAGACAGACTTAAAGAGAGACTTAACAGCGGAAGCTTATAAACAATATATCACACAGTGATCAACAAACAGCCCTTCACTTTTAAACTGTCACCAATACAATTTACTATTTAATATTATAACTGGTTAAGTTAGTATGGTGATGTGTTTTTTCTGTTAGTTATTCTCACTACTTTTTTTTTTTTTTTTTTAAATAAACTAACAGTAATAAATTGCAAGCATGCACAAGTTACCATATAATAATGAAATTTACCATTATATTGTAAAAATGTCCCAGTACAACCACAGTCTTCAACCGCTTGTTGGAGCAAATGAATGGACTGCCTTGCTCTACGGCTCCATGACAGTGGTTTGGTTGAACCAAATTTGTCAAACCGTTATGGACTTTAAACGGGAATCCTTCCAGTCACAGTCCAAACATGGTCTGCATGGTTTTAATAAATAGCCTGATCTTCCAGGAAGTCTGCATGAGGGCAAGCTATGGTTTCCCTGATCTAAGCTCTTTTTGATGCAGTAAGCGGAGCTGGGACATTAGAGAAGGGGGATAGGGGAAGGTTGTGTGTGCATGTGCACATGTTTGAGTGAGTGAGTGAATTAGTGAGAGAGAGAGAGAGAAAAAGAGCGAGAGAGAGATCAGCTGTGGTTTGTGCAAATGGGTTATCAACATGTGTACACTATATGTGTTATATGTTGCTGCCAGTGTCTCTGCGTGCGTGAGTGCGTGTGCGTGCGTGCGTGTGTACAAGGCAGAGCAGAGAGGTGACACTCAGTAGTTGAGTGATAGAGCAGATGGGCCTCCCATTCCAAACTGTCAAACTGAAGACATTTTCTTAACTAAATGATTGACTCCTTCAGTAGATATGTGTGTACATATGTGTGTACAGGGATGTCATCATTTTGCTAAAGCCAGAGAAATACAATATACTGATTATTGAAATAATAATGTAAAAAAATATCTTAAATCAGGTTATCATACTAACACTTGACATGATTAATCATTAATCATTAATTAATCCTTTTTTTTTTTCTTTTTTTTTAAAAGAGTTTTGATTGTGCACAGCTAGGGCTGGGCGATATGATGATATACTGTATTATGTCAAAACGATATAAAAAAAGGTAAAAAATAATATTTTCTATATCGTTTCAAGCACGCTGAAAAACCAGCAGCCGAACTGCGTTACGGCAATATTTCCGTTCTGATCTGAATTGCTTTTCCATTCTCACATTTAAATTACATTTTGAATATTGTCAACCATAAAGCAGTGTTAGTATTTTAAAATTAAATGTCAACTGGGTTTTGCATTTTCAAATTGTCAGAGAATGTGCATAAGGGTGTATGAAAATGGAATTTCAATTGTGACTTAAATGATGCATCTAAAAATGCAAAATTAAGTTATTAATACTGCATTTTAATTAACATTTGACCACCATAAAGTGGAGTTGGTCTTAGAAAACTAAATGTCATATTGCTTTTCCATTTTCACTTTGTGTCAGAAAATGCCCATGCTAGTAGTGAAATGCAAATTGCATCATTTAATTTATTTAATTCAAATGTTGACCCAATTAAAGCATATGTAAGTGGGAAATGAAAATGTTTTTCGTGAGATAATTTAATTTTAGTCCACCAAATGCTCCCATATTCCATTACTAGTCTCCTACCTGCTTGACTTTTTTATTTCGGTTTAATTTGACCATTTCTTTGATATAAGACAAAGCAGCGAATGACAGCAAAAACGAGAGACAGGAAAGCAAAGATCACAAACTCAATGTGAACCAAGAAAGATATGAATGTTTGGTTTGCTCGAGAACTGGAGCTGTCACGATAACCTCCACTGTGCCACTTCTAAATCTCCACCTCACATTTGTTCTATGTTCTCTCTCCCTTATACTGGTATTACCTCATCAATAATGTTAAAGATGTGGTATTATCAACATGTTACAAATGGCACACTATTAAATTGCAGAATAACTGTTGCGGTACTGCTAACTGCACTCTAACACATCCACTAATGCAATAAAAAAAAAAAGGCACATTCTTAACTCTCCTCGCCCACATGTCCGTCACGACAACCTCTTTCCTGGTAAATCCATCAACACACCAGCAAGTGAAATGGAATATTCAGAAAGTGGACTTGTGAAAGCCTCCCTCTATAATGACCTTCACCCAATTAAACTATAGTGCAGTGATCAAATAGTTGTGTGACATGTGAGAAAGAAAAAAGTGTTGGTCATACACACTTCAGTCAATGTGCATGTTTACACTTATTCCTCAAATTGAATGTAAACTAAGTAACTAAGGTGTAAGGTAATTGTTTTTTCCCATTTAAGATATGTTCCACATTGTCATTACAATAATCAGAATACAGCACTTATCTGGCTTTAGAAAAATTATGACATGCATGCCATGTACATCTGCCGAAGGAGTAAATGGATTTTCCTTTCAGGGTCAGTATGATAAAATATGATATTTGAGCATCATCTCACTTTGTAGGAAAGGGATTTTGCATAAACCCACATTAAGTGATTTACAATGCCAGCTGGAGATTTTCCTTTGTGATAAAAAAAATATATATATTTGATTTTCATTTATAATTTATTATAATGTATCTCTATTTATTTATTTTATATTTTTCTCAGAGAGTTTCTGTTCTGAGAAAAAACCCAATGTATCATAGATTGGACAACTTTCAATTAACAGCTTTTTTTTATTTGTTATTATAACATAACACATATACACATAATTAAGAGTTTTTTTTAGAATTTTTAAGAGAATTAAGGTCACAAATGACCTTTTAGATTAAGCCAAATTACTGCTGAGGTTTATGATACGTGTGTGCAACAGCTACATTAATTCAACTTATCAAGTTTCATTCACATGTTATCAATACAATGATAACTTGATAAAGAATCCATATCAAGCACAAAAAGTAAATTTAATTTTTCTTGCAAATGATGAGTACTGAGAAGTACTAAGTTGAACTAGGTTAGGTAAGGGTTTATGTTTTATTGGAAAACCGAATCCTAATGTATAATATAATTAATTCATCATGTACAGTACATCACTGCTATTGTATATGAATACAATGAGAATGCAAACAAAACAAGCCATTTCTCAGGAGGAACTGACTATTATTACAAGTTCCCAATGCATCCTATGGTGAAGGCTGCCTTTGTTTCATTGTAAAGCAGCCTCACAAAGCCAAAGTTCAAGTTAACAGTGACTTAATAAACCAAACTCTGAACAGTTCATTTCAGGTTCAGTGTTTGTGTGGTGAGGTGAAAGCTGTTGTGCAGGTAACCTTACATGGCCATCTCTCACACTCTCTGCCTCTGTCTGTCTGGCGGTCCCTCTTTTGTTTCTCTCTCTCTCTCTCTCAGTCTGTCTCTCCCTCTCTCTCATCTCTTGTTTCTGTCACTCTGAGCTATTCCTGGATTCCACACTGAGGTGAATGGAAACAGGACTGGCTGCAGTGGATGTTGGTAGCAGCATTTTTTTTTCTCTGCAAAGAACCACTCTTCCTCTTGTAATACACACACAGTCAGTATTCCTGTGTCAATGACTTTGTTCTTTAGCCAGTTGGGAAGATGTTTTCTCAAACATGTTTGTGTGATTAAAGCCCTTCTTGTTCCAGCAGATGGAATGTGGGGGGAGTGTGTATTTGCATGTGTGCTTGGCAAACAACACAGCTAAAAATGAGATACGGTCAGCTGGATGGATCTGAGTCAGCAGGGTGCAGATGGATCCTTTATATTGCCATGTGGAGGAATATTCAAAACAGTAGCGCACTCTCTGCTGCTATCTCTTTGCTTTTATCTTTGTTCAGCCTCTCCTGCACCACAGCCCCACTGGGACTCTCCCCATTTCTGTGTTGTGCTTACTGGAACCTTGGCAGCCAGCTGCTATGTCGGCCAATTAGGAAAGCTTTTACTAAAGCGCCAGCCAATTGGATTAGTGCTACATTTCCTTGCCAGATGAGACTGTAAATGTGCTGCTGTATGCTAGAATCGGAGAACTGGTGAGCAGAATCCTGTTTCGCTGATAAGCACAGGGTACCAGAATACACACACGCTGCAGAAGCAGCGGCAGGAGAAAGAGAAATCCCATGACACTACTGTGAGTCTTCCGCTACTAAATGTGTGTTACTAAGATCCTAAACAGTTTAAACCAAGAACACAACATAACGCAAACCAGAAGCCAAGCAGTTGAGCGACCACAACGCTGCTCCCAGGCCTAGATAGAGCAAGTGCTGTTACGCGGATGGGTTTGCAGAAAAAAAACGGCAGAGCCAGCCTATACAGAGGTGACAGCGAACAGACAAGGGGAAGAGGACAAACTTAAGAGTGAAAAGGGACAGATACCAGACATTTTAATAAAACTCTTCCTAAGGTGTCTTCCTTTTTCCCCCCTGTTAAATGTTTTTTTTGGGAGAAGTTTTTCCTCATCAGAATCGAGCATCAAAGGAGAGTGCTGTATGCTGTGCAGGTTATAAAAAGCCCTTTGAGGCAAATTTGTGATGTTGGGCTGAATAAATAAAACTGACTGGACTTGACTTGAAAACAAATTAAACGCGGTTTGTTTACCTGCCTGACTGTGGAATAGATTAAAACAAGCGTACCTGACAAAACTGTGATTTTCTGGTTTGTGGCTGTTCAATTGTCAACCACTGTGTCTGTGTTTATGTCTGTCTTTGCTATGCATGCTCAGTGTTGCCAGTTCCATACGTGTCCTTAATCTGGGAATCTGGGCCCAAGTAAGTTCCTTTAGTGAAAATTAAATCAATTTACAAAACCATTAAAGCACTTTAAAGCCATTGTGCTTCAATCACCTGTTCGATACTAGGATCAAACACCAAAAGCTAAATATAGAATGGTAAAAAGAATCCCTAATTCGGATCGAATGTTTTTTTTCATGGTGTTTTGACCGAGGAATATCAAATAAACTAAACATAACTAAATGATGCCTTATTTGTAAGTGTAAGGGGACAAATAAATGCAGAAATGGGCTAGAGATGCCGAGCAAAATGAAGAAAGGGAGAAACAAAGACAAAACCAGCTTGCTCTCTCCCTCCTTCTCATCCTCTTATCTAGTCGATACTGCCTGAGAGTTCGCTGCCAAGTCAATGCTTACGAGAAAGAGTCTGTGAAAGTGCTCATGGGGGCCTGGAGCATAAACACTCAACCACACAGGTACTGTACACACATGCTTTCTCAACCTGTCCTGTTCCTGGTACTCTGCTCACTTTGTAAAGTTGCCACTGGGTATTTGTCCATCACAGAAAGGAGACATAAATACACATAAGAAAAGAAGCAAAACTACAAAATCACTGAGAATATCTCAAACACATATCAAAAAGCAAGGATGCAATTACTCCATCTCTCCCTCTCACAAAGTCCACTGTACGCAGCACAAGAGGAGCATTATATGGCCGTAACAAGCAACAACTAAAGAAGTCTGTGTCCCCACTCTATTAGTCAACTCTATCTAGGCAAGTGAAGCAAGGGCTGGGCATTAAAACAAAGACACCCCACATTTCTATAACCAGGGCAGGTGTGGCTGAATGTGTTAGCAGGGACACCTCCTGCACATGTAACAGGGTGGAGCAGGGTGGAGCAAACCAAAATAACCCAGAGGCAACAGACCATTAGTCAAGCCTGGCAGACCACCAGGCAGAAAGAGCTGATAAACTACTAAAACCAGCACAGACCAATGAGAACCACTAGACCACAGAGACCAAATACAGCTCAGATACAGAAACCTGTCCACACACAAATGACGTGAGAAATGCTGCCAAATCTGAAAAGGTACGATTTCAATACCAAAAGGACATGTATGCAAAGTTTTTGCACGATACTGTTCAGGCATGTGTAAAGACATTTGTACACTGACAAGCTGATATGCCTGTTATGGTATTTCTAGTAGCTGTAATAGCCGAGAAATAATAAGATGTTAGTTTAAGATTACTTAAGGTTAAAGGTAAGCCAACAAGCTGGTTAAGCAAGAACAGAGCGCAGTTCAGCAATGCTTTCTTTCACGGTCATTCACTTGATGCCACGCACGCGTGCACGCGCACACAGATACAAAGAGAGAGACACACACACACACACACACACACACACACACACACACACACACACACACACACACATTGTGCGAGGAAATAACCTCGATGATGAAGACAGTATTTCAATAACTTACTACCTACTTTTGGTTCCCTAAAACAGTGCCTCGTGTAGGTTAAAAAGGGGAAATGAAAATAATACTTAAACAACAACAAAAGGATAGCTAATACTAAATACACAACTGTGACACCTCAACTAGTAGGATCTCCAATAACCTAAAATAAGAAATATTTAGGTTAAACAGACCTTTACATACGATCGATATCTCGCAGCACAGTGCGGAAGTGGGTTATCAGACACCTGCTATAAAAGATGAGCTACAGTCAAACCGCCACCTCCGGTCTCATTTTAGTCTATTCTTCGCAGGATAATTCAACAAAACTTCTTCCGCAAACACTGAGTGAACACAGTGTAGACCCACAACATGAGGAAAGTTAACGTTTCATCACGTTCTTCTTTTTTTCCGCTCACAAAAGGGAAAGCAAGGACGGTTAAGCAGATAACGAAACAATAACAAAAAAAAATACAAAAAGTAGTTTAACTTCCAAACCTCTATCGACCATGAGCACGCGAGAGATTAAAACAAATTAGCCAAAACTCCTGCCAGTAGACTTTTCTCTCTCGGGGTGACAGCGTTGAGCATGCATGTCCTCATAAAATACGATGGGGGGGGGAACAAAGCTAGAAAGATAATATCAACCAACTCACTGTGTTAGCAAGCTGTGGATGTCCGTCACTGCTGCCAAAATATAGAATTCCAAAGAGGCACAAATCCAAGCACGAGAGAGCCGAGCTGAGCTGTCACCGTCCAGCCGCAACGAGGAGAAGTCAGACTGCCTTGACAACCGGGAAAGCGAGCGCGAGCCCGGAGCCGCCTGCTGGTTTCTCCTCTCGCACAAGACAAGAGAAGGGGGGCGAAATCCCTAGAGATGAATGGTGGTGGGTGTGCGCAGGCGCGGACGGGGTAGATTCATTCCGGTGGAGTAGGGCTGTAAAAGGCAGAAACATAGCAGGGCAAATGCGCTGCATTTATTTATTTGTTTGTTTATTTATTGTTCTAAGGAAGCATTGGGGACGAACAGAAAATGACACTGAAATAAACAACCGCAGATCTGTAGACAACACTACCAGTACTGTAGAAAAGGCTGTTATTCACTTGGTGCACCTAATTTAAAGAATTTAGGACTAGGCCTACAACTATTGAGTATTTTCACTGGCAATATTTTTATAATATAATTAATCGTATAGCAATCGTTAAATCGAGGCTGTAATATGTCAGAAAGCAGGGACACATGTCTATAAGTTCTTTCGATTAACAGTCCAAAACTCAAAGCTAGCAGGCTATTCAATTCACAGTAATACAAGTCAGAGAAAATTAGCAAGTTCTCAAAAGCTGAAATGTAGTCTATGTTTGTCCTTTTTACTTGATACACGACTTAAAAGCTTGATTCAATTTTCTGTTGGTCGGCTAATTGATTTTTCGCCTAATCCTGTCAACATATAATGTGACTTATTTGCTAAAACAATAAAAAAAAGAAACATACACGGATTTCATTATCCTATAGCATAAACTGGACAAAAACAGGCAGTAGGCTACATTTAGAAGTAGAAATGGGGAGATATCCCGATTAGAAAGTGCCTAGGAATAGCTTGACTCCCTCTCCATCCAAGCAGCATTAGGCGACTCTCTCAGACAGTCTTATAAATAATTCAGCAATAAAAGCTTGCCTGGTTGCATGCAGAACCAAAAGAAGCATCTCACTCCCCCTTGCACGGCGTCAATCTGCGGGCGTTTCCAATTTAAACAAATCTCCAAGCAAAATAAAGTTCAATCAACATTCTTGTTTCGCAAAAGGCTGTGGCCGGCCAGCCAGATCAGTCAGGGATTACAAGGCTTCTGTCAACTATCAATAGCCTCGTGTGCCTGCGAGAGACAAGGGGGGTAGAAAGGGAGAGAGAAGGTGGGAGGGAGGAGCGGAAAGGCTGAGTTTCAATGCGCAGACGGTGCAGAGCAACTAGCCGATGATGCGGTTTGTCCTGTCCGAGGATCGGATGAAAACAGGCGACGACAATTTAATCCAAGACATGATGTCCCAGAGCCTCGCATCTCAACCGCATAGCCTACTAACCCAACAGAGCTGGTGAGAGGGGATGAAGGCACAAAAAGTGTATAGCAGGGGGGGGAAAGCAATTTACCTGCACCGCTCCCGTATCAGCCTGCCGTTATATTACTTCCCACTCAGTGTGGCTTTCAGCGCTGCCGCTCACTCCAAGCTGTTCGCCGCCGAACGGAAATTTAGGCAACGGGATTTGTTCACGTGGTCACGCGCAGTGCTCCTAATTGGCGGAGCGGCTCGAGCCGCTGCTCGCTCGCACCTGTACGGTACAATAATGTTGCAGGGGGAGAGAAAGACAGAAGAAAACAGATTGGTGCAGGATATATTCTTGCATAATATGGATGTGTGTGTGTGTGTGTGTGTGTGTGTGTGTGTGTGTGTGTGTGTGTGTGTGTGTGTCAGATAAAGAAAACTAGCCTATATAAGTTCACTAATGACAATTGGGAGACTTAATTTTTTTTAAACAAAAATTCAGTGAATAAAATCAGATGACTCAGACTGTAACCCACTGTTTGTAAAGTAGGCCGAGGCTGCTAAATGATTGTTCTAGTAACATTGAACTGTTTTGAGTAATACTACAAATCAATTTTGAGTAGGCTAGCATTTATTAAGAATGAAAGGGAATTCTCAAAATACAAATTACGTGTCAGGGCCTATTACACCTAAAGGTAGACTAAATTTCATTGCATAAATTAATAGATTTTTCTTACCATTTCTGTATAGCTTACTTTTTTGAAGCTCTCAGATGAATATCACATAAATGCATTTTGGAATAGATCTCAATCAGCCTTTCTGAATAAATAAAGCTTAACAGCCAACAGATTACTGATATATTCACATTTACAAACCCATAAGCATAACGTAATAACATACAGTAGCAAGCAGAATCTAACACAAATTACACTGCACCGACACACTGCACCAACACACTGCACCGGTCTCAGACAAATCTTACTATACATTTAATTTTCAATACAATAACACACTTTTATTCAAGTGTGTTAACTTTTACCATTTTTTATTTTCTTGTATTTATGTCAAAACACCATTCATTTCTGTACCACATATATCATACTAGCACGCCCCTATTAAAGCTGCAAGCAGTCATATGCTATTAATGTACTGGATTTACAGTAATTTGTGTCTCATTTTCTTAGAATGTAGCCCAATGGTCTACCTAACACACACACACACACACACATTTACAAAGAGGTTTTAAGATTGAGGCTTGTAACCAAGGCAGTGGCAAACCTCAGAATATAGCCTGTACTGCATTCCCACTTTACCACACACACACACACACACACACACACACACACACACACACTATACACATGAAGTTATTCATCTACCTACTGAGGGCACAGCATAGTAGCAGTCAATGGTGCGGGAGTATTTTTAGATTTCATGTGGGTTGCAGATGCTGCTCTACTCAACCAGGTCACAGCAAATAAAACAGTTTTTACTGTAACATCCAATGCCTTTGACCTACTCTCAGTTTCCCCTGAAATGTTTGCCTTCCTATCTACCTAATCTACTTATTCCTATCTACAATCGACCTAAAAATATTAGGTAACATCTACCTAAAAAATTAGGTAGATTGTGATTATTATGTCACTACCTGTCACGTTTCACTAGAGCAGAACCCAGGAGCAGACCAGGACAAGGTGAGTTGAATAAAGGTGAGTATTTATTAAGAGACTTAAATGTGGAAGCAGGAGAATCCAGGTGACGGAGCAGGCAGTGGAGGTGAGTAGGTGTGGGTAGTTGAGACATCTCCCGCCTTGCTTCGTCGCCAGGCAACCAAACAGGGTGCGTTCAGGAAACTCAGGAAAACAGACTACAGGACAAAATACAGGCAACTCAGGCAGAAAACAGACTCAGACAGCGGGATTCATGACAGTACCCCCCCTCCGACGAACGCCACCGGGCGGACTACCCGGAGCGCCAGGATAGAGGCGGTAGAAGTCACGAAGGAGGTCATCATCAAGGATTTGACGCAGAGGAATCCAACTCCTCTCCTCAGGACCATAACCCTCCCAGGCCATTAGATACTGGAAACCCCGACCCCGCCGTCTGGAATCCATGATGCGGTGCACCGTGTAGACAGGACCACCTCCTATCATCCGAGGAGGAGGAGGCAACAGAGGACTGAGGAGAACAGGCTTGAGGCAGGAGACATGAAAGGCGGGATGAACTCTGAGCGTATTGGGCAATTTGAGTTGAACCACAGCAGGATTAATGACCTTCTCCACCACAAACAGACCAATGAACTTAGGTGCCAGTTTTCTTGACTCTGTCCGCAGAGGAAGATCCCGTGTAGCCAACCAGACCTTATCTCCGACAGCATAAGCGGGAGCTGGGATACGGCGACGATTAGCCTGGAGCTGATACCGGTCAGAAACTCTAAGGAGGGCCCTTCTGGCCCGATGCCGGTCCGGTGGCAACGGCGAATGTGGGCTTGGACAGAGGGAACAGAGAGATCCTTTGCCTCAGAAGGGAACAAGGGAGGTTGGTAGCCATAAAGGCACTGGAAGGGAGACATCCCAGTGGCAGATGTGGGGAGAGTATTATGGGCATACTCGACCCATGCCAACTGAGAGGCCCAAGAGGTGGGGTTGGAGGAGACAAGGCAGCGAAGCGTGGACTCCATCTTCTGGTTGGCTCTCTCAGCCTGACCATTAGATTGGGGGTGAAATCCAGACGTGAGACTGACTGTAGCTCCAATGGCCAAACAGAAGGATTTCCAGACAGCTGAGGTAAACTGAGGACCACGGTTGGAAACAATGTCACTGGGCAGACCGTGGACCCTGAAAACTTCGGACGTCTTAGTGGCAGAGGGAAGTTTGGAGATGGGCACAAAGTGGGCGAACTTGCTGAATCTGTCCACAATAGTCAGAATGACAGTGTTCCCATCAGAAGAGGGCAACCCAGTGACAAAGTCCAAGGCCAGATGCGACCATGGTCGCCGGGGAACAGGTAGGGGGTGAAGAAATCCAGAGCTGGGCTATTGGTACGCTTATTCTGCACACAAACTGGACAGGCAGCAACAAACCTCCGGGTATCTTCTCCCATGGCAGGCCACCAAAATTGTCTGCGTAGTAACGCCATAGTCCGAGCCACGCCAGGATGACAAGCCATCTTGTTGGCGTGGGACCACTGGAGAACAGCAGAACGGACAGACTCTGGCACAAACAACCGACCGGGTGTACCGTTACCGGGACCAGGCTGCGTCCGAAGGGCCGCCCTAACCTCCTCCTCAATCCTCCAAGTAACTGCTCCAACGACGAAGTCCCGGGGAAGAATCGTCTCAGTCTTGGCCCCACTCTCCTCGGTCTTGGAGAACATCCGGGACAAGGTGTCCGCCTTGCCGTTCTTTGAACCAGGGGTCCGTTTCAGGAAGGAGGTTTAACAAACTCTGAGTCTAACCCTGATGTCTGAGTTGATTTACCCTGAGATGGGAAACTCTGAGTTTTCGGTTTCAGAACAGTTGATATGAGTTGGTTCAATCAACTCAGAGTAGGTTCACGCGCATGCACCACCACAATAAAAAGGCAGTATGAATGGAGCCATGATACTACGATTCACCATGGTAACAACCACAAACAAACGGGTCGGCGGAAATACTTGTGCGCACAAACAGCAAGTTTGAACATGTATTTCGTTAAAAAAGCAAGACAGCGGCTGCTGCTGCAAAAGAGAGAGAATTGGTGTGGGAGAAAATTGCTGCTCGAGTCTATGCGTAAGCATTAACAGTGTATTAATTTCATATTTAATCACAGTTAACTTATATTACTGGTGAAAACTGGAATTGTATTACACCTATAATTTCATTTGGGTGCAATCCTGCGGGCGAAAAAGTAAGCTAGGCCTACTACTACATCCCATTCTGAGGCTGCAGCACCATGATCATTAACAGAACTATAATTTATAATCATTTATTTCTTTTTAATGGCTCTCACTGGTTTGTGTCCAGGGAACAACTACAAAAAACGTTTCAGAGCGAGTCACACTTTTCTGATGCCCCTGCATACAGTGGCTTTACTATTACAGTATGATCTGCATCACCAATAAGAAAACTGCCGTTTGCAAAACACGTAATGCGACACAAAGAATCTGCTTGGATGTTAAAGCCTGTCCATGACGGTGGATGTTAGTGATATGAGGACGGATAAGGTAGGCCTATCTACATATCTGATGGACTGTGAAAAAAATGTGGAAATGAAAATACATTTAGTCGGGACTCAATATCATCTCCTGACGTAAACTCTCTGTGAAGTAATACAACTTTTTCATCAACGGGATCGTCGACAAAAGGCCATGACATGTTTGAGAAAAAAACGTTTTATAATCTGCCTAACAATAACTTTTATTTATTAAGTGTTTATTCATGCAGATAACAAACTGCATTAAAATGCGCCTGATACAGACTGAATGAATGAATGAGGAAATGAGTGAGAAGAAACTCGAGGTTTCTTGAAGAAAACCTGCTCCTGACCAGGTTAGGTTCACAGACTCAGTTACCATAGTAACTGACTCTGAGGTTAAGTTACCTCTCTTTCTGAAACAGAAAACCCAGAGTTTCCCTCATCTCAGGGTTAACAAACTCTGAGTTTTCACTAAACCTGCTTTCTGAAACGGACCCCAGGTCGGAAAGTCAGAGAAAAATTAAAACATCCAAAAAACAAAGCCCACCTGGCCTGAAGGGAGTTGAGACGTCTAGCAGATTGCACGTAAGCAAGATTCTTGTGGTCAGTCCAGACAATAAACGGTTGCTCCGCCCCCTCCAACCAGTGGCGCCACTCCTCCAAGGTGAGTTTCACAGCATCTCCCGGTTTCCCACATCGTAATTCTCGCCACAGGCGAGAGACGACGAGAGTAGAAGATCACACATCAGATGCGTCCACTTCCACGACAAACTGACGGGAAGTGTCAGGTTGAGAGAGAATAGGGGCGTTGGTGAATCGGCTCTTCAATTCCAGGAACGCTCGGTCCGCCTCAGGATTCCAACAGAAGGTTCTGGTGCTAGAAGTCAGGGCAGTTAATGGAGCGGCCACACAGATGTAATCACGGATGAATCTACGATAAAAATTCGCAAACCCCAGGAACCTCTGGAGCTGCAATCTCGTACTGGGCTGGGGCCAATCAAGAACCACCCTAACCTTCTCTTGGTCCATCTTAATCTCTCCCTTGGAGATGATGTATCCGAGGAATGATGTGGTGTGGGCGTGAAAGTCACGCTTCTCTGCTTTCACAAACAGGCGGTTCTCCAATAATCGCTGCAGGACCTGCTTGACATGTTGGATGTGACTGGAAAGCTCCTTGGAGAAAATGAGAATGTCATCCAGGTAAACAAACAAAAAAAATGATCATATCTCTCAGAACGTCATTCACCATACTCTGGAACACTGCTGGAGCATTGATCAGTCCAAACGGCATCACTTGGTATTCGAAATGTCCCATAGGTGTATTGAACCCCGTCAACCACTCGTCCCCCTCTCTGATACGGACCAGATGATACGCATTGCGTAAATCAAGCTTAGTGAACACAGTAGCACCCTGCAAGGAGTCGAAAGCAGAGTTTATCAAGGGCAGGGGATACTTGTTCTTGACAGTGATATCATTCAAACCCCGATAATCAATACAAGGTCGAAGAGAGCCATCCTTTTTACTCACGAAAAAGAATCCAGCTCCCAGGGGTGATGACGAGGGACGAATGAGACCGGTAGCTAGAGACTCCGTTATGTAGGTCTCCATGGCTTCGCATTCAGGTCGAGAGATACTGTATAAACGTCCCTTGGGATAGGCAGCTCCAGGGATCAGATTTATAGCACAGTCATATGGTCGGTGGGGAGGAAGTGACAGAGTCCTCTGCTTGCTGAACACTTCACCCAATTCATGATAGGTTTCAGAAACTAGGGACAAGTCTGGGGAAGCAGAATCAATGACCTGACTGGGAACAGAATGAGAACAGGCAGTTTAAAGGCAGTTAGCATGACATTCAATACTCCAACTAGTTACCTTGCCAGTCACCCAATCGAACATGGGATTGTGTTCCCTCAGCCAGGGGTAACCAAGAACCAGGGGGGCATGGGGAGATGAGCTCTGAATGATTACCTGACAGTAGTATTTTAACAGGTTCAGTCCTCATAGTGATACGTGCCAGAAGTCTGCCGTTAAGAGTGGTAGCTTCAATGGCTAATGGTAATTGGTCCTTGGAAAGCCCCAGCTGTTCCACCAAGTCGGCATCCATAAAACTGTCATCAGCACCTGAATCGATTAAAGCGTTAATCTCCAAAATCTGATTATTGTTCATGAGGGTTGCAGGAAAACGGGGTCTGACAGGGCTATTGGGAGACTGAAACTAAAAGTCCTCCCAAACTTAGCGAGCCAGGCAGTTTAACGGGCGCTGGGGACAAGCGGAGATGTAATGCCCCGGGTTACCACAGTAGAGGCAGCTGTTGGTCTCACGTCTACGTTGGCGCTCCTCCTTGGTTAACCTGTGCTGCCCCACTTGTATGGGTTCAGGATCAGAAGGCAGACACTCTCCTTTAATCTCGTGTGGTGAAGAATGATCAGCTCGTTCTGGTCTATTTCCCGACTTGGATGGTAACAGAGTAGATGATAGGTTGGAAGAACCCCATCGCTTCTCCCTCCTCCTCTCTCGGATTCTGTTATCCACCCGAATAGATAACGCTGTCAAACTGTCCAGGTCACTAGACTCAGGATAGGAAATCAGTTCATCTTTAAGTTGCTCCGACAACCCCTGATAAAAAGCCGCTTGTAGTGATGCCTCATTCCACCCACTCTCCACAGCCAATGTTCTGAATTCAATTACAAACTCTGCTACACTGCGAGCTCCTTGGCGAAGAGAAAACGGACGATTAGCTGCGTCCTTACCTCGGACTGGATGGTCAAACAGCTTCCTCATCTCTGCCGTGAACTCCTGGTAAGACGCCATACAGGTGTCCTGTCGTTCCCATAAGGCTGAAGCCCAATCCAGAGCTCTTCCACGCAGCAGTTCAATTACAAAGGCTATCCTGGCCTTGTCTGTGGTGTAAGAGTTGGGCTGCAGGTCAAAAACTAATCCACACTGCATGAGAAATGAACGACAGCTTCCCAAATCCTCCTCGTACTTATCTGGTGTCGGAACCTTGGGCGCACGGAAGGAAACAGCTCCAGAAGCAGCAGGTGAGGGGAGTGAAACAGGTGGTGGATTATCAGCCGGCAAACTGAGCTGAGCCTGGATACTCGTCAGACTGGCAGAAAGGTTCCGAACTGAAGACACTATCTCCTGTAGCGCCGTGCTGTGTTGTCCCAACATATTCCCTTGTTGGGAAATGGCATGGCGAACGGAGTCCAGGTCCGCTGGGTTCATCTTTGGCCGGATCGTTCTGTCACGTTTCACTAGAGCGGAACCCAGAAGCAGACCAGGACAAGGTGAGTTGAATAAAGGTGAGTATTTATTAAGAGACTTAAATGTGGAAGCAGGAGAAGCCAGGTGACGGAGCAGGCAGTGGAGGTGAGTAGGTGGGAGGGAATGAGCAGATCCAATGTTATTTCTGAAGCAACAGATGACCAGGCAGAGGTGGAGTGAATATCCCGGGAGAGTAACTGCAGACAGAGGAAACGAAGGAAAGTTCACAACGAGCAAAAATAACAGAACAGCAAAACTAACTATTAGTAAACTGAGGCTGATACGCAGGCACAACATACTGTTCATGGCTAATGATCCGGCAGGGAATGGATGTCAGGTCAGAGCTTAAGAAGTGGAGAGGTGATGATCAGGACCAGGTGTGCAGGTAGCTGATGAGATAGAGGTGTGGATAGGTGAGAGATCTCCCGCCTTGCTTCGTCGCTAGGCAACCAAACAGGGTGCGTTCAGGAAACTCAGGAAAACAGACTCCAGGACAGAATACAGGCAACTCAGGCAGAAAACAGACTCAGACAGCGGGATTCATGACACTACCTGCATTGTAACTCTCCTAAATGTGGTGCTCTTAGTGTAATAGGGGAAGTCAAAAATATCTACAAGTTGTAATATCTGCTTTTCTCTTCTTTGATTTCAGTCTTCTTCACTGGTCCTGGCAGATTAGGCCAAGACACTCACATGGCCTCCAGGCTGTTGGCAGTGATATGTCTCTATGTTTTCCCCCTACTCAGTTTTGGCCCAAATTAAAAGCATGTTAGGTTTTTTAGGGCAATGTAGGGCATTTATAATTAACTATGAAAAATCTGACACAGTTGCAGCACCAACTGTCGAAAACATACAGTGAATCATCTTGTGGGCCCATATATAACCAGTTTTCATAACCACAGTAAAAGCCTGAATGTAACTCCTGATTCCAGACTGGAGGGGTTCCCTTGGTTTTTGGAGTCAGGGGGGTGGAGAGTTATTATCTAGGCGAACAAAAGCTGAAGAGCAGAGAACAAAGCAATCTCCCCCTCCTCTTGTTTCCTTCTATACCTTCCTTCATCCGCCCCCATCATCTCTCCATCCCCCCTCCACACACCAACACAAACGCTTGCCATCTGACACCCCTCTAGGGAGTTATTTTTCAGAGTTGTCTTCTAAAACACACACAGCACATACACACACACACACACACACACACACACACACACACACACACACATAAACACTGGGTGGTGGCTGTGAGGAAGAGCTCCTATGTTTTCAATCCAAGGCAGAGTAACAGGCCAAATGGCATAGAGAGAAACAGACAGAAGGACAGACAGACACCCTTTCTGCGTGTTAATCAGGCCTATGTGCACACCAGCAGAAGGATTGAGAGGGACTTTCTGTTGGTGGACCACAGTGTACCGTAGGTCGCAGCGTGTGTGTAACAACTGTTGGTCAATTGGTATGATGCCACCTGGCTGTCTGACCACAAGCAGGACATAGGGAGTGTGTGTGTGTGTGTGTGTGTGTGTGTGTGTGTGTGTGTGTGTGTGTGTGTGTTTGAGGAGTCTTGCTAGGCCGGACAGAACTTCAACGGGCAGCAGATGGTGGTGCCAGCGTGGCATGGGCATAAGAGCGAGGTGGACTCACACACATGGATGCACACAGGCTGCCCTGGCTGTGGTCAAATTTCAACAAAATACTAATCTGACTCTCCCACTCCACAGCCACTTTCTATCAACTGGGTTTTATTCATCAAGTTCAGTTTCTTTGAATTTTTCCTCCTTGCTTATTAGCACTCGTGATTATGCAGACCACAGTTCTAATTTATTTTTATAATTAAAAAATTCCCTCAATTTATTATAGAGGAGATGCCATGTCACTGTCAACAATGGAATAATCAATCTGTTTAAGTATCTTTAAATGAATGTCATTCAACACAATACAATACTGGTGTCTAACAGGTGATTTGTAGTCTTTGTCAGCCAAATTTGCAAAAACATAAGATTGAGTATCACTTTTTAAATACAATCTTATTGTAATGTTAGAGGTTCATTATACACAGACAAACTCACTCATGCTTGCATATATTAAACATACATAAACATACAGATGCACAGACAGTGACTGGGCAGCTGTCTAGGGAGTGGACGACATTTCTATTGTTGGAGTGTGATGGATGAGGCAGGAGCTTTAAATGCAACACTGGTTGACTATGGACTGGGGGGAAATTGTCCTCTGCCAACACTGTGAAGCTTCATTACTGCAGTTAATGGAAAAAGGTGTTTTGGAGTGGCTTTTTGAACAACGACATCCTTTTCTAATGTCTTTTTCTGTTTCATGAAAGGTGATGACACGAGTTGTCAAATTAGGATCACATGGAATGAGCAGATGATGACATGACACCTCCACAATGCTGGTATTGTGCGAAGAAGATGGGTTTGCTTTGAGAGCATGTATGTGCTTTAGAAGAGTTGCTTCATATCTCGGCTTTGGATCAATAACTCTCAGTCACTTCCATCACATACACACACACACACACACACACACACACACACACACACACACACACACACACACACACACACACACACACACACACACAATGTGGTTGGTGCGGAAATGATCCTGTCATGTAAACATCTGTTGTCAGTGACAGGTGATGGTAAGGTGAGACCACACTTTTGTCCACCATCCAAAACCTCAAGCAAGTAACCAATACACACACACACACACACACACACACACACACACACACACACACACACACACACACACACACACACACACACACACTAGTGTTGTGTGCAGCTAAAGCCTTTGGCTGTCAGACTCGATCTCCGTCTCTCTGTAATGGTGGTGACAGCATGACATACACACCCATTTAAAAGAGTTTTGTTGGCCCTCATACTCCAGGATCTTCAGACCTGCTCACCAAAACAACACACATATATAACACAAGAGTAGGTGTTCGAGCCAACAACCCAAAAGTCTCTTTTCTTAGACCTAAACTCGTTAACATACAAAACACCCTTGCGGGCAAGTGTCTTCAACAACATGTTGACTGTGTTGGACATGGTCACGTTACAGTTATTTCAAAAATACAGACATGCAATCAGGCTTTCACAGTAAGAACGTCAATGCTGTGGAAAAAGGTGAATCAGGCTAGCCTCTTCAGTCTTTTCTTTTAAATCACTCCCCAAAACCTTAATGAAGCAGCGCTTACTTTGGCTTTTTATGGAAAGTTGGTATTTTCATATCTGTTCATTTCATCACACCTGCTTTCTGTTTTAAATGGGTTTTTTTTTTATTTATTATTATTTATCTCCTTATCTGGTGTTCCGTGTAGCGCTTTGTACATTTTGCTTTGAAAATAAAGTTCTTCACATACCAAAAATCTCCATTGCTTATAATCATTGTGCTCTTCTTTAAATGTGCAGAAAGTGTCATTTTTGTTGTAAAGGGACCGTGTCATTCAGTAAGTGAAAGTACAAATTCTGTCTCTACCTGCCTTGTATTCTTGTCAGTGCACCAGTGTGATACGTCAATACACTCACAGTTGCATGAATATACACCTGTACATACACACTTGCCTAAACACAAAGGCCGGAGGAGACTTTAGAAGTTGAGAGAACAGACTGACTAAAACAGACCGTTGGATAGATGATGCAAAGCAGTGAAACCAGCAACTCAAGCATTAGTCACTGTTGTATCAGTCAGGCCAGTGTGAGCTAACCTCAAGGTGTCTTAGTTTGGCTGCGTAAAGTGCTGCTCATATGGCATCCCGCAATTGTGGAATGTAACCAAGTACATTTACTCAAGTACTGTCCTTAAGTACAAATTTGAGGTACTTGTACTTTACTTGAGTCTTTTCTTTTTATGCTACTTTTTCACTTTTACTCCACTACATTTCAGAGAGAAATATTGTACTTTTTATTCCATTACATTAATCTGCCAGCTTTAGGTACTAGTTTACTTTAAAAATTAAGATTTTTGCACACAAAACACATGCAGTTTATAAAATACAATGTTTTATTATAAATTAAACTAGCCAACAATATACAGGCCTACAAGTACAGCAGAAATGATTAGCCGATTAAACACCGATTGACAGAACTGTTTTGATCGTTTTCAGTTTCTAAAATGTGAGTATTTTTTCTGCATGGAGTACTTAATGTACTTTAAGTACATTTTCCTGATGATATTTACATACTTTTACTGAAGCAACATTTTCAATGCAGGACTTTTACTTGTAACAGAGTATTTTTTTTTTTTACAGTGAGGTAGTAGTCCTTTTACTTAAGTAAAGGACCTGAATACTTCTTCCACCACTGGCATCCCGTCAAATGTACTTACAGTGACTTAACACTTCAATATGAGCTGTGAGATTGTAACATAGGGACAAGAGAAATAAACAGAGAAAGTAAGCCAGAGAGGCAGAACTACACAGAAGAGAGCAGGCCGAACCACAGGGCAGCCCTGATCTCGACCTTGACGAATATTGGTTACTTTACATTAGCGAGGGACATCAATCCAGCCTGTTCAACCTCTACTCCACATGCTCAATCAATATTTGTCAACCACCTGCCTGTTCCTTCCTTCCCCATCCTACGTAACATCTCAGTACTTTTATCATCCCCATCTTTACATCCTTCCATTAAAATCCTTCCTCTCCATCTCTTGAGATTCACTCCAGACCTCTGCATCTATGTTTCTGCTGTAGCACTTCAAAAGCAGCAGAAACCAGGGAGGAGCCACCAGGGAAGAGAGAGAGAGACATATACAGAGAGGCTCCCGTATCCAAACTGGAGGTTGGTAATGAATATAGAGCCGCTGTGGTACTACTGCAATAAGTCTTTTAAGGAGCAGGTGTGGGGAAAGAGATTATTACCTGATACTAGTTATCACGATCAGAATTGTGAATATAACACATTCATAATGGCAGATAACGTGACAAACAAAAAAATCTTGCATCTGTTTTGTCTGCGCTTGCTGGTAAGAGAGACAGCAAGCTTCTGCCTAAATCCTTCCATCTGTTGAGGAATAACCAACCTCACATTAGATCAGAATGGAGAAAATAACAAACAATATTCCAGCTTGCTGGTTTTCTAACTGTAGAGACAAAGTCAGTCTCACTCTTTGTCACCACACCAAACAGGTACATTTTGATGTAGTTTCAGTCACTTGAATCAAGCACAAGCCTACCCCACGTAAACACTTCTGATAGAAGAACATAACTTCAGGGACCCCGTCCCTCTATTGGGTTAGTGTAAGGGTCAGCTACAACATTTGTTCTTATGATTCAGCAAGGTTCATATTCAGCTAATCAACCTGTCCACAAAATAATCACAATTCATTACTTTGAAAAACACAGTTGATTCCATACTGGAAAACATTTTTAATGAGTAATTCCTTGACTCTTCAAGTCTAACAATGTGGCTTTTGGCAGGGATTACCATAAGTCTGCCAGTGCCTGTGTCATCATATGCAGTATAACAGTATATAATATAACAGTAATATACTTGGATCTTCTAATAAAGCTAAATGAAAAATGTCAGGTCACATCTGAGTCACAATCTGCGTATACTTTATGGGCAAAACTACTCAAATGCTGCTATGTGTTGTATTGTAGGTATCTCTGTCCTGTCATATGGAAGATATTTCCTTAACCATTGATGACTGTTCAGGATGAAGTCATACCATGTGTGTTTCCACATTCATTCAGTATAATACTGATATGTTGTTTTAGAACATAAAGAGCCATGTTGTGCAGAATATGTGAAGCATCAGTGTGTTGATTGTGGTAGAGCAATCCTTCAATTCTTCCAAATGAAAGTGTTCCAGTCTGAAAACTCCTTGAAATCTATTAAAATCAGTGTGAAGCCATCTGGTGTATGTTAAGAATGCAATGGTAATATGGTTAACATTTTTAACGATACAGTACCATAGTATGTTTTCTCAGTACATGGTAGTAATCTACAATCATGGTAGTAACTGTGTACCAATATATGAAAAATAGCACTTTACCTCCATACAACACCATATTTTGGGGGGCAGTGGTGGCCTAAAGGTTAAAGAAGCTAGCTTGGGACTGGGAGGTCGCTGACCAACAGGATAAAATATGGGTGGGGAAAGTGAAAGAGCAGCTCTTCCCTCCCCCATCACCACCACTGAGGTTCCCTTGAGCAAGGATATATATTTAACTAGAGTAACTACATTTACACAGCAACCACATCCATCCATCCATCTTCATCCGCTTATCCGGGGTCGGGTCGCGGGGGTAGCAGCTCCAGCAGAGCCACATTAACCAGCTCCGACTGGGGGATCCCGAGGCGTTCCCAGGCCAGGTTAGAGATATAATCCCTCCACCTAGTCCTGGGTCTCCCCCGAGGCCTCCTCCCAGCTGGACGTGCCTGGAACACCTCCCTAGGGAGGCAGGCAGGGGCCATCCTTACCAGATGCCCGAACCACCTCAACTGGCTCCTTTTGATGCAAAGGAGCAGCTACTCCAAAGGAGCTCCTCACGGATAACTGAGCTTCTCACCCTATCTCTAAGGGAGACGCCAGCTACCCTCCTGAGGAAACCCATTTCGGCTGCTTGTACCCTGGATCTTGTTCTTGTTCTTTCGGTCATGACCCAGCCTTCATGACCATAGGTGAGGGTAGGAACAAAAACTGACCGGTAGATTGAGAGCTTTGCCTTCTGGCTCAGCTCTCTTTTCGTCACAACGGTGCGATAAATTGAATGTACCTGCTCTGCCGATTCTCTGACCAATCTCCCGCTCCATTGTCCCCTCACTCGCGAACAAGACCCCAAGGTACTTGAATTCCTTCACTTGGGGTAAGGACTCATTCGCTACCTGGAGAAGGCACTCCATCGGTTTCCTGCTGAGAACCATGGCCTCCGATTTAGAGGTGCTGATCCTCATCCCAGCCGCTTCACACTCGGCTGCGAACCGATCCAGTGAGTGCTGAAGGTCACAGGCCGATGATGCCATCAGGACCACATCATCTGCAAAAAGCAGCGATGAGATCCCCAGCCCACTGAACTGCAACCCCTCTCCACCCCGACTACGCCTCGATATCCTGTCCATAAATACTACAAACAGGATTGGTGACAAAGCGCAGCCCTGGCGGAGGCCAACTCTCACCTGAAAGCGAGTCCGACTTACTGCCGAGAACCCGGACACAGCTCTCGCTTTGGTCGTACAGAGATTGGATGGCCCTGAGAGGGACCCCCTCACCCCGTACTCCCGCAGCACCTCCCACAGTATCTCCCGGGGCACCCGGTCATACGCCTTCTCCAGATCCCCAAAACACATGTAGACTGGTTGGGCATACTCCCAGGCTCCCTCCAGGATCCTTGCGAGAGTAAAGATCTGGTCCGTTGTTCCCACGACCAGGGACGGAATCCGCATTGTTCCTCTTCAACCTGAGATTCGACTATCGACCCGAACCCTCCTTTCCAGCACCTTGGAGTAGACTTTACCGGGGAGGCTGAGAAGTGTGATACCCCTGTAATTGGCACACACCCTCTGGTCCCCCTTTTTATAAAGGGGAACCACCACCCCGGTCTGCCACTCCTTAGGCACCGTCCCAGACTTCCACGCAATGTTGAAGAGGCGTGTCAACCAAGACAACCCCTCCACACCCAGAGCTTTAAGCATTTCTGGGACGGATCTCATCAATTCCTGGGGCTTTGCCACTGTGGAGTTGTTTAACTACCTCAGCAACCTCCACCAGGGAAATTGATGCCAATCCCCCCTCATCCTCCAGCTCTGCCTCTACCATAGAGGGCGTATTAGTCGGATTTAGGAGTTCCTCAAAGTGCTCCTTCCACCGCCTATTACCTCCTCAGTTGAGGTCAACAGCGTCCCATCCTTACTGTACACAGCTTGGATGGTTCCCCCTCCCCCCTCCTGAGGTGGCGAACGGTTTTCCAGAAGTACCTTGGTGCCGACCGAAAGTCCTTCTCCATGTCTTCTCCGAACTTCTCCCACACACGCTGCTTTGCCTCTTTCACGGCAGAGGCTGCAGCCCTTCGAGCCCTTCGGTACCTTGCAACTGCCTCCGGGAGTCGTCTGGGATAACATATCCCGGAAAGACTCCTTCTTCAATCGGACGGCTTCCCTGACCACCGGTGTCCACCACGGTGTTCGTGGGTTACCGCCCCTTGAGGCACCCAAGACCCTAAGACCACAGCTCCTCACCGCAGCTTCAGCAATGGAAACTTTGAACATTGTCCACTCGGGTTCAATGCCCCCAGCCTCCACAGGGATGCACGAAAAGCTCCGCCGGAGGTGTGAGTTGAAAGTCTGTCGGACAGGGCCTCCTCCAGACGTTCCCAATTTACCCGCACTACCCGTTTGGGCTTACCAGGTCTGTCCAGAGTCTTCCCCCACCCCTGACCCAACTCACCACCAGATGGTGATCGGTTGACAGCTCCGCCCCTCTCTTCACCCGAGTGTCCAAAACATATGGCCTCAGATCAGATGAAACGATTATAAAATCTATCATTGACCTTTGGCCTAGGGTGCTCTGGTACCAAGTACACTTATGAGCATCCCTATGTTCGAACATGGTGTTCGTTATAGACAATCCATGACTAGCACAGAAGTCCAACAACAAACAACCACTCTGGTTTAGATCAGGGAGGCCGTTCCTCCCAATCACGCCTCTCCATGTGTCTCCATCATTACCCACGTGCGCGTTGAAGTCCCCCAGCAGAACTATGGAGTCCCCGACTGGAGCCCCATGCAGGACTCCACTCAAGGCCTCCAAGAAGGCTGAATACTCTGAACTCTTGTTTGGTGCATATGCACAAACAACAGTCAGAGTTTTCCCCCCCACAACCCGCAGGCGTAGGGAGGCGACCCTCTCGTCCACCGGGTTAAACTCCAACGTAGCGGCGCTCAGCCGGGGGCTTGTGAGTATCCCCACACCCGCCCGGCGCCTCACACCCTGGGCAACTCCGGAGAAGAAAAGAGTCCAACCCCTATCCAGGAGTATGGTTCCAGAACCAAGACTGTGCGTAGAGGTAAGCCCACCTCCCGCACAAGTTCCGGCTCCTTCCCCCACAGAGAGGTGACATTCCACGTCCCCAGAGCCAGCCTCTGCTGCCCGGGTCTGGTCCGTCAAGGCCCCTGACCTTCACTGCCACCCATGTGGCAGCGCACCCGACCCCAGCAGTTCCTCCCACAGGTGGTGGGCCCATGGGATACAGCAACCACATGTAAGTGCAAAAATAATACATTACCATTCTTATTATTCTTAAGCTTAGTGGTCTTACTGTTGATTCAAACTAGGTATTTTGTTAATTGTGTGTGTGTGTGTGTGTGTGTGTGTGTGTGTGTGTGTGTGTGTGTGTGTGTGCGCACATGGTTGTGTATTTCAGAGTACTGAGAGCAACATTATCCCTTGGTCTTAGATCCACAGGAGTTATGCGTGATTGACACGTCCCTGTTTATAATTCCCTCTCTTACTCTCACTCTCACTCTAAATTTGCATACATTTCTGCCCTCCAATTTCCTAATGATGGTTCAGGCGCTGAATTCTATGATGAAAATGAGCGCAGGATATTTACATCTTATGAGCTTATCCACTTTTAATGTGTCCCAGGCTCTTAATCTGCTTCTTTTATTCATGAGTCTGGCATGTTGGGTTTAAAGGTGTTAATTACAGTTCAGTTTTAGAGAGGCAGCTGTCTACTCCTCCTTAACATGCAGCACAGGGAGAAGATGTGTCTGCATATCTGTAGCTGAATGGGTGGCCCAATTAGAATTTAAAGGTACACACATGCAAATGTTCACCTAAAATCATGAACCAAAATATGTATATTTTTCTCTTGGATATACTTTATTCATGTGGGATTGTGTGTGTGCACAAACACACAAAAACCACAGACGGTCTTTGGTGTTTTTTGCCCCCAACGTCTCCTTCCAGGCAGCGCGGCAATGGTTATGTTTAGGGTTAAGGTTAGGGTTAGCTTCCTGGAAGGCACAGTTGGAGGCAAAAAACACGATCGAGCACCACAGACATGTTTTTAATGCTTTTCATTATCCTGTCACTGATAAAAGAATTTCATTTCTGGTGGGGAAGTCATTTATTACAGTTAAAGCTCTCCTTATAGATTTCCATTTGACAGTTTTATCTTTCAATTTAACAGAAAGCTTCCACAAAACTATCAGGACATGTGATATTGTGCAAAAGCTGCTTTGAATGAAAGTTTTAAATTCAATTAATGATTACAGGGATGCAGGTTTTATTCAAGTCTATATGTGTCCAACCATTCCCGTCATTAGCACTCTGGTTTAGAAACAGTGAATTAAAAAGAAGAGAGGAAGAGGAGAAAAAGCTGAAAGAAAATTGAGGAAACAAATTTGTTTGAGGCAAAAGGGAAAGCTTTCATAAGTCCACATTGGATCTGGGACTCCACAATGTGCACAGGCTTCTCCTTAAGAATTTCATTTTGTAGAAAATGTAATCTCGTAATTTTCCTGTTTGTTGCCTTTCTTCACATCTCACACACCCACAAAACTCTTCTATCACGGCCATCATTGTTTCTGCCATCCCACTTTCTGTTTCTTTCTGATTACTGTTGCCATAACACTGCTTTTATGGAGTTCCATGACAAGAACAGGAAAAAAATAAATTACATCTTTGTCTTGGCCTCAACAGTCTTTCAATGGTTTTGGCGGCTCAAATCGCTTGCAAGTACACTGCTGATACACAATCTGTCTGTTTCAGACACACACAGGTATACATCTTTAAAGAACTCCACTTAAACAGATTGTTTCCTTAATATCTTCACGTTACTTTAACATGAATGCATGTTCAAATGTAGTCTTAGTCTTTGTTTCTTTGATCTAAAGAAATAGAGCTTCTTTCAACTTACTAACTATTTTGCCACAATGAAGACCAGCAATATGTTCTTCTTTATTTGAATTCCCCTCATGTTTCCATTCTTGGTAAGCCAAACTAAATCAATAGTGGCAAATGTAGTCTTCTTTGAGTTGCAATCAGTGATCATCAGCATCTCAAAGTGTGCGGGTGTGTGATGTCATTGGAAGAAAGGGACATTACCAAATCATTAGAGACTGGAGGAGAGAAAAATGACCAGAAAGTGTTTGTAGTCATGTTTTAAAATCCATCTCAGATGGTTACATAAATGTGCAATTTGTTTTGTCAGCAAAGGTAAAAAGAAAGAAAAAAGGCAAATCAAGACAGCTTTCCAGAAACAAACATCATGTCTTTGCTGTAAATTATGTGCAAGTAAGTGTGTGCGTGTGTGTGTGTGTGTGTGTGTGTGTGTGTGTGTGTGTGTGTGTGTGTGTGTGTGTGTGAGGGGGGGTTCGATGTCTGCCTCTGATCTGCAAGCTGAGACTACATTTACACCTGCGAAGGATTTCTTCCCAGACCCTCAGAAATCTGTCACCTCCACATTTCTGTCTCTCTCTTGCTGTCAGGCTTTTGTTTTTCCACCCCTCCTCTCATTTGCTTTCTTATTTCAACTTTTACATTCATTTATTTCTCATTTCTGCATTGGGGTTTAGGGCAAAGATTCCTTTCCCACAGATATGTGCTCCTTATCTTTTTATAACCCCCTTACTATTTTTGATCTCTCCGGCAGTACTTTTCTCATTATTCCTTCCTTTCTCAGTCTCACACTCACCTCTCTTGACTCTGTCTCCTCTACTTCTCCTGTTCTTCCTCCCAGTAGAATTTCAAAATAATAGGGACTGAAGTCCTGCATGCAACAGAACGTAGCAGAATGAAGTGCATTTACCCTAAAAGATATAAAATGACTAAAAGACACTAAAGGTAAATATGTGTTTGTTTTGCTTGCTCTTGTTACCTAAGCCCAGTGCCATATAATAAGGTAGTTTATCAATATCAATATAGGCTAGTGATAAAAGAATAAGCAATATAAAATACAACTTAAGAAATCAAACAACAAGACTAAGAGCATGATAGCACCCTGTGAGTCTGTGCAGCAGTGCTTTGAGCCTAATGCTAACATGCTCACAAAGACATTGCTAACATGCTGATGTTTAGCAGGTATAATGTTTACCATGATCACCATCTCAGCATTTTACAAAGTATGTAAAAGATGAAATTCAAGTATCGTGTAAGTAAGACCCCTGACGCACAGCTGTGAACTTCTTCCTGTGTGGTCTCTGGGTTTCTGTAAATTTAGACAATGATATCTGATTTCTGAGCGCACACACACACACACACACACACACACACACACACACACACACACACACACACACACACAGAGGATGAGCAGTTATTTGTCAACAATGCTGTGGTACTTGAGCTGACAGTTGTTGCTCAGCCGAAGAAAAGAACATCCGAGCAATGAGGTCAAGATGTTTTGGAATTTCTGTCATGCTAAGCAGCATTGTTTGTAGAGTACATATGTTGGTGCTCAGGTATTTACAGGGGCACAAGTGCTCAAATAAAACAAAACACACAAAGACCACAGAAATAGTGCAGGAGAGTAGGGGCTATATCAATGTAAGTGGGATAATTTCTGCACTTTATTAAATATAGTTATTCATAAGAAAATCAAACATGAGCAGCAGAGCAAAGAGCCACTTTAGTTCTTTCTTATTGTATGTTGTGCTTACAGTAAGATGTTATACTTTTTGGTAAATAGTCTAATAAAATACGTCTTTGCATTTCCTTTTGTGGAAAACAATGATGTTGATAATAATTACGGTAACAAAGCAGTTAAAGTTATTTATAGAGTTTTCAGTAAAGCAATAAGAGCCCAACCACCTGTTCCTCTAACTATTTAGTGAGATGGACCACCATGTGTGTGTGTGTGTGTGTGTGTGTGTGTGTGTGTGTGTGTGTATGCGCAGGAGAGAGAGAGAGAGAGAGAGAGAGAGAGAGAGAGAGAGAGAGAGTGAGAGAAGGAGGGAGAGAGGGAGAGACAATATTCAAAGTATATCCAACATCAAAGACAATGGTGATTAGTTTGTTCTGACCTGTAGCACATTAGTTTAAAAGGCAAACAAACACAAATTGTGCTCTTTTGTGCTCTGAAGGTTAATGTCTTATTTTCTTTTTAAATGTATACTTTTGATACCTTAGCTATAAAATGCTGCTGGAAACCTATAAAAATATAAGCATCATAAATAATATGGATAAACATAGAAGGGGTGTAACAGCTCTGTAAGCCTGCTGAGAACCACCATTGAATCTATACTCATTATACATATATAATCAATAATCATGTTTATTGATCTTCAGCCCCAAGTAGTGGTTGGTCACTAGGGAACAGCACACATAATTGACTTCAATCAATGTACTCACACTAATTGGGTTGAGAGCCAATGCAAGGGTGAGCTTTCCACGAAACGTGTGGTCAGGGTGAGGTCACCCTTCTGTAGAGAAATGATCCAAGCAATCTAACTGTGACCTGCACCTGAACGTCTCCTGACCTCTGTTGTTGTCAGGCTGATTCAACAGATTTAAACTGTGGAGTATTTATTATGTAAAGCAGGGCACAGTGAAAGAAATCCATCAAATACGGTAGTGTTGGTATTAATACTGAGCGCTGGGCAAAAACCTGAGGCACCTAATGTTGACTATTTAGTACATTTTGAGATCAACCAATAGATCAATTAGATTTACTTTATCCATACAGTGCTGTAGTTTTAGAACATTTCTATACACAGTGCTGCAGGAAGAAGAAAAACTGTTAAACTTGATTCATGTACTTTTTACATACTCAATAAGTGCTTAAAGTCTGTAATAGAAGTAGAACATAAAACACATACTATTACAGTGGCACCATCATAAAAATGTAGAAGACTTAGAAGTTGTTATCAATCTCAGATTGATTGGCATGTCTTTATAGCACACAGACAAACACAGGGTAGAAATACATTTTAAGTACTCTGTAAAATGTTTGTCTAAGTAGGCAAACTTTACATGACTAAACAGGGCTGAAACTTTATTGTAGGTCATCTCCCACTGAGAAACACAAAAACAATTAGGCTATTTTTCATCTATTTATCACACGCTTGAAATCATAAAACCTGGCCATGATCCACCTAATTTTAACAATGCATATTTCAATTAAAGCTGCAAGCAGCTTTGGATGGGCCCTCGCGCCTCTGCGCGCGTCGGGGGTTACTGCTGCTCCTTGTGACCGTGCATATGCTCGGCACTCAGACACTGCAAATTGTCACCAATGAAAACGGAACTCCCTGCTGAGTTCAATGATACCTCACACAAGACTCTACATCATACAGTTCATTAGCTGTGAAAGGGGGCATGCAAAATTTTGGTCGTTGGTGTACCGGGGCTCCAGACTGCGACCATTTGGTCGCAGTCTGGAGCCCCGGTACACCTTGGTTCAGGAATATCCTGCTGGAATAATTACTTCTGAAAGGCACATTTATTAAAAAGGGGCAATTTTGATTCAGCAATTTTCAATACTCCACTTTTTTCCTATTTAAAAAAAACTGCACTTATGCATACATTGATTACTATTTTATCAAACAATAACAATACATGGGTAGATGTGCAAGTTAAGCTGACTTAAATGAATACAAGGCTCTCCTGTTGTATTAACACTGAACCTGAGACAAGCATAGGGTTCTTTCATGGTTGCATTTGACTGATCTATTTGCTTGATAAGCATTACCATTTTTTCCTTTTTCTTAATTACAGCAGAGAGTTTGACTTGTCAGAGCAAGAGAAGCCCAGGTGGAACTAACACCATTTAGGAAGGCTGCATGCAGTTTTTGTAATGTCATGCAACAATAATTTATGTTATAATAAACTAATTACACCTTTGTTTGACAAATCAAATGTCTGCTGTGGAAAAGGTCCATTCAACTCCACATTTTTTTCTTCTGGTAATGTCGGTCGGCCCAGTTTGGGTACGTAACGAAAACAACGTAGACTATACAAAAAATATTTTTCTGATAGGTGTCAACAGTAACATGAATATTATTTGTCACTCAGCATATAGCACTGATGGAGTGTGAAGGCAGGGAACAAAGACAGCCAACAACTTGTCTGTGCTCGCTCATTAGCCCCCAATGACAGTAGCTGTTATGTCCGTGCAATATTCAACTTTTATAGTCAAAGGCCATCATTTCACCTTTTTTCTGTTGACTGTGCAAACCAGTTTTGGAAACCGAGCTCGTCTCTCACTGTAAAGACACCATCACAAGGTTCAAGAGAGGGTTAGAGGGAAGAGAAAATAACAGGAATCCTGAAAAACTCTAGCCAAAAGATACCAAATTGAACTGTTCTGTAGCCTCAATATGTATTTCCAGGTCTCAAGCTAAGTTTTGAGGCCATCCATTGTATTGTGTGAAGCCAACCAATCAATCTTTGAGTAATCTTGTAAGACTGTTGCAGTGCAATAAACAATAATTGATATAAAGAGGCAGGTTAGGAGGAATAGAGAGACAAAATTACTCAGTGTTAGAGAATGCAGGGTGTTTGATTTGTGAGACAACACATGCTAATACTCACCAGGAGTGTGAGAATGAGTTCGGAAGATATGAAAAATGTGATACATAGAGACATAAGTGTAAGTAAGAATAATGATACAGAATAACCTTCCTCTTTTCTTTCTACACTGCGGAAAAGCTGTGGAATACAATCTTGACATATAGACACTTAGCATGGAAAGCAGATTTGTCACTCCAACCAAATAAAGCAGGAATTTGCCATTAGCACGCTGGTTTTGATAATGTACATTTAGTTTTTCACTGTAATGAATCAGACCTAAATGTGCCTCAAGGAATATACAGTCCTGCAGCATTCTAATATTTCGATCTTTGAATTTGATTTTGCTTTATTTGATCTGTCTTGTGCATGAAAAGGATGTATGCTGGAGAGCCTTAATTAATAATATTGTGATGTTTTTTTACATGCACCATCCAGTTAGTCTTGTAGTAACCCTTAAGGATTTTACTTCTCTACTCCGTGGGCCATGTGCCGTAGCATTGATTGTGTTTATGATTGTGAAGTAAGAGCTTGAAGTGTAACTGAATTTGAAGAGAAAGATTACAGCTATAGGAAAGAAAAACAAAAGTGGAGGGAAGGGAGACATAAGAAAAAATAACATGCATGTGTAAATAAGATTGTGTGTTGTGGGAGCAACATGGCCTCAGGAAAGGAAAGTGAGCAGTGGAGAGAAAAGAGGATGGTGGTTAAGGGAGATGAATGTGGAAGGAAAAACAAGGAGAAGTGAAGGATCAACGTGCTCTTCTACTGTATATGAAACCAAACACTGGTAGCAGAGGATGATGGCAGGATTCATCTTATTGGAGTCCAAATGTATCAGTTATAAAGCTGTTTTGTTTTGTTTTGTTGTGTGTGTGTGTGTGTGTGTGTGTGTGTGTGTGTGTGTGTGTGTGTGTGTGTGTGTGTGTGTGTGTGTGTGTGTCAGATAATGAAACATACAAGGAGCATTTTGCCACCTAGAGAAAATGATGGAATAAAAATACTTCGAATCCGACCTGCTGCCCTTGGCTGCGTATCATCCCCCATCACTCTCCCCCTTTCATGTCTATCCACTTACAAATAAAGGGGAAAAAAGAAAAAGAAAAAAAGAAAAGTAAACGATTACAAAGCAGTTGATATGTACCTTAAAAATCCATATAAATAGAAGTTACTAATTTTAGGGTTTCTTCATTCAGTATAGCTAGCCAGATGTATGCTGCTTGCTAACACATGGCAATAATGTGTTGATTACTCCATTGCCAGACCGTCCTCACCCAGAAAACGGCTGTATGGGTTGCTAATGTGAGCAGCTTATATCGACACATATTTACATTTGTTGTTAAAGGACAATTCCGGCGCAAAACGAACCTAATGGTTAATAACAGATGTGTACCCACTCAATCGCTCTCTGGGACATGTTTTCATGCTAATCGAATGTGTTTGTAGCTTGAAAGAAGCCAGCACGGACCGCTGATTAGCTTACAACGCTAGTTTTCGGGGCACAGGGAAAGTAAAAACAAATCGCTATTTATACCACTAAAAAGGCTCAAAATATCACCAAACTTCAACGGTAGCATAATGAGGGTCCCTAAATGTTAACTGAAGCATTGAGAACATTTTAAGTGTACAGACAGTTTATTGAACGAAGAGCTGCGGCAGCTCCGTGAAAGAGCTATGAGAGAGAGAGAGCTACCGGTAGTCAATGCCGCAACACAGCCTCATACTTCGGGAAACAGGAACAGGAGTGTCTGTGTTGCATGGACACCCAAGAGACGCAGTGTTTTGTACAGTCTGAAGATTTCCCCTCTCTGATAAACAGGGCTGTACATCTATCACATAATGGGTCTACGTTCGGAAATATTCTTGCTAATTTGGCTTTTGAGAAGTGCAACCTGTGTAACACTTTAAACTGTATTAAAGAATGTCTGGAACATATGGAAGAGGAGTGGACTCTAGTAAGAGCCATATCCCATTCCTCATCAGACAGCTACGCCCCCAAGTCATTTTATTGCTTTTGATTTTAGTTTGCATTGCCAGCTGTAAGTCATGACTGGTTTTCAAGACGGCGGCCGCATGTAAACATGAACGCGAGTGTATTTATAATCTATCTTTTCAATAAACTGTCTGTACACTTACAAAGTTCTCAATGCTTCGGTTAACATTTAGGGACCCTCATTATGCTACTGTTGAAGTTTGGTGATATTTTGAGCCTTTTTAGTGGTACAAAATAGCGATTTGTTTTTACTTTCAAACACATTCAATTAGCATGAAAACATGTCCCAGAGAACGATTGAGTGGGTACACATCTGTTATTAACCCCTAGGTTCATTTTGAGCCGGAATTGTCCTTTAAGCAGCGACCTCAAGTTGCTAGAGTAATTATCGCGGGAGCAAATGAAGAAGTAAGGTGACGAAATATAAGAGCTCCAAACTCTGCATAAAGAGAAAAGAAGGTTAGGGTGATGGATGGGTAAAACAAACATAGGACTTTCACCCAGGAGACCGACGATCATGTCCTATAGTCAACGGTCACTTTTTTAAATTAACCAACTTTGTTAAGGACCTAAGTCCGTCGCCTAGTTACGAAATTGACGTAGTTACATCTGTGACTGTGCGGCCGTTTCACAACGTTAAATAGGTGGTCATAAATGTTTTAGGAATCATTGGCAATTGACCTAGTGTGTCGTTTGGTTATGAGGACGTGTTGTCAATTGTACGTCATTGTGATTGATTTAATGTGTGCAAATTGGTCGAAATTCAGGCTGCATTCATTCATGCTGCAGTGAGTTTGCAAACAAATACAGATTTCAGACAGATATTGTATGAACATTGAGATCAAGTCATGCATCACGTCACTTGTCAGGAGTGCACACACAGTCTAGCAGGCAGGCAGCTGGAGCATCATTAGAGCAAACAGTCATGCAACCAGTGTTGCAGATGCTCTTTGTTCTTGTCAGGGTGGATCTGACATGAGAGCTGAAAATACCTTTTTCTACCAAATTATAAAAAAATGGCAGCATCAAGGTTAGAGGTTATGGATTTATAAATCTCACTGTCTCTCTTTTTCTGTTTCTGTTCATCACTGTCTGCTTTTTTTCAAACCTTTGTTTCACCAGGATATGTCTGTGTCCTAAAAGGACACTTCCACGCTTCATGTTTGCCCTAAAGTCACACCAGAGAGGCCCAGGTGTGGCTCTGGTCAGCCAGAGTTCCCTTCTGTTATCTCTGTTTTGACCAAAAGAACCCTAAAGCTAAATGTAACCCTAACCCTTATACCACTTAGAGAGTCTTTGCACTACACTGCTGGTGCTGGACACTTTTCATGTATTTTTTTAAACAGAATTCAAAACATTTAAAGCGAATTAAATTAAAATAAGGGTACATGAGCACTTTTTTCCAGATTTATTTGAGTAAAGGTGTTAGCTCAAAAATACTGAGCACTAAACAGGCAATACATATCTGTGGTCCATGGTGTGTGTCATAGGGTGAGTGTGTTAGAGTGTGACTTTGCATGATCGAATGTGTCATGTATGCATTTTGCTGATCCTCCATATTACAGGGGGATCAAACACTGTCACGTATAGCCACCATCAGCAAATCCTGTTCACACACACACACACACACACACACACACACACACACACACACACACACACACACACACACACACACACACACACAGGTCAGGGGATAATCCCCCAGGTTTTTTTCTGCCACTCACAAATCAGGTTCAATGTCAACAGTTTTACTGCAGCTAGAGCCTGGTTAGTTGGTGATACAGCTGATGATTACAATCATATTTAAATATCATTCATGGAATAACATGGAGTAATATATATGGATAAAAAGTCATATTATTTATCTATAAGTTCTTAAGTTTAAGTTCTAAAGTATCTAAATATCTAAATATACAGTCCATATAAACACAGAGACACACACACACACACACACACACACACACACACACACACACACACACACACACACACACACACATTTTACCACATCTTTCTGTACTTTCACCCCTTACACTTATTGAGACCACCATTCAAAAGAACTGTTTCTGATTTGTGCCAGCTTCAAAGACAGCTTTATTCATAGCATTCACCCCCCTGACAGTATAGTTCTTTTAAACATTTGTTGGAGAATTACATTGTGAAGAGATAAAGAGAAAGGGCATGCCACTGAGGAGATTCATCAGCTCGAGGACTTAAGCCTAAATCCATTTAGATGAGAAAAACAAACTCCTTACATTATATATGTAAGGAGAAAAATAGCCATTTAAGTTGAGGGCTTTTGTAAGGACCTCTTGCTTATGATGTGAGTACATTCATGTACACTAAAAGAGCCTGAAATTCCCAAACTCTCTTAGTTGAGATTGTCTGACTCAGACACTGTCCAGGCCCTGTGCCTCTGAGCCTCTGTGAGAAACAGAGCAGCCAAACAGCCCTGTCAGCTTCTTTCTCTCCAATGTCCTGCTGCCATTTCCATAACTCCAAAGGTCATTGAAAATGTCATAACAACTGCAATACTTCTGTCCTTTCAAAGTGCTTTAGAGTGAACTCATAATCCACCAAAATGCCATGTATAGTAGAAAGAGTAAATTATTCTCATTACTGGAGCCTCTGCACCTTGCATTGGTGAAAGACTGAACCAGAATCTGAGTGGTGGAACCAGAGCCCAAGATGCAGAAAAAAACTCTGCTTGCACACTGTGGGGACACTACTGTAAGTGTCTGTATGTCCTTTTTTCAAGAGGTAGTTAGTACTTGCCTTTACTGTAAATAATGTATAAGATGGGTACAAAGGAAAAATATACCTGGATAAACCTGCCTTGCTGGTAACTTTTCATGAGATCTGTAATTTATTGTATGCTCACAAATTGATTTTGGTTTGAACAAAAATCTCCATCTCTATTTATTGGTGCTTCAGAGAAAATTATTCATTTAGTTGGCTTTGTACGAACACCACTTGAGCTGCCAGCACATTCACATGCAATAGCTATAAATGCTGTGATGCTGTGCATTGGAGATTTGTTGCGCAAATGTCTCTGTTTAAGCATCTGTCCCTGTTCAAATAAACATGAAAAGAAAAACATTTGACGTGAGTAGACGTAAGACGACTCAGAAATACTCTTACAGTAATGAGGAACTAGAAGGCTGCTCTATTCAACCCACATATCAAATACATATGCAAATATGGACAGTAGAATACTTAGAAATTATCTGTGTGTGTTTGTTCCCCTGTGTTGTGGGACTCAGTGCAAAGGTGTGTGTGTGTGTGTGTGTGTGTGTGTGTGTGTGTGTGTGTGTGTGTGTGTGTGTGTGTGTGTGTGTGTGTGTTTGTGAATGTGTGTGTACACATTATATACACAAAGTATACCAAAGAACACAACATCAACAAGCTGTACTTTTCTATATAAGGACGATACACAAGCTTCAACTGGTGTCAGTAGATTTTAGAACTGCAAATATGACAGTATATACAGGAATAAGGAGGGAGAATGATTGATAGATCAGTGCTTTTTAAACACTAGTTCATCGGTCAATGCAAATGCTTCTTCAAATGCATGCACCCCCCCCCCAAACCACACACACACACACACACACACACACACACACATATGTACAAACAGAATAATGCATTATGTAATGTTATTACAGCAATTCAGCTGATCCAAAGGATTTATACGCCAAAGAACACAAACACGTGAAATTGTATTCAGACTTTTTATATTTCAGCTTTGTTTTGAATGATTTAGTAACGTTGCAACAAATAGGGACTCTGTCTATCTGTCTGTCAATATGCTAGCTGCCCATCTAAACTCCTGCCTCTTATTAGATTTTGTCCATAAATAATTGATGACCTTTGCTTCTCCCCCAACTCCCTCAATCTCTCTCTTTTTGTCTCACAATCTCAGTCAGCTGTGGAGAAGGACACCCAAGGTTAAACAATTTGATTTTGTATGTGCAGTTGAGTGTATGTGTGTGTGTGTGTGTGTGTGCGTGCGTGTGTGTGTGTGCATGTGTGTGTGTGTGTGTGTGAGCGTGTGTGTGTGTGTGTGTGTGTGTGTGTGTGTGTGTGTGTGTGTGTGTCTGTGTGAACCATGAAACAGAGAGCAGAGATCAAAGGACAGGGAGCATCCTGATTTGATTCCAGGAGGCAGGGACTGATGAATAGATGAAGAGAAAAGCAGAATTCAAAGTATAAATGCAATAAAGTGAAGCGCATCAATAAAATAACAATACAATGGAGTAGCTCTAGATTAGAGTAGATGAAACATTTATGATATGCTCACAGAAATTGGGTCACAATGCAGGATATAAGCTATACATTATTACCCAAATAGAATATGTTAGAGACAAAAAATAGATTTTTTAAAAAGCTTTAAAAAGGCGGGAAAGGTTTGGTTGGCTCAAATGCATTTGCTTTATGTTAGCTTGTTCAAGGATTTAATTTCTTCATAGTTAGTGAGAGTCTTCACTTGTTTGATAATTATCTGTTCACATCATCCAATATGCAGATAGGAGAACAGTAATACAGATTTATGCAAATGTATATTGTGAGCTATTGACATAGTTCATTAATTTAAAAACAGAGCGAACACTTAAAGTGCTCATATTATGCTTATTTTCAGGTTCATAATTGTATTTAGAGGTTATATCAGAATAGGTTTACACGGTTTAATTAAAAAAAACAAAAAAAAACACTATATTTTTGTTGTACTGCGCATTGCTGCAGCTCCTCTTTTCACCCTGTGTGTTGAGATCTCTGTTTCAGCTACAGAGTGAGACATCTTACTTCTGTTCCATCTTTGTTGGGAGTCGCACATGCGCAGTACCCAGGTCAGCACTACAAGCCGGTCAGAAGCAGAGTATGAGGGCGTGCCAAGCTAGCAACTAGGCGAGCATTATAACGTGTGTTACAAAGTGATGCACGTTCGTCACGGAAGTAAAGGCTGGACTACAATAGAGCTGGTTGGAGCAGTTTGTCAACAGTGTTTTCTGTTGGAGATGGTAAGTCCCTTTGGGGTGGACTTTGGGCTTTTTCACTTTGTAAACCTATAACATGCACAAAAAAGATATATAACACAACAAAGGAAAGGGAAAAAGCAAAAAAGCATAATATGAGCACTTTAATTTATCCTTTCCAGTGATGCCGCTGACAAGTTGAACTGTTGGCGGGATTACAGTATAGGCTATGTGACAAAATGAAAACAGTTAGATAGTTGTTAGTTAATTAATAGATATACAGGTTGACATTCTGATAGGTTAAGTAAGCTGATTGATTACAGTAAGAGCCTCTTATTACTGTAAACTATTGCAATAACTGATTTTAGATAGAGAAGCAGTGGACTCAGGCTGTCTGAGGGGCAGTGGCAAAAAAAGAAATGAATGGGCACCAGCTGCATACGGTGGGGAACCAGAGAGCAGCAGATAGACAGATAGACAGATAGATAGATAGATAGATAGATAGATAGATAGATAGATAGATAGATAGATAGATAGATAGATAGATAGATAGATAGATGCCACAAAATCCCATTCTCTGTATAGTGATGTATGTAGACAATAACCCAGTGGAGTGAGATAAATTGAGGAATATCATCAAGCTGTTTTAATTTGGCAGGCATTACACTCACAGTGATCCCTGACACCATCTGCTGTCTTCCTCTCCTTGTATTTCTATTTCCCTCTCTAGTCCTCTCTTTGTGTTCTTCAGTCTCTATTTCACCCACACAGACAATCTTCTTATCTGTCGCCCATACCACACTCCTTTTTATTTCCTCACAGTAATTCCTTCATTCAGTTCAGTCTGACAGTCACATGTTGACTGGGTCAATGATTAAGCCGACACCGGTGTGTGTGTGTGTGTGTGTGTGTGTGTGTGTGTGTGTGTGTGTGTGTGTGTGTGTGTGCGTGTGTGTGTGCGTGCGTGCGTGCGTGCATGCGTGTGTGTGTGTGTGTGTGTGTGTGTGTGTGTGTGTGTGTGTGTGTGTGTGTGAACAATAGAGGGAGTGGAAGAAAGGAAAGTTTTAATTGTACACCCACAATGAGCTTTTTCATGTATATTGCTAAACATTTAGTATCCAAAGTCATTTGATTTGTAATGCCCATCTGGGATCTGTGGAGTTGCTTTGAGTGCAATATGTTGTAAATATTTCCTTGTAGGGTGGTAAGTGAGCTATCAGAAGCAGTGGATGAGGAGTAATGAAATGTTTAAAAAGGGATTACTTCCCTGGAATGTTATGAAATATATATCTATCAGCTTCTTTTAGCCTCACCAAGTGCTCATGGTGAGCTTAAATAGCAAAGAGTGGCTCGCACACTGCTGGGGTGAAAGCATCAAGTCTTTGTAGTCAGATCTGGTTACAATTCAAGAGTGCATAGTGTTTCGAATTTTTGTCCCTAAAAACGTAAATTCATTAAATCAGAAATAAAGTATTAATACTAGAGGTGATTTGTTTTCTGTGCCTAAACCATCTGTGATGTGATTACAAACATGACAACAAAGAATGTTCTGACTTAGAAGTGACACTGCACTCGGTTATACTGTATCTGTAGATTATCTCTGCACCTATGAATATGTTTTACTGAAACTATGGTTATGGTTTAGTGATGATAAGTGTAGAGACCCACCACAAAACACAAATTATCATCAGGGCTAAACTGTCTGAAAAACACACCAGACAACATTTAAAGGTATAGTAAGTGATGTTAATCCAACACACAAATTCAGTGAATATTTCCTCTATATATTTTCCTCTATTTTCTGAGTGCACTGAAAAAAAAACGGTGTTAATACACAGCCCTGGCTCTGTAAACGAAAAACGAACAGAAAGGAGTGCACGAGCCACAAAACACTGTTCCAGCCAATCGGCAACAGGCAGCGACAGTTGATGGTAGGAGCGGGAGGGAGGCAGGTCGCAGTCCAGTGCTAAATGAATCGGACTCTATGGAGCTAGACGGCTAAATTTGTCTCTTTCGCCTGATTGTCGTTGAGAAATCTCAGATTTGATTGTAGTTTTTGCAAGTTCAACATGGATTATAGGTCGAAAGTTGAATGAACGAGTACTTGTGTCCTTTCGATTTCTTACAGGTTGAGTCATTGTTGCCCATAACACGCTAGCATTCTGCTAATGAATGCTGATTGGTCAGTGAAGGACCGATTACGACCAGAGCTCTCGCTCGACGGCATCCGAAGCAGAACCAGAATGTCAGAGTGAATATTTCGGCGTGGTCTTTAAAACATTAGCAAACCTCTTTCTAGCACGTGTATTAACAGGGAGAGGCTAACCTGTCAGCTGTGTTGTCAATGTCTCGAGAGAAAAAAAGGAAGCGACTCAGAGCTTGCCTGTAAAGCAGTATCTCTGGCCGTATATGTGTATGACGTCAATGACATTTTAAAAGGATTTTTAGAACAAAAAAGCGAAAAAATCTAACACCCAGCAGTGTGTATTTTCTTTGCCTCCCCTTTCAAATGCAACATTCAAATTACTAGACAAAAAATGATATCCTGAGAAAAGTGGATTTGATTGGCAGTTGAGTTCAAATATCAACAATCTTTGTGCAGAATCACTTACTGCACCTTTAATGCTTTCAAATGACATTAAAGTTTTGTCAGTAATCAGTAATGTCAGGAGTAAACATTTTCAGTTATGATCCAATGAAAACACCACATTTTTTTGTGTGGTCTATAGTCACACTGCAGTTCAGTGTCCCATGATCCCATGAAATGGGTACTTGAACTTCCTGGAAAGCAGTACATCTTCAGTGGTGATGTCATCCTGCACTTGTGTGATTAACTAATGAATTAATCTCATATTTTTGTCCTTTTTCGCCATACTAATAGCTTACTTATTGGCTTGACTCTCCTCTCCCTATATGCCTCACATTCTAGAAGTAATAATAGCATTTAATGTAATAATAGACCTGTAATTTTAGCTTTTTTATTTCACTCCATTTTTTGTGTTTCCTGCATACTTTTCTGGACTGCTATCCATGGTGCTGATTGCCCCTGTCCTTAGAGTCTATGCTGAGTAAGAATACAGCATATATACGTTTGTCTCCTTTGCCTCAGCTGATGAAGTGGGGGCTTTAAGCTACACTGAAGCACAGAACATGTCAGTATGACTTGATGCCCAGAATTTGATCCAGATTATTCTTTTCTCCTTGAATGTTTTTGTACTGATTCGATAATCTTTTCTCACTCAATATGTGAGAGCGTCATTGGACAAGGGCAAGGACAGGACCTGCCTCTGGTTCTGCTCAGCCAGGAAACCATCTGTTTCTAAAACTTTTCCTCTGGGAGACCAATCTCAGTAATCTCTAAGATCCCTTTGAAGCTCAATAGTGTCTGTCTGAGAATTATCATGTTACTCAACCAGCCCTCCTGAGGTTTACTCCTCACAGAACACCAATCTGCACTTATAAACTATCCAATTGCTAAAACCTATGGTGACCCTTTCCACTCTTGTTATATGCAATGATTTACAGTACTCCAATTTATTTGCAAATTGTTTAAGTACTGACAACTTAAGGTCCTACTATGGTGTGAACAGCATTGATATTATGAATGCTCTGCAGTGCTTGTAATTTATCTCATGAATCTCATTCCGTTTGGTATAACTTCTTCATTACATACCAAAACACTACTGCACAATTCAATGCAGTTCCTTCTTCGCCTGCAGTCATACAATTATACTGCTGCAAACACATACAATTACAATATGAGTTACTATAAGTGGCTTACATTCAAATCAAGCACACCAATTTGCATCATATAGCAATCTCAGTTATTTGCAGTCCTCTAGTGGTTGAAAACTGACAGTACATGCGTAGAATATACAGTAGACTGTACCAAAGCAATTCTTTAAGTCGTAGAGAAGAAAGCAGTGATGTTGCCATTGTGTAAACCTCACAGAAAATGGTTTTATAATTATGAGCTTATGAGTTTGATAACCACTTGGCCTCTCATGGCACCTCAAATTTCAAAGCAGAGCAGTGGCAGTAACCTAAACATTTGCAAAATGCAAGTGGACTTAATCCTTGGAATGCCAAGAACCTCAGACAGGGAAGTTAAAATAAGAACTCATTCCATCCTTCAACAACTCCGACTGAAGTGCCATTAAGTATTTAATCCCCAACTGCTCCGGTGAACTTCCTCAGGCGACAAAAGTAGAAGCAAAATGACCCCGGGCAGGGTTAGGGCATGTATGTAACCCTGTTTGGCCTGTAGCTACGCCCACTGTTGTTGCAGTAAATACAGCAAAAACTATTTAATTGAGTTTGCCTTTTCCAAGATAATATGAAACTTGAGTGTTTAATATTAAAATGAGTCAACCATGACAACCAGGCAGATAGGTAATGAATACAATTCCATTCAAACCATTCAGATTAAAAAATGTTGATTGCATTGCCGGGTTGGTTCAACGATAGAGCAGGTGCACATATACTGAGAGGTTTATGCCTCGACGCAGAGGGTTCGAATCCGACCTGTGACAATTTCCTGCATGTCTTCCCCCTCTCTCTCTCCCCTTTCTCACCTAGCTGTCCTGTCAAAAATTAAAGGTGGAAAAGGCCCAAAAAAAATCTTAAAAAAAACAAAACAATAGTTGATTGCTTTGTTAACATTAAGAGATTGACCTATGCTTTAATGAAGCATTTCTTCATCACTGGCTATCTAATTAACGTGTGATAATGTTACTGTGTGGACTCTAATGCTTTAGTATACTATACATTTCGATAGGAGGACATGTAGACGCATTCTATATATAACAGAGTAAACAAATCCATAGCATTCATGATATCCTGTTATCCAAACCAATACCAATACACCTTTATCACTGACAATGCACCAGTATACAGGCAAAAATAGTAATATAGAAAAAGATCAAAATGTTCATGGAGTTATTGACATATAGTAAAGGATCAGAGCTGCACCGCCTTAAAAACAGTTGCAGATTTCATTAATAATTGTTGTAATTCAAGACCTCACCAATAGAGAAGAGAGTTATCATGAGAGGTGCAGATGAGTCACCTTCAGCTGGCTGGACTGCTAGACTTATTAAACACACACACACACACACACACACACACACACACACACACACACACACACACACACATATACACACACACACACACACACACACACACACACGGACCAGCAGCAGATTGTTGGGTAATTGAGGGTTTCCGTGTGTGTCGTTGCAGTTGTGCTCTGACTGACTTGTCATTTACTGATAACAAAGATTCTCTATAACGGTTCTAAATTGTCTCTGCTGATAATGTACATTACAGTAAATGACACTGGTTATACAATGTCACTTACTTTCAGTTAATCTTATTTTGTGGCAAGACTGATAATGAATGTACAATGCATATTTACATGTAATCAGCTATGAGTTGTTACTGTAACATTACATTGGCAGAAACACAGAAGACTGATACAGCACCTCAGACTCACTGATAGTGTTCAGGGCCTTTTCTCATTGAAGTTAATACAATATAGAACACAGTGGCCATCCACAACCTTGAGAGTGTAGAGGTACACTAGATGCAGAGACTGGAAGGTTCATGCCAAAACAAATAAGAGTCCAAAAGAGTTGGCCATTCAGCAGTATAGTGCTCTACAGTAAGGAATTATGAGTAAAAAGATTGACATGTTTTCAGAATAATTCTCACACCCATAGGAAATTCAAAATAAATGTGTAAATATCACTTTTGGTTTGACACATACAAAACAGAAATAGACAGTGTGTCTATAAATGGTTTATTATCTTATTATTGGCCTCATAAAGCCAGTCTGTTTTTAATTTCTTTCATTCTTCATCAAGATATTTTAAATCTGTCAGATTCAAGGTCATATGGGTCAACAAATGCCAATTGAATAACTTGTGTCTTTATCAAGTGCCTCTCAAATTTGTCTTTATTAATGGTTGTGAAGTAAAAACTTCCAGCGCCCATGATACTAATGACTACTTCACTAAATACTAATTCAGAGTCTTGGCTATCCTCTTCCTGCTCTACAAGGAGACACAAGCTGCCAGAAATCAAAGCTGGCACAGCTCCTGTTAACTGGAGTCTTCTCAGGTCTTCTTGTATTTTATCAAAAATAATTCAGTGGAAACTCACTCAGCGAACATTTGAGCATGACAGAGAGAGCTCCAGTACCCCTGTCTCTAAAGAAGCCTGCCAATCACTCAATGATCCTCACCCACCTTCTGTTAAGCTAACTCTGAATGACACCCAAACCACAAACCCACAGCCACACAGTTCATTTTACCCGATGTGTACTTCACAGCTGATTACTATTAGTACATCCGATCTACAGCATTTCTTATACATTGACATAAGTAGTAAGTAGTCATTACAATCATTGACATCATTTCTCATGAACAGTCCTAATTTGTTGTGGTCTTTCTTCTGAGGATTGGAATAAAAGATGATGTTATCTATAGTTATACATTATTTTAAATGTTTGGCTGTGTGTTAAGCATTGCAATTCTTTGCTGTGATTGGTCTGGGAGGCAGGTGATTTCTCTGTAATGTGAATGTAATTGTCTTTGGCGCCCCCCACAGTCTAAAACACATGATGACACATTTTAAATGCTTTACTGTATTTACTGTGAATCCACTATCCAATTACAAGTATACTAGATTATAATATTTACAGAGGTTATATAGATTCTTTGGCACTTGTTAGTTATAACAGGTTTGGTACCTGCCAACCGTAACCCGCTTGGCAGTTGTGTGATAGCAAATTATATCAAACAATAAGATCATTTCATGCAGTTTAGAGCTCTTATTTTACAGCCATTCACAATAAGTGCAAATTATTTCAAGTGTTGATCAAAGTCAGAGTGCATCACATCATGTTTTCAGGGTGCACATTACATCATAAATGCTAACACACTTGTGTTGTAAGACTTCACTGGTGATGTATTTGTGATACTTGGAGCTGATGCAGTAGCTCTGTTGAAGAGAATCTGAGGGGGTCTTCGAGCTCCAAAATCCAAAAAGCATTTGATGTAAATGTTTTTCTGATGCAAATCTGTAAAGACAGTTCCCTCTACTCTGAAGAACCTGGAAGCAGAACCATTTCTGAGTGGATACTAAAAAACAGGTCAAACGTTTAGAATCATTCTCACTCTTCCAGCAGCAGATGGTGTCTGGAGATGTGCAATGTACTTGTTATATATCACTAAGAAGACAACAGTAACTAGTGATGAAACTAGCCTCAATTTGGAGAAGTTGGACAAGAGAGTCAATAATATTTGAAATCTGAGTGGTACTCACAAATAACATCACATTAGACATCTGTGCCTCCGAATGAAATGTGATACAACTGTTCTGCCATAAAGTCTACTTTTGGGATACCTCTAAAGTTCTGTTTTTGTTGATTATATTCAGAGATGTTTCTAATATTCTCCCCCCCATATATGTAAATAGAGAGGGCAACACATATGAATAGAAACAATAGAATAGAAACATCTTTCAATATAATGTTGTCCATTACAACACCACCTAACTATGACCTCAGTAATAAACATATAATTGAATTTATACATTTCCAACAATCACCACAAACACATTATGAGCTTCGTAAAGATGGATGTTGTGGCAGAACTGTTGTATTGAATTGCAACAGACTGGACAGGTGTACAAAATAAAGTGTTTGTTTTTGTAATAATGATAAAAAAAACAAAAACATTGTCACTTCTTTATTAAGTACCAATTTAAATATATTTCACAGGAGAAATGGTGAAAACAAACATCAACAAAGCACAGGAGCAAGTAGGCTATACATTTCTTTGTCTACTGTCTTTACATCCATATTTTTCTTAGCTGTATCGAGATCCAGGTAAAATGGCCCAAGCATTTTATACCAAATGACATGTAATTGTTTTTTACAGGGAACAGCAAAAAGACGTATACTGAGAGTGTAACAACAAGTCAAGGTCCTCACAAGTACAGCAATGGATGTATCCGTGTGTGCCGGGTTGAATGTTTGCTGCTTTAAATTCACCTTGATGACAAACAAGGCTTCAATAATTCAGAATCCCTTGTATATGACAAATAGAGGCCACACCAATACAAAGTGCCAAAACCTGATGACAACACAATCTGAAACAGTGCCATGTTGACCTTTTACTCTCACACGGTCATTTCATTTTTACGATTATCATTTTTTCTGCAGCATTTCTCTTTTGTTGGACAGTATACAATAACAAGTGACAGGTAGACTGCTTGAAAAGGACAGTAGAGCCGAGGTTGCACAGGAGAGCGTAAAATAAACTAAGATAAAATGTTGTGGAGATTTGACCTGAGCAGGAGGGGAAAAAACCTCTTTCTGCATTCTATCCATGGCCCATCAGTCTCGATGGGCAACACAAGGAAATGAAAAATATGTTCAGTTAGATAGCAGCTGTGACTTTGCATTCTTTGAATTCTTCTTCTTTTGTATTTTTGTTTCAGTTCTTCATTTATCAGCTACAAATCATATGATTACTGTAGTTTATTAGACATAATCCATTTTTATAGATTAGAGTTTTTAAAATTAAAGTTCAGTTAACTTACATTAAAGTGCTTCTTACACATTTATGCATCAGTAACAATTTCACTTGTAATGTTCTGCACTTTTAAGTAAGATTTTGACTGCAGGACTTTTGCTGTAGTGAAGTATTTTTTGTACATTCTTGTATTCCACCACTGCAACTAACCACATCTTTCAGAGTGTCCTCAGCCAATCAAAAAGAAAGCAGTTGTCATTGATCATCCACACAGAAGCTGACAACAGGACTAAAGTTCACAATCACATTCCAATAAAGAGACTAGATATTAATTCAGTTGTTCTTGTGCAACAGAGAGATGATTTCGTCAATGTATTGCAGCACGACATGAGTCCTCAACTGCACAGTAAGGTACAGCAGATACAGAATATATTTTAGACGTCATCCAGAAATAACTTTATAATTTACATTCAAAGATAACAGCTCAGAGTAATTCATTCAAGTGCTGTTTAGGTGCTACACTTGAGTGGGGCTTTGCAAATGTATTTTGAAGTTGCAGCGGGTTTGATTGGAGAAAAGCAATAAAAAAGAAAATCTCCACTGTAAAGTGCATTATCCCGGCAAATACAACATTAGCACCCCTTCACCAAAAGTTAATGCTGACATTATTAGAGAAGTAATAGAAACAAGGAAAAATCATAATACCACATGTTTTTATGTTTCTAGGTTACACTGTACACATTTTAAAATGTATTTTATAATAATACAAAAGCATTGATTTATTAAGTATTTATCAGTTCCTTTGTGTTGTTACAAAATATTGTGTTTCTGAAGACAAGTGTCAAGTTTTTCATCAAGGTGAAATTAAAGCAGCACACACACACACACACACACACACACACACACACACACACCATCATTCACTCCAGCAAATTACTTCTGTGGAAAACCTGGTTGGGACACAAAGTCCGAAATGAAAGTCCAACCTATTATCTCAGGGTGTGCGTGTGCTCACATGTGTGTGTTTGTGTTAACCACACTATATTATATTGCTCACTTTATTCCATCTACCTCCATGCTGGTGGATTACAGAGCAGTGAACAGCAGGTGTTCAGTTGCGTCTATAGGCTGCATCAAAAGGACAAGGTGTTCTCATGGACCTTATTTCCTAATGAGCATGTGGCATTTCTCTGAGGGTCAGAACAATATGGCATCATAAAAATACACTTTTTAAACACAAAAGTGATTACATGAGGTATGTATGCATGATGGGATCAAACAAATCATCACGATTCATCGTCTTCTTTGTGAGTCATTATGAGTCTTAATGACTCCTAATTAGAAATGTGCAAGGCCAATTTATCAGCAATTATCTGGATCAAACATGCTTGTATTTACAGTAATCTACAGTATGAAGTACATATAGGGGAGAGGGAAGGAAATGTGGCTATATAGTTCGTTTTTTTCCGTGACCTTTGGTGCCATCCACAGGATAATTAAAAGAAGATAAGGTTTCTGTATAAACTAACCAGTGACTCTTTCTGGGATGCTGAGATGTTCACTGAGCCAGTTCACATTAAGGGAAGCCTACGAAGGGAACAACTTGTGTGACCACAAGCTTTTTTTATAAACATGTTATAATCACAATGTTACCTCTAATTTTGGCAGCTGATATTGCCTTTACAGTAATAAAGGGGCTATTTGCATGTTTCAGACGTTTTGGAGTGTCATTTTGTTTTATAATGTGTTTTGCTCTGTTATATGATTTCACACTTCACAGTTTCATACCTGCATATACACTGGTGTTGTACAATGTTGACAGGAAGAAGCAAGGCGTCTTTGCAGAACACTCACGCGCAAAAGTGAACAGGAAGTGAAAGCCCATGAAGGCATATGGCTCATACTAAACACTATACAGTGACTGATACTCAGCATCTTAACTGATCTCCCTGATCTGACCTTTAAACAACAAACCACATTAAAGTTTACTGTATCATGCTTTTTTTTTTTTTTAAGAAATACATGTGCATATAAAATGTCAAACGAAAATGTTTGAAAATAAATAATATACTGTCTTTTGCATTTGTGGAGTTTGTTCCTTCATTATGCTTAAAGTAAATGATGGCAAATAATAAATAAGAGAAATAAATAGGAGAAACAAACAAACAACAGAAAGATTCCAACATAATGATGAGTTACATTCCTTTTAGAAGGCATTGTTTTTTTAAATAAATGATGTCTTTGAAGAAAGGGGAAGAGAGATAAACAAATATAAATCAATATATAAATAAACCAAAAAAATAACCTGACTTTAGAGGATTTATCTATGCAAAGTGATATTTTTGTGGCCATCTTTAATTTAATTTAATTTAAGATTTATGCAAAGTAAGAGAAGTGTCAAAAAAACATCAAGTTATGGACAGATTGTGGTCACGGTTAAAGAAAACCAACATTGACTGCTGGTAAGTGACAGGATGCTAACCCTGGTTTCCCATTTAAAAGTCATAACATTCTGCTTTTACTCGTGAACCAGATATGTATTCAAACAACAAGGTTACCTATCACTAAAACATAAACAAACTGCACATGTTGTCGTTTTGCTGGTGAGGACCCTAGACTGTATATACTGTAAATAGGTGTGGACAGTCTCTAAAAAAAACCCTTATGAAGATCTTTGTCGTCAAATGTTACACTCCTTAACATGCCGTTTTTTTTCTTCTTTTTGCTTCCCCTTAAGTAGCACTAAGAAATCACCTTATTCCACACAGTATTACATATATTCTGTATCTGTTTTTTTTCTCCAACTCCTTAAATATAATGTTTACCCAAGACTCACACATTTTTTATAACTGCACCTTTCCATCAAACTGGATTTTTCTAGATGTATTTTGCATCATTTTATACACATAGACCCAAAATTCAGCCTGATATATTTGGTATCTTTGAAACCTTTGGCATCCCCGGCTAAATTCAAAACAAAGCACTGTGGGTTTTTAACAATGTTTGGCTGCACAGCATGAGCTTGTAATGACTTATCCATCAGTGGGTTTTTTTGTTTGCAGGATTTTAAAAGATGGATCATTCTTAGATGCCACAGGTTTATGATGAGTTTTCTGGAAGCATTTTGAGTCAAATTTAATCAAACATAATTGAAGTTTAGACTTAGACACCAGCTCTTATACACCACCCTGACATTAGGAATCCAAGATGATCCACCAAACAGCTGCAATTGCAATACCTACATCCTGTGGAAAAAGCAAGTGACATGCACATCAGTTCTGCCTGAAGTAAAAAGACAAGATTGCATTAGTATCTGGTGTGTCTTTCACCCACACTCACAGAAATCAAACTGAAATTCTGGGTGCACTGCAGAATGTCCTGCATTGATCTGAGATGTGTTGACAAACAACAACATGTCCTTATTACTACATAAATACTCTTTCACATTTGATTGAATCATTAATTTCTTGTTGAACGTGAGGTGTCTTGATAATGCGTAAGTGTGAAGCAGCATTATGAGAGATTGAGAATCTTTACCCTAATTAAACATTAACTATGTAAATAAACTGTGTCGGGAAGATGAAATGATTCATAGCTTGAAGTAGATAATCAGTGATATCAAAGGTGATAGTTATTAAACTCTGGATGAGGCCAGCTTTTTGTTTTCAATGGGACAAAAGTCAGCACTTCAGTTTGAAACACTTTACACCCCTCTATATATCCATTAACACGTTTTCATTCTGGCCAGAGGACACCAGCTAACCCTGTATGCAGTTCTGTCAGATTTTCTTCTGTCAGATGTCTGTATGTCAGACACTGAACATTGTGGAAGGTTTTGTATTTTTGTATTTTATGTTATACTCTGTGTGTTTTTTATTGTGATATGGATCCCCCTGGGTCTGAAATAAAGTTTATAATAAAGTTTATAATAACAATCTTTCAAGCCTTGTGATCTCATCTTTTCATTTCCTCTTAACATTGGTTCTCTCAGCTTTACACAGGAAGTATCACGCTCTGCCCTGCCCCAGTCGTTGCCTCTCATCTTTTTTTTCTCTGTTACACATGCAAACTGTGTGCAGTATCTCACCCACAGAGAGGAACTGTGGTTCATAGTGAGGTTTGCCCGCCTCAACAAATTATCCTCCCCTATCTATTTCTCCTTTTTCTATTGTAGACTACTGCATCTCCTTTCAGATGATCCATCTGTCACCTACCTGCAGCTGATCTCCAACACTGCAGCCACAACATGAGCAGACGGAAACTGAGTGAGTATTGTGTGTGTGTGTGTGTGTGTGTGTGTGTGTGTGTGTGTGTGTGTGTGTGTGTGTGTGTGTGTGTGTGTGTGTGTGTCCAATCTGTCTTTGTTCATGTGTTTACACATATAGTAAACCACAGTGTCAGTTAGGTTAATTAGTGTTGACTATCAGACACTGCCATGTCAGTTTTGCAACATTTTGGTGATTATGACTACACGCAAAAATCCACTTGCAGCTGAAATTATTTTGTAAGATGTGTATAATAATACATAGAGGCTATTTTAGAGATCTGTTTTGACAGTTTTTTACAATCACTTTGGCACTAATTTAAGAACCTTTACGTCATTTTTCAAAACTCTAGACACAAAACGATCATCACTTGTAACACAGGATGTCCAATGTTCAAAACATTGCATTGTGCATTCATTTCTTTAAATAAATTAATCTCTTTCCCTCCTGACTGAAAAAAAATCTAATTGAGAGGTTGCCTGGGGATGAATTGAGTTAGCTAGTGGGCAAATACATTGACCAACGTCATATACTTGTTACCACATAATGAGCATTTCTTCTTCTTTTCTAACTGTTGCTCTGTCAAGGTTTCAAGTGGTTTGGTAGCCTCACCAACCTCTCCTTTCGCCGCTCCACTGAAAAATCGGACTCCAAGACCTCTCCGTCCAAATCTGGAGCAGGATGTGTACCTGGAGATGGCAAGGCGATCCTGGCTCCAGTTGCTGAGACAACGATGGACGACATGGATGCCATGCGTCCTCGCACTGCCAGCTACATTCGCTCCAGTGAGAGCTACACACACATGGGTACGCTGCCACGGCTACTGATGAAGAGGAGAGACAAGAGCAATAAAGGTAAAGCAGCTGAACTTATGATAATAAAAAGTTTTCACCATGACAAACTTTATGTTTATTTCTGATATCCTTTCTTCTCTAGAAGGCCCCAGCAGCAATAAGAAGAGTAAAGACAAGAGCAGCATCAGCAGAAGTCAAAGCCAGAGACCTTTACGGGACCAAGACTTTGGCGGATCTAAAGCGGCTAGGGATGAAGCTGGAAGTAAAGCTGACACTGGGCTCGGCAAAGACTCTCTCACTGATCCCAAGACCCAGCCTGAACCTATAGGGGAAACTAATGTCACAAACACCCAAAACACCATCTCTACCATGTCGCCATCTAGTGGCCCAAGTGCTGCACTCCAACCAGAGACTTGTGACAAGCAGAGCATCACCCAGGCAGGTGCAGACTTGAACCCTGAGGAGACTTCATCACCTCCACCCAGCTGGGGGAATGATCAGATTAAACAGGATGAAGGGTTGGAGTCCAGGCCTGTATCTGAACCTAAGGAGGAGGCAGAGAGACAGCTAACAGGAGGAGCGGACAAAGAAAACCAAAACTGTGACAGCATTTACTGGTGAATTGTTTTATTCCTTTTTTTCTTAGATGTGAACAGCTCATTTTTCTTGCTTTTTTCTTTTCTGACAGTTAAGTAATTGAAGGAGGAAAGGTGACTGATTGGTCAACTGGTTTGTGGTGGTTCATTGAAAAATGAGAGTATGCACCACTAAAACACAGTATTAACTGGCATGATAAAGGCCTTAGGGTGGCTCCTGCTTGATCTTGGGGCCCTGTCTTGTGCAGGTCCTTGTGTCAAAATTAGTGCTGGAAAGTAACTAAGTACATTTACTTAAGTTCTTTACTTAAATATAATATTTTATTGTATAGTTGTATTTTACTTGAATATTTCATTTCATCTTACTTGTGTCCAGTTTATAACATACAACACATTGTTAAAGATTGAACTAGTGGTTCTAAGCCATTTGGTTTGTGACTACTTACAAAAAAGCTGTGTATAGTCAGGGCCCGTTGCCATGTTTCTGTAAATTGTCAGCAGTTCCACCAAAGAATCCTCTCTTTATTCTTTACATGGTTTCATGACTGTAATTTTAATTAATCAATATTTAATTAATAATCATATATGATTATTCATTTTACAGAGGTATTTTTGTTCTGCAGAAAAGGACTACTTTTTAATTCTACTGAGTAGATTTTTCTGATATTAATGTCCTTTTAGAATTATGAATGAAGGTCTTTTACTAATGGGGTATGTGTACATTGTTATTTTGGCACCTTTACTTAAGTGAATTCCAGCACTGAAAAGCTGCTCACATTGCTGAGAGATTGAAGGAACTGTGGGTCAATAGGGAAGCAGCAGCACATGTTTTTGTTGTATTTTAATCCAGCAGCCTTAAAAATGGCATATGCTCTGTGCATACGCCAGGGGGCGCAAACCTGTTTAAACTGCGCGTGGACCCACTGGGGAAGTTGGGCAGTTCACACACTTTGTGCTGACTTTGCTGTGGACAGGACTTACCTCAGGCGGTGGGTGTGAGGTGAGATAACAGGAATATGACTTCACTTTTTAAAGGCAGCGGGTTATATCGATTCCTTTTATTGATCAGATGCTGCTGGAAAGCTGCAGGCTGTTGGTCTGATGTTTTCTTATTTTGCATTGATTAGTTCTGACACACAGGAGACGACATGGATAAGCTTGTGTGCGCTCATTGTGTGCGTTTCATAATGTTGTAGTGGATTTATCAACAAAGTCAGAACTTTATTGAACAGTTTGAGGGAAAATGTTCTGGAACTCCTCCTCTCAGCAGGGCAGATTGCGTCTCCTCGCTGCTTTCCCATGATATGCCAAGGTCTCCCTGCTGCCTCCAATATCCCATGCATGATAGTGCGTGTATCATGTTACAGTGGGATTTTGCACTGCGTGTGTGTCTTGTGACTATGAGTGTGCGTGCATGCGTGGCTGCAATTGTGCTGGCATGCATGTGCGAGCGTGCAGCATCAGCCCATTAGTTCAGCCCAGAGACCGTGGGAAATATGGCTGTATGGTGGTGTAGTGCAAGTTCAATGTGGGCACATCAAAGAGCTGTCCGTCTGTTCATCCCTAAATCACAAGTCTCTCAGCTTGGCTGTCAATTTCCCTCTATATTCCTATTCTGTCCAAAGTGCAGCTCTTTACTTTGCCTGACTTTGGCTGCTTTTCTGGAAAACCACTTTTACTGTCATAGTGTCTCAGCTCAGCTGGCAAAGTTGTGGGTTTTGTTCTTCTGCCTTGCTTGTGCATGATAACTCCTTTGTTTGACACAAATTTGAAAAGGGGATGAACAGGGGTAGCCTACCCCCATTGTCAACTTATGTTTAACTAAAGTTGAATTAATTAGACGTTGAATTTATGAAGTACGATTTCATAGAGTTTAATATTAGGACATATTATGTGTAATAAGTTTTTAGTAAGTCAAAGTATAAAAGTGTTTCATGCAGCCCCTTTAGTTTACTGTGCTGTTTATAGTCAGTATACAAATTACAATACAAATTGACTCGTGCGTCCAGACACTTGCTTGCCAAGCTTTGTTTGTTTGTTGGAAACATGATTTTGAAATAAAATGAAGAGCGCCTTACTGCAGCAATCAAACAACTTAAACAGGTTTTGCACAAGATTATTTGGAGGAATAGTTTTTGCCTCTGAAATGTTTATAATGAATTAGAGATGTTCCGATACCGATACCAGTATCGGTATCGGCTCCAATACTGCCTAAAACGCTGGTATCGGTATCGGGAAGTACTGGAGTTTATGCACCGATCCGATACCACGTAATAAAGCCCTAAAGAAAATCTACGTCAAAGTAGTTTATGTATGTTCTTTTTCCGTTATAACTGACTGTCAAACATGTCCGTCACCTTCCGGCTTTCTTTGTGTTGTCATTTTAAAGCTAGCTAGACTATCTGTCCAATCCAAGAGTTTTCTGTTGCACAACCAAAACAACCTTTGGACGTACATGTTCCACCAAAACAAGTTCCTTCCCGAGGTCATTGTCATTGAGTCTGGCAGGTAGCGCTGCCCAAGACGATTGTGATTGGTTTAAAGAAATGCCAATAAACCAGAGCACGTTTTTTTGCTGCTGTGTGGACTAGCCAGACCTTCCTCCGCAGCTCTGTGGAGGTAGGTCTGGCAATGTGAGACTAGTTGACATTGACTTTAGCTCTACTGTAGTGGTCGATGATATTCTCTCTATACTGTAGGTATGATGTGCTGTTTGTTTTCAAAGCCTTATGTATGAATGGTAGGCCTGTCGCAATATGCAATAAATCAATTAATCGCATGATAAATAAAAATGAGCTCGATAATTTAAATGGAAATTATCGCGGCCGGAAAAATTTCCATTTTATTCATTGTTTTTGATTCTGTTTGGTTTTTATTCCAGTGCATTTTTTGTTAACCGAGACTGAGAGTCCATTTTATTTATTGTTTTTGGTTGTTTTGTTCATTTATTGTGGATATTTAAAATGTCTTCCAGTTCCAGTGTTAAATATTCTTTAGAAATAAAAGTTTATTGATCTTTGAAAAGGTGTACCTGCATTATTATGCCATTATCATTGTATTAGATGAAAATGCTCTCAGAACGACAATATTATCGTTTATCGCAATAATTTCTGGGACAATTTATTGTCCAGCAAAATTTGTTATCGTGACAGGCCTAATGAATGGTATGTTTTAGTATTTACAGCTCAGTCACATTTGTCTCTGGATAAATGTGGATGTGTTCAATGCAAATGATGGGGGCAAATATTTTACATTTATACAACCATTTTTCTTTCGTCTAAGCACAGGAGCAGCCTAGGAAGGGAATGTAGAGCTCCTCTGCCGTGGGACCTATTAAAATTCCCCAGCCCGCTGCCACAACGGGACCCTTTGATCTGGCCTCTCTGTGGTCATGTGTAACACGGCTTTGCTCTGGGCCCTAGGAGACCCATCGTGCAACTGTGCTGATTTATCTAAAAACTTGTCTGGGAGTGTAATTGCCCCTTTAGCTCACGCTCACTCCGAATCACAAAGTACCCACAGTGTGGCTCCCAAGACTGCAGCTCAGAGGGGGGTTTTGACACATGATCCGGATGCATCGTGAGTGTAAAACTGAGAGTTATGGCACCCTAAGGATTTGAGAGGCCAGCTCCATATTCAGCAACCTTAGAAGCTCAGTGGGGTTTATTATCTATCCTTTTCTATGAAGTTGGCCTGCAACAACATTTTACTCACTGGAGAAGCCGCTGCGGAAGTGGGCCATGGGAATACAGGCATGTTTTTTGTCTGTGGTAACATGCACTGCACCTGTTACAAGACCAGATCAAACACAGAGGCGTGTGTACATTTGTGTTAATACACATGTGTGCACAATTCCACAGAAGTTTACAGCCATTTTCTGTTATAACATTCCTGAATTTTCTCTCTTTCATCTCTTTTTTTCTCCTTCTGTTTCTTCAGCTACATGGAGCCAGCAGAGAGTCAGGCGGAATATGTGCAGGTAAGTCTCCTCTGTCAAGCTGTATGTGCTATGTGTGTGTGTGTGTGTGTGTGTGTGTGTGTGTGTGTGTGTGTGTGTGTGTGTGTGTGTGTGTGTGTGTGTGTGTGTGCATGTACTTGAATATTATCCCACAGAAATATTTCTGTCAGTTACACCCATGCACACACACGTAATGCCTGAGATGCCAGTAGATATGAGTTGTAGGTTTAGCCTGAACATGCAATGCAGTTTGAGTTTTCTCTTCTCTCCCATTACATTAATTTAGATTTTTTAATGTGAGCTCTCAGATGTAATTGTGGCTGATTATTAGCCCTTAGTCTTCAACAGTTTTGCTCATTTCAGCAGGCTCACTCTGCATTTAGCCTAATTCAGTCTGCCATTTAGCTAATTGAATTTGGAGGGAAGCTGTGCTAATGTCAGCACTCTGCAGCTAGCGAGCAGTCTGTGCTGCAGCCAGTAGGTGGGGCCATATGCTGGAGTTGTGATGTTATAGATCAGAGAGCATGTGAAGCTGGATGTTAGGAATTCATGCATCCTGTATAACACAAACACACATTAATACAGATAATGGACTTTAAACTGAGAGTGACAAGTGGCAAGTGATAGTCAAGGAAGTGAAGCTTAAGAAAGGAAGGAAGGAAGAAAAAGAGAGAAGAGACGGATAGTAAACTGTTGAGCTCTTGAGATCAGATTTCCTATTGATTATCCATCCCAGACGGCTGGTAAAAGCCTTCTCCAATGACCCTGACCTGTATTCCTTTTGTAAAACAAATATATCCAACTTCCTCTGACCACAACACATTGACTATATTTAAATCCCACCACACTGCCAGCCTTGTTAGGAGTTTAATGTTGGAGGTAGAAGAGCATGTAAATAGTACACTTCTGTACCATCACTCTGCTTGACTCAAACATACATTCAAGGCCCAATCGGTTATTTCTTTACCTTAAAGAGTTTGGATTAGAGATGGAAAATCAGCTCTTTTTTTTCAAAATCAAGAAAAAGGTTTGCTTTGTTGCTGTGTTTATCAACATAATTGATGTAAACAAAACTTTAATAGAAAAACATTTATAAAATACATTGAGGTGTGTTTAGTATTAGCGTAGCCAAAGCAGTAAGCCACCCAGAGCTGACAAAACTCATTTCATCATCAATTTATTTAGAAGGCCTAAACATCTCTGTCCGAAATAGTGCCTCCGTTCTTTTCTGCTGGGGGTTAATGTTTTATTTTATAAAAGTGTATACATTTTTTATGATGTTAGTGACTTCAATGTAGGCCACCAGGACGCCCCTGTACTTAATACCATTAGCACTACTCTCACGCTGACAAGAAACAAATGATGCCTTCTTTTGGTTCTGATGTTTTTCAATTTTAATAAGCTTGACATGTGACTGCTTTGATCATGAATTTTCATAATATTTCATGCATGCAGTATCGGATGAACACGCAAGAAGTGAAGTCGAATAATTGTTTTCTGCTTTAAACCTCAATTTTTCATGTTTTGTCACCCAAATTAGTTTCCTTGTCTCGCTCTCAAACACCACAACAGTCCGTCCCGCCACCCTCCGCCGCCCCACCCACTCTCTGAAAGCTGCCAGCAAACATCTTCTATTTCCCTGAAACATTTATGACAGCTGATGTTTAAATCAGGAGTTGGCCTCAGTGTTCCCTGTTATGATGGGTAAGACCAGGCCAGAGTCCTCTCCTGTTTGTCACATGTGCACGCTCACACACATGAACACTTATTTACTGACATATGCACACGCAGTAATCACACAGACATAAAACAAAGAACAGACAAAGCAATACAGAGAGAAAGACAGACAAACCAATCTGATCTGAGGATGCTCAAAGAAAATAAGCAATCAGTAAGAAAAGCCCCAAAGAATTCAGGATACGTTATTCATCTTTTAGGCTTTATCATAAAATATCTATCATCATTCATTTCTCATGTGGACTCACAGCTGGTCAAGCAATATCTGCGAGTTTTGTGTGACTTTCAGTGAAAGATGTAAAAAGCTGTTTTAAAATGGCTGAGGTTGGTAATAAAACAGGCCTGATGATACTGTGTTATTAAGGAACTAATCACAATGTTCAGTCTCTGTCTAAATTTGAACTTTTCAAATAGTGTGTATGTGTGTGGCTCTATCACACACATTCACACGCATTTGTTTTTGCCTGCAGCCCAGCCCTGCTTTGTCTTACGATTTAGTGGTTTGGTGCTACTTTGACGGGAGGGGCAGGAGGTGCAACGTGTCGGATCATTTGTGGTTTATTAACATACGTCTGGCACTAGAGTCACGCTGCTGCTCTAAAAACATTTCAGTGTGTGTGAAGGGGCTCAGCTGCGTATCTGTGCGTTACTGCATGTTTGATTATGCGAATGGTTTGAATTTTTTAAAATCTGTATGTGTCTGTGTGCCATCTGATTAAATTAAGGCAGTGCCCTGTGGGTGCATCTACGTGTGTGTTTGTGTGTGTGTGTGCGTGCGTCACTATTACAGTAGATTAATTTATATGGCGCCTCTGTAAATGAGAGGGGGTGTAAACTGTCAGGGCTGGCCCTCGGTAACACACCCCTAAAAAATGTCTCCAGTTACTGTTCCTTCACCGTGCAGACAGACTGACATAGACTCAGAGTACAGCCATGTCTGCACACACTTACAGTCCATGCACTGTGTTTACATCTTGGATTGTTTGCATAAATCAGTTTATTTAGGTCACTAAAGAGAAAAAGGGCCCAGATATGCACTATATCTTTTTATGGCAAATACATTTGACTTGGACTAAATAACAAACACCTTAACATGCAATACAGTACAATTCCCTGCAGTAAATACTAGTTTGGTGAAACCCACAATGTTTTCCATTGATTTACATATTTTACAGCAGCTGACCAGCAATTCAAGCCAATAATGACAATTCTAGCAGGTAATGTTTACCATGTTTGTCATCTGATCCAATCATGTTAGCATGCTAAAATTAGCTAAATAGCACGTCAACCTCATGGTGGCCTTGAGGAAAAGTCTGGGACATCAAGGTCGCTAGGCTTTATCCTCTGGGGACCATGAATGTCTGTAACAAAATGTATGGCAATCGATCTACTGTAGTAAATGTTGAGATATTTCACTGGATAAGTGAAAACTTACACATTTACTACGAATGCCCAATAGTTGTTGAGATATTTCAACCAGGACCAAAGTGACCGACAGACCAGCATCGCCATTCCTCAAGCCATGCCACTAGTGTGGCTAAACATGCTGACTGTCTGCAAGCACACTTTGCTAATTGGTTTTCAACTTTAAATGGCTCCTTGTCTAACTGCCTTTGTAATTATGATTTACTGTACAGTACAGTGGTTACTGCCTGAACTCCTGGTACTTCAGTCATAAAACACTGAAAGAATATGTGACGTGGTAAAGAAAAAAGTCTCAAAAATCCTATGACCACATGCAAAATACATGAAAACTGCATTAGTAAAGACGCCCGGAGGTCACAAGCACACCTTATTGGATAGGATATTTACTTCACAAACTGCAGCCTTAAAAATAGCCATTGAGTTGAATCACCTCTGAGAGTTCTCAGAACAAAAGCTCTGATATGTACTACAAGCTTGTGTTATTCTCAAGTATTTCTGTTATTTTGTCCATCCCCTTCAAGGTCAGCATGCCAATGCCACTAAGCAGTACACGAGGCAGAGAATGATGGCACATCGATCTCTCTAAAACAGTATTACACGCTGCTTTATTCACACTAAAGATGTGTCTAGTTGCTACAGCAACACATTTGTGTAAGTCATTTTAATGCGATTACAGCAGGACAGAGGATTTTTAATTGCGCTATTTCACACCTAAATTGTTATTTTTCTACACGTCTGTGAGAACACAGCGTTTTCCTTTCTCTTGCTGCATCATTATCGCAGACTGATGTTTCAAACGGCCTTTGAAACACACATCTGGTGGTTCGATACGGATTAACCAGTCGGTGAATGGGGTCCACCCTGTGAAAACACACTGATGACAATCAGACACACACAGATCATTAGCTGAACCCCACTAACCCCCAACGGAGCCCGGCTTTTGTTTTAAGAAATGCATGTGTGCACACATAAAGATATGTGTGCACATATACAGTAATCCTGATCTGCCCTCGGTGTGTCTCTTTTCATCTTTCACACACATTTTACTCTCACAAACACACACTCTCTCACTGTCTATGTTCTCTCTCTTTCTATCTCTGTGTGTCTCACACACACACACACACACACACACACACACACACACACACACACACACACACTCCTTTCATTAGTGGGATGCTTGCAGGCACAGGCAGGGATTCTCCATTGTGCTCCCTATCAGCCTGCAGGATGGAGCTTACTAATTAATATTTAACTGAAGACCGCCTCCAAGCAAGGGAGGAGATGTAGAGAGATAGAGGTGTGGAAGGACGGGATGGCCGTGGAGGAGAAGGGAAGGACAGAGGAGAGAAGGGAGGGGAAAGACGGGAGTGGAGGAGGCTGAAAGGAGGAGGTTAGGCTAGTGATGAGAGGTCGGGATAAGGAGGAGGGAGAGATGAGGGGAGGAGCACAATGATAAAAAAGGTTGGATTCAGTAGAGCCTAGAGAGAGGGAGTTGAGGGAATGCTGAAAAAGAAAGTACAGGTTCAATGAATGGATAACTGAATCCATTGAAAATGAAGGAGATGGTGGAACGAGTACCTATGTTGTCTGACAAACGCACTTGCATGCAGAGACTGAAAGGAAGATAGATAAAAGGATTTAAAGGGAAGCTATACTGGTGAGAATGAAGCAAGGAAAGAAAAAGAACAAGACAGACGAGTCAGGGTAATGAAGTGTACAAGACACTAAAGTAAGAATGAGACTCTGTTTAGTCTTCCCAAAGGCACAAAAACGGGGCAAAGTTATCATCATTTTTCTTTCAACTTGTGTCTGTGGAGCGTTCAGTCTATTAAATTTAAAACTTGTAAAATGATATGGAGCAGTGAAGGCTGCGGGTTGATGATATGCTGATTAAATTGTCACATTTATCTTCAAAATGAAATATGTAACAACAACAGACTTTAACACATTAGGGGTCTTTACTTTCTTATGTTAACTCACGTCTGTTATGTTTGTCTTGATGATGTAGTATGGTACACAGTATAGACTGCGGACTGATTGGTCTCACTACTGTATGTCATTGTATTGTATTATCAGTGAAATTATGTGGGATTCAGACAATTGAATCATTGTGAATCGACCTTATTTAGGTCTGTAAGAGATTCATAGTATTGATTTTTGTCACATTTATCAGCTCCTTTCACAACATGCTGTAGTTCTTATTAGTTGCTGGAGAAAGGTAAGTAAGATGAGCAAGTTACTGATGCACCAGAACATCTACCCTTGAGTGTAATATATTTTTCTCTATCAAATATTTCCAGAGAACACGGTATGACTCAGTTCTGGTGAATCCGTTGCTTTGCGTTAATGTCTCAGCTCCCCACAGCAGCCATTTGATATCGGTTTGACTTAACTTAATTCATCTGAGGATACAGACTGAAACACAAGCTGGAGCATTTAGAAAGTATTTTGCCCCAAAACTATGATAGGAGGTGCTCATTTTTAGCAGGATTCTTTTCACTAGTGCCAATCAAAATACTACTAGGATTAGGAGGTGTGATATAAAAAATGCATGTTTTATAATAGTGTAATTTTGTGGAGTGGCTTTTAGCTAATGGAGCTTACGGCACAATACATTTTCATTATCACCTGTCTGAGTGGGAATAACACCCCTAACATTGCCAATGCTAATGCTAACCTTATAGCTACAGCTGACCATATATGCTTTAAACTCTGCATCCATCATATTTTTCCCCCAGCGTGCATTTTTGGTATGCGTGTGTAGCCAGATGTAACATGCTGTATGTTGTGATTGTTTTGGCATGGTATTACAGTGGATTGAGGGAAGGAAAGCACAGGGCCCCTCTTATGAGATTATTTTTGTCCCTGCTGTGTAATCTGTCTAATCCACCGCTGGATGGTTTGAGATTACATTAAGAGGAGTCGCTGCAGTTAATGAATCCTTCCTGTGTCTTGTAGCTCCTTATCTATCGGCCTTTTCTCTCTGCCTGTGACCCACCAGACTGCATTCAAGAGGCAGATTAGCGGAGTGACTGCTGGCATCATCTGATGTAGTGTATGTGTGGTGCAGGCATGATGGTGCATACAGTATTTTTGTCATCTGGTATGTTGCATATTTCTCTCCTTCTCTGGCTATATCCCTCGCTTGCGTTATGCTTCCCTGCAGTGGTGCAGACCCAACTAAATGCAGTGTCAGAATTTTGGATGCTGTCAGGTGCTCTCACAGTGTTGCCATGGTGAGGCGTCCTCAACTCAATGATGTCACTCACTCAGGCCTCTGGAGACAGAGCCCCACCCCTACTGACATCTCCCTGCCGGTATGTGTGCCTGCATGTGTCTGTATGTGAAATGGGCCAGTGAAAATCACACTGTGTTATCCTTGAAACACCTGCCTGTGTGTTTCAGCCTATAATAAGCTGTCTAGCTGCAGTCTGCATGGCATTTTAGAGACACATCATTATATTATGCTGTGCACGCGCACGTGTACACACACACACACACACACACACACACACACACACACAGATAAGGAACCAAAAGCTCTGTAGCTCCTGCCATCTCTAGTAATATATAGTTGTGTGTGTGTGTGTGTGTGTGTGTGTGTGTGTGTGTGTGTGTGTGTGTGTGTGTGTGTGTGTGTGTGTGTGTGTGTGTCGACATGTATAGGTGGAATAAAAGGGGTGTGTGTGTGTGTGTGTGTGTGTGTGTGCGTGTGCGTGTGTGTGTGTGTGGTGGGATGGGGGGCACCCCTGCTGGGTTTTTCATGGCAGAAGAAAGGTTAGATTCCTTTGGGAGGCTGCACTCCTCCTCCTTTCTCTCCTTCTACTCGCATGTTCTTCTTCATCTATTCTTTCCTTCCTCCCATCTTCTCTCACTTTCTCCTTGTTTTACTCAGTCCAACCCCCCCACACCACCCCATGTCAGCATTGTTTCAGCACTAACGCGGGGGTCGTTTAGTGGGTGGGTGGGGTTCTTTCTGCCTGCAATTCGACAGCTTTCCTTTCTGCTTGTGCCTGCTAGCGTTCACCCCCCCGGCCTCCCTCATTCCCTCCATCCATCTATCCATCCCTCCCACCCTCTCTCTCTGGTCCGCCCTCCCCCACCCACTCTCCTTTCATCAGCAAGCAATGAGGTAATCCCTAGCAGCCGCGTGAAGTGCAGCAAGTGCAGTGAGAGGGAGAGAAGCGAGAGCAGGAGCGACAGAAGCCGGCGCAGGGCAGAAGCAGTGGAGATGTCAGGAGCTCTAATATCTCGTGCTGTTATCAGTTCCAGCTGTTAGCGGCTCGCTCGTAGCTTATGGCTGATGTGGTTACCAGCAGCTTCTTGCAAGCTGTAGCTGTGTGGTGTTAGCTGTTTAGCTTGTAGCCTGGTTTTGTAGTGGTGGCACTATGTTGAGGGGCTGTTAGCCAGGCAGAGAGGCAGGCGAGGAGGCTGGCAGGGGTGGGACAGGCTTAGCCCTGGGGCTGGGGTTTACATGAGACACCCTGGGTGGGTAGAGAGGACAGGAGACGGGGAACAGAAGAAGAGGGAGAGGTGAAGTAGAGAAAAAAGGAGAACGGTTTGAGGAAAGGTAGCAGAGGAAGGTGTGCACCCACCATGACGGAGAGGTGTAGTCTGTGGAGTGCCCTGTCGGCTGCAGCATGCTGCTTCTACCGGGGATCTTTCATGCAAGTGCAGGTGAGTGAGCATCTACTGCGTGTGTTTCTGTTTGTTTGCAACAGAGAGCCCGTGCTTCCTGGTTTCTTAACAAAATGCTTGCAGTACATGATATGTCATTACCAGGCATATATGTGTTCTGATTTCATATGCCATCCAAGTTTCCTTACGTTTGGCACATTTGTCTATGCACGTGTGTGTGTCTGCCTGTGTGTGTGTTTGTGTGTATTTGCGGTAGGTGTGCTCACTGTTGGCTTCTCTCCTGTCCCGGCAGCGGGTAATGTCAGTCTGCCTGCTAGCTGGCAGACTGATGATATCATAGATGCTGTACAGTACTTTGGTGTCAGATGCACTGTGTGAAATCACGACGTGGAGAGAGATAGAGGGGAATGGTGAGGGAGGAGAGGGGTTTGGGACTAAAGGGATAAAAGAGAGAGAAAGGAGGTTGTTATGTTATGTTTGTGATTTGTGTGTTTGTGTGAGAGGAAGAGAAAATGTGTGAAGGGTACAGTAGAGTGAAGCATATCGGTTTTACTTGGGTCTAATTCTGGCTTCATGCCTGAAACCAAATATCTGACCTTATTCCCGAGACAAAACGACACCTACAGAATATTTTGTATGTGTGTACAATGTGTCCCTGTGTCTGTTTTGCTCGGTATTTGATGCTCTCTGGCAAAAAAACTTAAATAATATAAATAAAAATATCAACTTTTCAGGGACCAGCAAAATCAACCTTTGTGTTTATTTTCTGGCAGGGTTTGGTTTGTAATGCTCATAGGTAGCAGATATTACCAGACGTGAGACTCTTCAGAGTGAGAGTTGCGAGGATTTCACATGACAATAGTGACAAAAGAAGAGACTACTTAAAGATAATTGGTTAATAGATGAGTTAATAGGAAATAGTAGACAAAACACTGTTGTTGCCTGGGGATATAATACTTTACTGAAGTGCTTGTTGTAGAACATGTAGAATTTTCTCTTCTCTTCTCCCTGCCACGTTGTTTGTAGCCGACTGTGTTATAATTATGGCTTTACTTTAAACGGGAAGGCAGCAGAGTTGTGTTTGTGTGTGTGGTTTAACTGCGTTTCAGGACAGTAATCCTCAGGTTGGGTGTCGGCGTGTCCTACTTGTCCCTGGCAGCAGGACATGTTGTCAGTGTGACACAGTCAGTGTCCTTATGATGGAATACTTGGTTTGTTTTGTTGTTCTAAAAACAAAAGGTCTGTCCTAGAGATAGACATAGCTGTCTCAAACATAGAGAAAGAGAGAGGGGGATTCTTGGCTCTCTTTCTATGCTTTTTAAACATCTGCTTTTGTTTAGAGTGAAGTGTTTCAAAGCTCAGAGTAATGAAGTCATTTTAATTAAATCTGTCATTAGGGTTCCTGCGAAGCGGTGGTTGTGGTAGGGGGTGTGTGTGTGAGCGGGGGGGTAAATTAATTAGCAGTCCCTGAATGGTTAGTGGGAGCCTTTCTATTGTAAAAAATAATAATTACTTAATTCCCTGAAACTTGGGTTTGTTTACAAACTGTGTTTTTGTCAGACCAATATTGATTCCTCAATCCATTCTAATTAAACATAGCCTGTCAAGCACAATACTGTGTGTCATGTAACCCAAACACTGTCTGCTACCCGGAGAAGTGATGCTTTAATCATTACTTGTTCTGCGCATTCAATGTCATGTTGATGCTTTTTCTTTGCCTCCAGGGGGTAACCATTAGTAATGATATTAACACTCAGTACTTTTCTCTTTCTCTCTCATATTATATTTTCTCTTTTTAAACTCAAAATAAACGCATTTGTAATCTTGATACTTCCCAGTAAAGTTTCAAAAGCATAATTGCAGCCAAAAAGGGTCAAATACCATAACAACAAGTTGACACAAGTGACATGCAGAGATGATGTTGACACAGCGACAGTGGACTCATCAGCTGTATCAGTGGAGAGAGATTACACTTGATCCCTAAGTCTAGACTGCAGTATGCCAACTATATATATACACACACACACACACACACACACACACACACACACACACACACACAGCTTAACCATTGTGTCTGCATTATACCCAGTGCTTCCAGCACATTGATGTAACTGGGACAATGTAACTGTCCGCTGGACTCCTGCAGCGTTAAAACCACCAACCAATAAGCCTCCAGAAACACACACACACACCCCCCCAAACACACACAAATACATTAACAGATGCATGGACACAGAAAAACACAGAACTGCCCCCTCTACTTAAATTGTTTTTGAAGTTAATTCTTTCTTTTCTGCAAGCCACTTTCCCCCTCTCTCTCTCGCTCTCTCTCTCTCTCTCTCTCTCTCTCTCTCTCTCTCTCTCTCTCTCTCTCTGTGCCACTCGACTCTGTAGCCTCGCTCCCTGCTGACCTGACCAGCATGTGGCAGCCGTCATGCCAGCCAGCAGCCGGTCCCTCTGTCCTTTAGCGTTCCTGCAGCCCGACTGTATCTGGAACGCTGCTGTCAACCTCCAACCTCGCAACATGGCACCTCTTTGCCTTTTGTCCCATACAGTGTTAACCAAGTTTCTGTTTGTGCAAACTGATTCTCAGCAATTTAGCGCCTCATGATATTTATTTCACATATTGTGGAATAATATAAGTATACAGTAAGTAGAATATAAGGGTAATTGTTTACACAGATTGTTACTAAAAAATACCAAGATTTTTTAAAGTAGATACAATTTTCACCTTGACTTCCCTGTGCACCCAAACGTTGTGTTTTCTGCTGCAAGAACATCCTGAACACCTTAGTTTACAGTAAATGACAAGCAAAGCTCAGAGGATCTTCTGGTTATAGAATGTGAAGAGACAAATGGGAAGTGAATGCAAATGAGCTGCTGATTACGCACCACAGTCCGTCTAAGTAAGTACAAGCACAGGGTGTTTGCGTTGCAAATTATACTGCTACAATCTTTTTTTGCACTTTTTTTTAAATCAAAATTTTAAATATGGGAAATAAACACTGATTAATTCACACATTTTTGGAAAATAATAACTGCCTTAGTGATATAAACAAGTTAGATCATCACAGAGTTCAGTTATTACATGCAGCAGGAGGATTTTCTTAAGAAATCCTGCAACAAATACATCATACATATTAAAGTGGCCAGCTTTATTGCATTGATGTCCCTTCTGTATGTCTCATCTATGTTTTATTCCCAAGAGGTCACAGTTTAATAAAAGACATTGAACCAGTGGCTGTATGCCCTTTCAGTAATGCCTCCTCCACATAATATATCTCAACACAGTTCACAGTCTGTATGTTTTTAGTTTTACAGTAACAAAAAAACAAATAGTTCCATGCATCCTCGCCTTCTGCAAGTTAGTTAGATCTACTTTCAGTGATGTCTGATGCTTTTTTAGACTTTCTTTCGAAGGGTAGTCCTGAATTGAATGGGGGAGCTTGGTTGGTTTTGGTCCACTCAGTCAGTCCCAGCAGGTTAACCAGTAATCAGCTTGTCAGTCAGATCCCCAGGGGGCCTAGTGGTTTTGTATTAGCTTTACCCATCACCCCATTCTCTGTCTGTAGCTGTAGGAGATATGGCCCTGCGCGTGCATGCGTGCGTGTGCGTGTGTCCAAGCCAATTGGTATGTTTTAGTATTGAAATATTCACCATGTAATCCCCTCTTCTCTACTCCTCCTATCTCTCTCTCCCTCTCGCCCTCCTCCCCAAAGCTTTTCACCACAAACCCTCTTTTGGCGTGCCTGCCTGTCACACCCTCGGCTCATAGTGTGAAGGGCAGCTGTGTGTGTGTGTGTGTGTGTGTGTGTGTGTGTGTGTGTGTGTGTGTGTGTGTGTGTGTGTGTGTGTGTGTGTGTGTGTGTGTGTGTGTGTTTTAAATTGCCTTGTTCCAGAGTCCTCATTAGAGCAATGTGATGTTTTTGGCAGTAATGAGGAACAAGCCTGTGTGTGTGTGTGTGTGTGTGTGTGTGTGTGTGTGTGTGTGTGTGTGTGTGTGTGTGTGTGTGTGTGTGTGTGTGTGTGTGTGGTTCTCCAGACCATTCTGTTAGTTCTTCATTCGCTCTCAGTTCTTCTTTGGTTTGTTTGTTGCGTTAGACACTTGGAACCTCTCTTTGATTTGGTGAGAGTTCCTTGGAGTGAGATTTAAGTTACTTTAAAACAAGTCCTTATACCTCAACAACAAACTACGTTGTGACCCATTTGGGCATTTCCTGATCTTATGCCCATGTCAGCAAGAAAACATCATTTGTGCCATCGGAAACTCCCAAAAACAATTCATATGAGTGTTTTGCAATGTGCCACCTCTGTGGTTAACATTTGATTACTTGTGAGAGAAAGATTTGGGTCATGGTTTAAAGAAACTAGCATTTCTGCAACTGTGTGTAGGAGACAGGATGCAAACCACAGTCACCAATGTGAAAATCAGATCCTCTTTATGCCTAACTATCCACCTCGATCTCCTCCCTTACAGCTTTTGCAGCACTATAATAACATCCTGCCACTCCTGCCTTTGCTTCTGAGAGAAAACATCATTATTGGCATGATCACAAGATGTTTCTTGTCAAGAAAACATGAAGGTTCAGTCAAAGACACTTCAGGGATTGACCATTTACAGTTCAACTTGGTGAAAAAGGCTCTGCTTTTTGAGGGTGATGTGACATCTAACATAAATTAAAACCTGTGGAAACCAACATTATGTGATTATGTGATTATGCAGTGACTCAAAACTTTCAGTGGCTGCTGTACAATGAAAGCCAAACAGATGGCTTATATTGTATTCGCTTGATACGGCTCTTATTGTGAAGCACCTCCAGGAAGTGTTAGGTTAGCTTTAACAGCTATTAACTTAGCTAGAGTCCACTTCTGTCTAATTCAATCCAGCAGTGCTTTGTATTTCTGATACATTGTGCTCAGGCTCTCTTTTAATCTTCATCTTGATCTGGGAGGTCGGAGAAAACACTGAGAGTTAAAGTGCCCATATTATGCTCATTTTCAGGTTCATAATTGTATTTTGAGGTTGTACCAGAATAGGTTTACATGGTTTAATTTTCAAAAAAAACATATTTTTGTTGTACTGCACATTGCTGCAGCTCCTCTTTTCACCCTGTGTGTTGAGCTCTCTGTTTTAGCTACAGAGTGAGGCATCACACTTCTATCCCATCTTTGTTGGGAGTCACACATGCACAGTAGCTAGGTAAGGACTACTAGCTAGAAGCTAGCGCGGTTAGCCACCTCGTTCTCAATGGCAAAACACCGCTACAACACACACAAATTCACCCTAATCTACAAAAGAAATTGTGTAGAACTACTTACATGTCTCTCGTCTGCAGGTATTCCACGCAAAATTGGAAGTGCGCCCTCTTTTAGAAGAAGTCTCCTGGCTAATCCTGCCTTGTACTGACCGAAGTTGGAGAAACAACTAGCTGATGTGGTATTAGCTAAAGTGGTTAGCACACACCAAATGTTTCGGCCAATGACGTAGACGGCCCTGCCGATTTTGAGCAGCTCACCTACATTCAGAAACCCGTATCTCACTCAAAACAGCATGGATTTTTCCAAGTTTGTATGTGTGTGGAAGCACAAGAGACACAAAATAACACCCCAAATCCCAGAAAAAGTGTTTTTTTTTCATAATATAGGGACTTCAAGTGGTCACTGCAGGTCACTGTAAGGAAGCTTACTCTAAAAAGTAGAAATAGTACATTAATTCCTAAAAAGATGGTTGTATTTATTGAGCCTCTTATCAAATAATGTTAACTTGTTTGCAAGGTTGATGGTACACATTAAAATCTCAGCACTTAATGATCAGTCGTCAGACCTCAGAGCAATCAGGTGATGGCATTGGTGTAATTGGTTAATACAGTAATTTAAATAGTTGTGGCCAGGCTGTCGCTGTTGTGGCTAGAAATGCGTCTTCAGGCACTGTATGGTTCAGCAAACTGAAGCGCATAATGTGCTCACCCTTTAAACAAGTGAAAATGCAAAACTGGTCTCTTCATATCATGACGTTTAGCTGCAGGCCAGGCTCACCGAGTCTTTCCAGCTCAGTGCTTCATGTAATCATCTGCTCTCTCTCTTGACATGATAGAAGAAAGCTTTAAAAATAGAATAGCATAAGAACAGAAACGTATGGCACATAAATGCACAGCATAGACTATAGAATATTTTAAACAGAGGCTGTTGGAGGAGAGAGATTATTCTAAAGAATACCAGCCCCTCAGGTTAGAGATGAAAATGTGCCCCTCAGCATATAATTATCTTCTCTCTCAACATTTGAGGTGTAGGGCTGAAATTAATTACTTTGGTGAATGCTGTTTTATCTTTTAGTGCCTTTGCCTCTATATAAACTAAAAAATATTCAACACTGTTCTGCGATCCTGCTATTCATTTAATCATTATTTAACTCTGCAGATTTGTTTGAATCTGTGGATTATGAGAGTAAGACGTGCTAAATAATAGCAACCACCACCTCACACGATGAAAGGATGATTGTTCCTGGACTTGAATGGAGGTACACATGCTGCAAAGTGTAGACGCTTCTTTAGATGAAGAGAAATTGTCTATAGATGATCACAAATTGTAAAAGAGCTCTTGGTAACTGCGAACATAGACATGTAATTTCACTTTAGGTTAATAGCATCGGCCATTAGCACAGTTTATGTATTGCATTCACTTTGCTCACCATTGATTGAGACTAAGAATACTATTCTCCTCTCCTCTTTTTTCTTATCAGGCTCTCTCACTTCTCACTCTGTCTTTTACTGCTGCATTCATTCACAATCCCTAATGTGGAGTTTTAAGATGAATGAAATCAAGTGTCTGTTAGTTTTACAAACAAACCTAGAAGAAGTGTGTGTGTGTGTGTGTGTGTGTGTGTGTGTGTGTGTGTGTGTGTGTGTGTGTGTGTGTGCATGCGTGCGTGCGTGCGTGTGTGATCCTCTAAAGTCTCTGCACTAGTCTCTTGCTGATGAAATCACACATGCCTGTGGATCCACACACAGACACACCACACTCACATATGCTGGGAACGTCACAGCTGAGGGGGAGTGTAGCATGGTGAAGGGATTTGGAGCAGGAGGTTGGCAATTGTTTGCTCTCCTCATCTTTGACCTAACCTGACCTCGGAGAAAGCAGAGGCTATTGGATCAAAGGCGGCCGCAGCTTTAAAGGCTTAGTTCTCCCAAATGAAATAAATAGCCATTCCAGCATGGGGAGTTGTGCTCTCATGGTTTTAATGCCCATTGTTTGATACAAAAAGTAAGGCCTTCTGGTTTGATACGATACATAATGCATTCAATCTGGAAGTTTTTTTCATGGAAATTTGAAAATTTGCTAGTTGAATTCAATGTTGGAAATTCGCAAGTTGTCACAAATGAAACCATGTGTTTGAACGCGCGTCTCCTGGCTGTCGGTCGGTGTCGTTCCCCACTGGACCATCTGCGGGGCTGATAAACACATGATCCAAAGAGAAAGAAGAAACTTCCCCTCCATCAACCTTGTCTTTCCCTTTTGTTGCCCCTTACAAACTCTTAAACATGCAGATAATCCATTAAAACATCTTAAATGTTGACTGTTTTTATCAATTTTTTCGACATACTATGCTATGACTGTTTTCAACAAGAGTTATTTGATGGGATGATGGCTAGCACCAGAAAGTAAGCACTGCAGACTCTCACCCAAGTTCGATCCCCAGTCCAGGCTTGGCAATTTTTTTGTGGAGCATGTTTGCATTTTCTTCCATACTTTCTCTGGCATACTAGCCTATACTTTGACTTTTTTATGACTTTTTTCAACATACTATACTATGACTGTTTTCGACATAATGTATTTGTGGCACAGTGGCTCAGTGGTTTGCACCCCTCCAAATAGTACCAGCAAGTAGACACTGCAGACTGACTCCGTGTTTGATCTTCAGTCCTGGCTTAGACTTTTTTTGTGGAGTTTGCATGTTCGTCCAGACTTTCTCTGGAATACTATACTTTGACTTTTTTATGACTTTTTTCAACATACTAAGGTGTCAAACAATTGCATTTCATTTGCATTTGTCCTTATTAAACAGCTTGAGCGATTAATCCAAAATGTCAAATAATTCAGAAATTGTCCAATTGTTTCAGCCTTACTGTAGAGGCGCAGGTTAAACACAAGTGCTCATTCATATAGATTTGTCAGAGTGTAATTTTGCTAAAGATACTGATAACATATTAGTTATTAATGAAGCACCTCAGGGTGTTAATGTAAACCAGATACAGATACTGATTAGAGATTAAACAGATTTAATTGACTGAAATGTGATAGCTTTGTTGGATCTTCTGCCGATAAGATAGAATTCATTCAGTGTGGACACAGATCGTGTGCTGGAACACATATAGCTCATGCATACACATAATCACGGTTTCCGTAAAAGTGATTAGTTTAGGCAGGAGGACAGATGAGAAGATAGTGTCGATAGAACAGTGGATATCAGTTATTATGTTTCCTGTTTGTAACAAGTGAGCAATAGAAGTGTCCACATACTGTATAAGAGAGTAAAGGACAAGGTACAGGCAAAGATAATCCTCCAGTAAGGCAATTCTTTTTTTGTAATCGGGACATCTCAAATTGCATTATCATGGTTGGGGGAATGGCTTTCAGTATGTGGTATCTGGACTTGTATCTTTCTGTAGTGTGCATGTTGAATTTTTCATATAAATGTGCAACTACAGCATATTCAAATGAAATTCAGGGTTTGCATTTTGTGTTCACATGTGAAGTCCAACAGCCATGCTAAAGCCAAGCCATTACAAGCCCACAAGTGACAGCATACGTGTTTGGGTGAGGAGTGGGATGTGTGGGTGGCAAGAGGGGGAGGGGAGTGTAAAACAGGAGGAAAGAGAGAAAGAGAAGAAGGAGAGTGAACGTGCAGCACTTTGTAACAGGCTAATTTCCCATGAGCTTCTCTTAGAGGAACAACTCTAGTGTCTCCCATGGGTGTGTTTACACTCACACATTCACACACACAGCCAGTCCTTTCCTGTTATTTTTCTTCTGTTGCTTGAAAGCAGTTGTAGTATGGTGGGGCAAGGCTGCTATTAAAAGGTGTGCATGTGCATCAATGAAAATAGGTGTGTGTTGTTTATTGAAAAGTCCGAGATAGCAGTAAAAGCTTCATCGTCATCACCATGACAACAGCCCAATAACAACAGGGAGACAATACCCATCTCAACCATCCCAACCCCCATCACTTGTGTGCAAGAGTGTGTGTGTGTGCATGCTTGATTACTTGCATATTTGATAGTGTGCATTTGAGCGAAGTGTGTGTGTGTGTGTGTGTGTGTGTGTGTGTGTGTGTGTGTGTGTGTGTGTGTGTGTGACACAAACAGAGAGAGCGTCCATTATGGAGCATCCCAGCAGGTACTGTCCGTGTCTCTGAATGATGGACACGGCCCTCTGCCTGTATGCCTCATTGGGGAGTGGTCACACATATGCATGCACACGCATACACACACACACACACACACACACACACACCATTTCTGCCTCTGTATGAATGGAATTGATACCTCAGCTGTGCTCTTCCACTGTCTGCCTCAGCCAGCCAATTGTTCAGCTCGCTGCCCAACCACTAGAAAGAGATGACATCATTGCTGGCCAATGGCATAACAGCTCTGGGGTGTGCTTCTTTCTAATGGTCTGCATGATCAGGGGTGACGAGGAAGGTTGTGTGTGTGCGTATGTGTGCTGGTAATAGGGAGATAAAACTGATTGATATACAGCTGTGGTCTACCTATGGGATCAAAGCGTTCCTCATTTCTATCTCATCATATAACCATAGTCCTTCCTCCTCTAATTTTTTCTCCCATCTTTCTTCCTCTATAACCTTTTTGCCTTTATTCCTCTTAAACCCTTTTTTCTTTCTTTTTTTCTTCTTATCTCTCCTATTTTAGTGTCTGTTTACCTTCTGTGACTTTTTATTTCTGCCCTCTGCAGTCACATCTTCAACTGCATCATCATCATCATCTCTTCCTGTGCATGTGTTGTGTTTGTGTGTCAAGTTCCAAGGCCAGTTGATAGGTCATTGTTTGTACTGTGACTAGGCAAAATGTATGTGCCTGCGTGTACTGACACAGCAGGGGAGTAGGATGACACTATGACCGGGCTACAGACAAACTTGTTCATGATACACTTCCCTCCTGTGACCTTGCGTCTAAATTGAGTGTTTGCCTCACTTACAATAGATGCAAAGAGTCCTTAAAAAAATAGTCCCATTTTTAAGGCAGTGAATCCTGTTTTAAACCCATTTGAGCTTAAAGTTGAGCCTAATCACTTAAAACATACAATTAAATCAAATTTGTGTATAATAATAAAAGAAAAAACATCAAAAGATTTGGCTGTAATTTCCTGAGAGTGACCATGTTTGTATCTACAATCTATTTCTTGGCTGCGTTTCAGCCAGCAAAGCTGATTTATCCTCTGCTGTCAGTCAATGATTAATTAATAAGATGCTGTGTCACCATATGTTGTGTATCCATGGTATCAAGGCTGCAGCTTAGGCCACAGCCTTTATTGAAGTTAAATAGTTATAAAAGCAGTAAAAAAGTATATTATGCATAAGTGTAAGAAGTATAAAGCAATCCATCATGTTAATGTTTTTAATTTAAAGTAAAATTCACAATCTGTTGTCACTTGGACACATACAAGAAGAGGTCCTATACATTACTTATTGTTGTAGCATTTCATTCAAAATCCGATTTCTTTTTTTTTTTTTAACCAACCTCTTCTCGCTCTTCACCAACCCCCACCTTTCATTTAGTGTCTCTGCTGCCTGTCCTTAACCGCTGCTTCCTTCCTTTTTGTCCCTTTCCTGTTTAACTGTGTTGGTGAAATGCATTGTGGGTTTGTGGTTTTTCCCTTCACACCTGTCACTGTCAAGATAAATGGCCCTAGTATGTATGGTAATGGTACTGGCTTACACCAGTCTTTATACCAGTCCTGTGTGTGTGTGTGTGTGTGTGTGTGTGTGTGTGTGTGTGTGTGTGTGTGTGTGTGTGTGTGTGTGTGTGCGCACCATGTGTTACATCTGAATGGTTGCAATATATGTTTAAATTCATCCACGTTTGTCTGCACCTATACATTTGTGTTTGTGTGTGTGTGTGTGTGTGTGTGTGTGTGTGTGTGTGTGTGTGTGTGTGTGTGTGTGCGCGCGCGCGCCTTTTTGTGTGTGTGTGTGTGTGTGTTTGTTAGTATTGATAAGTCCTTAGACCTTCCGTCCATCAGTGTGCTGACCTTTTACCCCCAAAAGCCTGCAAATTAGCCATTAATGGTTCAGCCCAGAGAAAAGAAGATGACAGTGAGTGGCACAGCCCTTAGGGGTGAGTGTGTGTGTGTGTGTGTGTGTGTGTGTGTGTGTGTGTGTGTGTGTATGTGTGTGTGTGTGTATGTGTGTGTGTGTTGCAACCAAACTGCAACTTTGCCCCCACAAATCACAAGCTCTCTTTTTGAGCTGCCAAAATGAATGGTTAGATTTGTATTTCCAATCAAATGAATAAACTGCCCAGAGCATCTTTCAGCTGTCCCAGCTGGTCCTAGTTGTCATAGACACTGTCAGCTCCTGTTTCAATTAAAGACCAAAAGAGGATGTTTTTTACTCTGAGTGAAATCAGTCGGACAGCATGTGCTCTCATCAAAGGCAAATATAAGTTCCTCAAAATTGCTAATCAAATTATACAAGTGAGAGCCAAAGTAACCGTTCAACATTTTGCCTGACACAAGCCAACAGTATATAGTATAGTAGCTTTCCTTCTATTTAACTCTTCTGAGTTGAATGTGCCCATGTAATGTATACATATGCCTTTTAGTAGATTGGGTTGTCAAAGTAAAAAAATGAGGAATTCAAATAAAACTGGTGTAGAAGTACGTAGAACAGTAGAACGATTGATTAAATGCCTTCATTTCTTCAATTTTTCATACATTTCCTTCTTTCCTCTGCGTCCTAATGCATTGCTTCTCTCTCTGTCTCTGTTTTGCTGATGGAGCAAGGTGATGCGCCTGCTGTTGTTTTCAACAACACATTCACACACACAAACAACTACACACCCACGCCGACAGACAGGTTGAGTGGATCGGTGAGGGAAAGTCCACAGAGGGGGGAATGATATGATATGTGGTTGAGAAATGGCAGGTTAGTGCAGTAGGGAGGGAGGGAGAGATGAACTGACAGTGGACTGCGATGATTAATTTAGAATAGAAGAAGGAATAAAGGAGAATTTTGAATTGAGAAATAAAGGAATAGAGGATGAGAGGGACAACAAGTAATGGATTGAGTTGACAGGATAATAAATATTAAGAAAGAGAGTAAAAGATGAGACGGACAGATCAGCCGGGATGCTGGAAAGTAAGAAGAAGCAAATGGGAATTGAGATAACTGACCTCCACTCCATTTATATCTAGAACAACACAAGTTCAGAAGAAGATAAAAAATGGTAGAAATATTCAAATAAAGAACATGAGAAGCTAAGAAGTGCAAAGAAAATATCTGCAGTCTTTGCCTAAAGCATGGTAGGTGGAGAAATCGAATGAAAAGTGGTGGAAAATAAAGCAGCGATGTAAAGGGAAGCCATGTGATGAGTCACACGTGTGTGTACATTTGAGCCGTCTATAAATTGCAGCGCAATGAGGGAGAAGTGAAGTATAAGAGCCAAAAGGAAGCAAACCGAAGTGCAGATTACTCTGAGCTTTAGTCCGCCAGGAAGGATGGACAGGGTCGATTCAGCTGTGCCAGACAGGATTAATAAACATCTTGAAAGAGAACTGTTTTGAAATAGTTTCTCCGTGAGCTGGATTATAAAATCATGGATTTATTCAATCATGTATTTATTCTGTCATTGCTAAATGTGCACTATACGATGCACCCAGAATATCCTGACAACAAAAACATGGCAAATAAATTATTTTAAAGGTACCATGGGGAGTTTTGACCAGTAGTAGTGCTACTGTTCACAGCAATGTTTTTGTTTTGTTTTGTTTGTCGTGCACTGGCACAAGGAAGGACACAGGTGATGTAATACACAGTCATGCCGAAGTTAAGCTACTGTTTGCTCAGTCAGGTATCTAATTTTTATGTATGTTTTGGAATTGTGTAAAGGTCTAGTTACATGTAATGTTGTTGATCAGATCATGACATTTTCATTGTAAGTTCCTCATGTCAGTCATCAACACAGAAAGCAAAGTGCACAGCACAACATAATTGTGCAATGGTGAATTAGCCATTAGCTATTTATGTCACACATGTATTGATTGATTAATTCTTTATTATTCTTTGTGTATGTTTCTGTGGTGAGTGATGCTACCTACAGTGAACAGAAATGAGGGCTGGAAACATGACTACTAAATGTGGTACTTGTCTCAAATCCTCTCAGCCATGTTGGCAGAGACCCAGGTCACCACACACTGTAATGTGTGTAAATTTAAAGCATGAGTCATTGTAAGAAAAAAGCAAAAAGCTGTGTGATTGAGTGGGCTTACTGAGGTATTTGTTTACTCTGGTGTGGCTCCATGACTTTGATTTCAGCTATTGTTGTGCTTGTACTATCGGATTCTAATTAATTTGGGTTGAGATCAGTTTTTGGCAGTATATATACTTGGCAGTAAAGTTGATCTAAAGGGTTTAGTGGCATTTTATCTTCATTCACTGTTTTGTCTAATGTAAGCTGATTCCTGATTTGTCAGGTCCCATGGTCTTGACCAATCAATAGCAAAACTGGTGACTGAAATATAGAACACCATAGAAAAAGATCCCACACACACACACATCATCATATACACAATGGGGTACCATGATAAGTGCTCCCAACCAGCCATGTTTTCCTCTTCAGTACACACCGCTGCACATGACAGAGCAAAAGCACACATGGGACACATTAACCTCACACACACACACACACACACACACACACACACACACACACACACACACACACACACACACACACACACACACACTCACACCCATACATACCAGCTGGGGCATGCAGAGTATAGAGTTACCATGGCAACAGCATCTATAGGTGTGGCATTGCTGAGTCGACACTGAGTGGGGTGTGAGTATGTGAGCTTGTGTGTGTGTGTCTTATGTGTGGTACTGTTATGCGTGGCATCTGGTGTTTATTCTGGATAATGATTTTTTTAATGGACATCTATCCATCCCCTCATTATTGCAACAGTCTTTTCATATTACAAATAGATGGGTAACAGACATCCGCAGTCAAGCACTGTATTATATTACCATACTTTTCTTGTCTCTCTCTCTGACGCATGCACATTTCTATGTTGTTGTGCAAAGTGTAAGCAAATAAAACCTAGCATCGTGGCATTGCATTGCTGCTTTATCCTACCTAATCTGTGTCCATGTTCAGTGAAAACCAGTTTATGTCCACATTTGTTGATTTTTACATTTTGAGATAAACTAAGCAAGTATGCGTTCTTTTCATGGTCTTAAAGCTAAAGTCTGTTTTCCTCAGCTTATGAAAAGTGGACTTTTTGGAGATACATGTTTTTCACAAGATAGTGACACAATGCTGCATCCACACTGCTGAAAATTAAAGAAGAAAATTAAGCAGAAACATTTTTTGAAAATGTGTCTCTGTCACCAGATTCATATTAATTGTTGATGAATCCTGATTGGTGCTCAGAAGTACGTGATATCACCTTTTTACAACTGGAGCCCATTCCAAACCAGTGAGAAGAGAAATCTCTGTGAAATAACCAAAGCTGTTCTCATGATAATCCTGATAATCAGATCACTCAGTGTCAGAAGCTAATTGAGAAAATGTGTTTTTAAGGCCAGCTCAGTTATGACCCCTGACACATCTACACTCTGTCCTCGAGTCATTGGGTGAGCCTGTGCAATAGAACTGTATGTGTTAAATTGTGTATCCAATTACACCAACCCAATGTGTGTGGCTACATAGCTGTGTCATTAGCAGAAGTATTAAACTAATTTGAATTGAATTAGGTTCAAGCAAGCTATCTAATCTCATCCAGAGAAACCTCTAATTGAATCTGTGTAATCTGTGTAATCAGTATCTGTATGGCACTCTGGGTGACAGCAATGCTCCAATCTGTTTCTTTGATAACTAAACACGTTACCTGTGTATAAACTTGTGTGTGTGTGTGTGTGTGTGTGTGTGTGTGTGTGTGTGTGGGGTGGGGGGAGGAGTTTGTGTGAATGCTTTGGGGAAATGTTTAGATGTTTACTCCCCTGACTCTTCTGGTGTGAGAGAGAGAGAGAGAGTCATGTGTATTTATATCTGTGTGTATGTGTTAGTGTTTCTCCGTCTGTTCACGTTTGTGGGGATTAAAACAGGTTGTTTTTTTCTCTTTTGTGTTTCTGTGATATGTGTGTAACTTTTTTTCTGTCTTCTCTCTCATTGTCGCTGACATCGCTGTCATGTGCAAACATGTATACATGTTCTCACATTCTCACATTCTCTATGTATACATGTAACATGTATCTGTATACAACAGTTTTTTTGATAAATGAGCCAGAAAAGATACAATTCAATTAGCAGGAGTGACAGTATTGTGGATAATAATACACAAAACCACACACATACAGTACAGACATAGCCTGAGAGGACATTCAGTCCCTTTAGGCAGCTGATTGTTGGCATATATCTGTTGGCACGATGACATGCACATTGATACACTCTCAGTAATGATCCTTTCATCAAAGTGCTGATAGATGTTGATTGATTAGAAAGGTTATTATTACCAGGTTGATTAGAGAGAGGGAGAGAGAACTAGAGAGAGGAAATACTTCAGTAGGTCTTTGAGCCAGAAACAAAAAGCAGGAAAAGAAGTGAATCACAGAGGAAGAGACATTAAAATATGAATGGCAGTCAGAGGGGGACACAGAGAGAAAGATGGTCCATAGAGAGGAAGGCAGGTACTTGCATTAATGTATTAAAAGAATCTTTTTTACAACTTATGTTTTATCTTCATAGTTGTGGCCTTGATGATGTCTCGGGACACAGTGGGAGGTCATAGCTTTATAACTGTGTTTAATAGATGAAGATCACAAATGGTCAGACATGTTTTATGTATGTTTTAGTCCAAAATTCAACTATATATGACTTTACTAAGGGAGCTTGAAGGGTTACTACCCATACTGACCTAATATGCAGAGAGGTACCAGAAGCTGTGGCTCACACAGTGCTGCGGTGCAAAGGATGATTCTGACAGACATTTTGAGTGCATCCACTTTTGTTTTTACTTCCACACAAGGACGTTATTTCACACTGAGGGTGGGAGGGTCATGTCGCCCTTCTCCCCAATAGTGTTCATAGTGTCCAGGCACCATGATTAACATGAGAGGAGAGAGGAGTTGATGAAACTGTTGATATACTCATCAAGGTCACTTTAATTTGTCAAAGCAATTAAGCTTTATGAGCAGAAGAGAGTGAATGGAGGACTTTGTTTTTCCCGGGGTTGTCTGTATCAGGCTACATAGCTGCAAATGCCCTATCCTCTGATTAGTGGAGGTTGTTCCTGCAGAGGACTATTCAGGTTCGGAAAAATACCCCAAACTCTTCTGCACATTTTTTGAGTATTAAAAAAAAAATGCAATCTGTATTTTTAATTGCAGTCAGTATTTTCCTAAAAGAGATGCTATATTTGAACATCTGTCAAATATAAGGCAGTATCATAAGGTACAGGGTCTCAACAATAATAGGAACAAAATGAAGGAAAAAGCGTTCTCATGTTTTCGTCTTTTTTTAAATTTTGCCTTTGTCACTGTCTCTTCATAAAGACTCTTGAAATTGAGTTAATAGAGAAAATAGGGTTGAGAGAAGGGAGGCGGTAACCTGGGAAAATTGAGAAAAGAGAGAAAGACTGAGCTGATGGAGAAAGCCAAAATGTATAGCAGAAAGAGAGTAGTCTTGACCAAGAGAGAGGAGCCACGCAGTGCAGAGCCGCACTGTGCTTCCTGCAGTCTCAGTTTGAGTGTAGCTGTATGTCATATCCTGTCCACCAGCTGTCACTCAATCCAGGGGGTCTCTTCTCTGACACCATACTGTGTGTGTGTGTGTGTGTGTGTGTGTGTGTATTTCTGTAGGATATATATCGGGATGAATGTCCGGTGTGTGTGTTTGTGTGTGTACGTGCGTATGTGTTTGTCGGAGACACTCATTCCTTACGACAGTAGAAGGTCACTGGTATCAGTCTCATATTCTCTCTCTCTCTCTCGCTCTCTCTCTCTACCAGTCGTCACTTTCTCTCTGTCTGAAGCTGGTTCTCTGATACTGTCTGATCAAGTGAGACATCAGCACTGTTAGTTTGATCTGTTTTTTTCTCTCTGTTTTAGAATGCCTGCTATAGCCTGTTTGTGAAGTGTCTGTCCATATTTGCTACATGATACAGAGTGAAATCTGGATCTAATTTCTCTATTTCCTTACATAAGAACGACATTAATGAAATGAAACCTTACTGGTTTATGAGTTTCTTTCATATGACATCATGTGAAACATTGTGTTGTGCAGACAGTCCTAATCAATGAAGGAAGCCTAATTACTACCAACATTTTTCACCTTTTATAAGAGAAGGGTTATTCCAGAAAGTGTTTGAAGCTTTCAGTTTTACTTTAAACCATCATCCGGAGTACTGTACAGGTTTCAGGAAACAACATCCGATAAATACAGTACCATTTCAGTCAGACAACTCACGTTTGAAATGTTTATTATAACAGCAGAACATTGTGCTTCGCCTGCAGGCGTCGCCCCATGTGTGTCAGCTGATTACTCTGCTGCAGCAATTAGACTGATATGAGGGAGTATCTCTGTGGACGAACTGTTATTACACCTGTTATCTCATATACCACACTGGCTGAGCGTTTAATGTTTTTGTTTTATATGTTATTTAAAAAAAATACTGCAATGGACACATTTTAATAGGAATGAATTATTGAAAAGGTTGATTGTTGTCTTTTATTACACGGAGCTGTATCTTCTTCTCTCTAGACTGAACAGAATTGGTGCAAGTCTTATTCAGGGCAACTCGCACATTGAAGAATCTGAGGGACAAGTCTGTGAAATGTGGAACTTGAATACAGACATTATTTTCAGAATATGGTTAAATAGAAGTTACATTTTTGTATAAATATTCATGAAGGGTATAATCACCCACTGTCCTCAATATCATGTAAATAACTTCAGGTCTTATACATTTTAGGCCACTGTTCAAGAAAGGTTATCGTCTTTAAGAAGTAGGATATTTATGTTTGTCAATTCTTTCATTGTTTGTGTGTAGTGTGCATATATGTCTTTTCCATCATGATTTAAAAGTAAAACCAATAATATGTAAACATTTTGTAAAGACTTTTTCCACGAGAGTAGAAAAGTGCTATAAGTGCAATCCATTTACTATAGGAGTGGCATTTACTTAAACAAAAATCCCAGGGTATTAAATCCAGAACTGCCAAAATATTTTTGATTCAGGCTTGTTAAACTGCAGTGGCTCAGGCTCAGGTTGAGTTCAAGCTTTCTTTATTGCATCATTGCAAAAGCAGTTCCATTAGCTTTGATTCAATGCAACCTTGCTTAGAAAAAACACAGGATAAATATAAAAAGTGGAATGTTACGAGCACTTCCTCTAATGCTCATATCACTTTACATCTGTGTTAAAGACTATAATACCCGTGTGAACCAGTGTGAATATAGCAGTGTAAATCAGGCTGGAGGGCACAGAGGGATTATTGCAGTCTGGAGAGGTGATACTGGGCATGCACGTACACATAAACTCCTATAATATGTGTGTGTGTGTGTGTGAGGGGGGGGTCTAATAGGAGATAGGAGGATTCAGATAGGAGGATTCAGTGGGATTCTATCACCCCAAACAAGGGGATACATAGAGTTGAAGGGGGTGAGTGGAGGAGAAAGAGAAAGCAGATCAAGGGATAGAAAGGTCCTTTAAGAACTGGACCCCTGTGTGTGTGTGTGTGTGTGTGTGTGTGTGTGTGTGTGTGTGTGTGTGTGTGTGTGTGTGTGTGTGCATGTGTGTGTGTCTGCCCAAACCCAGCCCCCTTCCTCCCCCCACTGTCACCACCACTCGGGGCGTTACCATGACAACGGGGTTAGAGGCTAGCCCATGAGCTGAAAAAGAAAGAAGATGCATTCTGACATGTGCTGAGATCTAAGTGCTGCAGTCTGGTTAGAATGCATTCCTCTCTTTTGTTGGTGTTTTTTTTTTGGTTGGAATGTGTTCCTCTCTTTCTTCACTTTGCATCCATGCTGGTAGATGCCAGATACTCTATTTTTCCCCCTGCAGGTTTTTATACTTGTAAGCAATTATCTTGCATTTCATTTCTCATTCATGCCTTCACTCTAGGAGTTGTTTGTTTTTAGTCAAATCCCTTTTAAATTTCTCAAGGTACTTGGCTTTGTGCTCCTATAGCAAGAATTAGCAAACAAACTAGTTCAACCACAAACAACAAAATGCTGATTTGTGCCAAAGTTAACACTCTACCCCACTGCGTGGTGCATTTGTAAAATACCTGTGACTGTATATTTTTGACTTAGCATTGAACATCAGTGGTGTTATTTGAATCTTGCAGTAAACTGAGTAGTCAGATTGTTTGTTGAATCAAATATTGTTAATTAACTGCATTTTAGAACAGCAAGCATGCAAACTGAACAAAGTAATAAACATAAAATAAGCAATTCATCGTGGAACAGACAACATAACAAAATCAAGAACCGCAGTAACACACACACACACACACACACACACACACACACACACACACACACACACACACACACACACAGACACACATGCTAAAAAAAAAGCATAATATATGTATAAATATGTGCATACATTTAGAATTTCTCCCCATTATCATTCCTTTCATTTATTTTCCTTTTAGGTTGTCCATTTTTTCTCTTACTGATCTTGAGTGATAGCAGTGTCAATTTTCACTCGGGGAGGGTGTGGTTATGTCATCAGACGAAAAATCTAATTGGCCAACTGTGAGGAAAAGAGAATCTCAAGTGCATGTGGGTGTAAATTAGGTGATGGATCATACTGTGTCATATTCACACATGCACACACGCCCCTAACCCCTATCGCCTGTTCCCTGACTCACCCCCATCCATTCAAACTATAGGCCTACAGTAAACCCACCACTATAATACATGTATCTCTGTCTTTATATTAGCAGCACTCTTATCTCTGGTAACCTGGTGTTACTTTCTCTCCAGCCAGCTCAGACCAAAAATAGAGCCCCATCCATTAATAGTGCCACCCATGTAGGACACACACACACACACACACACACACACACACACACACACACACACACACCTTTATATGTGCGTACATGTGCAAGTGTGTGTGCTATGCTTATGCAAAAAGCAAGCCTATACTGCATGTGCATCTGCAGCTGTGGTATGCATATGCTGTAGATACACAAGATTTGGTTTGACTTGTTACACCTTGGTAATGCTAACATAGCAGCCAAACCTGCTATTTCGATTTTTTTATATCCACTGATTGAGTAGTAATAAAGTCACAGTATACAGTTACTGTAACATATAGCATAACATTTGGAGCACGGCACTTATGGAGTCACTTGGATTGGTTTTTAGCAATTTTCTTACAGTATACTGTAAACTACTAAAATATTTTTTAAATTTATTGACAGAAATTGAGACAATGTTTGATGGTACATTACAGTGAAATAAGGATTATACTGATTGTCACTTATGAAAGTTTATGAATGAAACAACTCTGTAAACATTTGTAAATTTTTTCAACACATCAGTGTCAATCTGTCCCATGTTAATATTTCAGAGAAATTCCTACTTTCCTTGTATGTCTTCCCCTCTAATAGCAGACACACTCCCCTCTTAAATAATGAGAGGGGGAACAGCAGAGATGAAGTTGAGATGTGAAGCACAGGAAAGGTGAGAATATAAAGAATAAAGAATAAAGTTCTATTCCCGAGAAATGTGTTGACTGGTCGTGGAAGACACAAAGGAAATACATACATACAATAGGAGACAACTACAAAGACCAGTATGACATTACTATTATAATTACAATGACTAGGTGTATGCAACTCATACCACCACTACGCTTCGTCCTTGGTTGCCATAGCGATATATCATTGTGTTTGTTTGCCTGTAGAAGAGTCTTCCATCTTTCATCATATAGTAGCAGTAACTACTTACGGTGTACTACAGTACTACTACTGCTACTAATATTTAATGGTTATGGTCTGATACAATAGACTTATTCTACCAATACTTATTATTCATTATTAATTTTCCATACATCAGATACAAATGTAAGCAGGCACACTTATTTATTCTGAGTATTTTATGTGGGTTTAGTAGCAGCAGCAGCACACAAGCACATGATTATATTTCATCGTAAAGGTGTGCACATTGAGAGTATAAGCATGAGAGTGCAGAACGTCAGATCAAAATGGAGACACATTTATGAACCAAGAGGTGGACAGACATGAGAGGCACAAAGGCAGACAGACTAAACAAGCAGCATACATAAAAGACAAGACATCAGACATTCAGGAAGGCGCAGAGGAAGACAGACAGACAAGAGAAACTCATTAATGTAGACAGAGAGGCAGATAAACAGGTAGCCCATTAGCAGATGAGAGAGTTTAGGCAATTTAGTAGCTGATGCAGGACTTTGTTTCCCTGTGTGTGTGTGTGTGTGTGTGTGTGTGTGTGTGTGTGTGCGTGCGTGTGTGTGTGTGTGTGTGTGTGTGTGTGTGTGTGTGTGTGTGTGTGTGTGTGTGTGTGTGTGTGTATACTTTCAATTTCCCTTGTATGCTATTAGAATACAATAAAGTTTTTTTCTGTGTCCTTGTCAAATCACTTTTTCTTTCCTGCTCCTTTATTGTCAATTCATTTTTCCTCCCTCTTTCAATATGTCCCCCCTGATGTCAGCCTATTCCGTGAACCGTATCATAAATATAGCCCCACTGACATTTCAATTTTCCCCATAACCCTTCATATATATACACATACACACATATACACACCAACTTCATTGTTGAGCATCAGTTCAGTGGCAGGCCTCTTCTGGGTTTCCAGGGAGACAAGGAAAAGCAATAACTGCACACTTGACCCCTCTGCTCTATTATTGGCCTCTTCACACATACACACACACAGACGCACACACCTCAAATCTAATCTGGGAGAGTAAGCCTCCATGGCGATATGCCTCCATGTTCCCCTGAGGATTGGAAAAAAGGGAGAAGAGAAGGGGAAAGGAGCTGGGAGAGGAGGAAGTTAATAATTTCATCTTGCAGTGACCTGGAGATGATAAGATCGATTGTTTGGCCCTTGTAGTCTCCTCACATCACACACACTAATGCTGGAAGGCAGAAACACACTGTACACACACAGATCGTCACAGTTTCCCATCCTCTCTCCTACTGTCTCTCACAATGTCTTTGCCTCTCTGTCTGTCTGTCTGTCTGTCTGTTAGAGTGCGGATCGGGCTGTGAGTGCGGCTCGGCCCGTGTCCGACAGAGCAGTAACCGAACCGGCCCGAGCCCGACAGGCATTAAGTTATTTATGTCCGAGCCTGACCCGAGCATGACACAGTTAAAATCTTGGTTTTTTTCTCATACTAATGACACGTACGTTTGTTTGTGTGGAAAGCTTTTATTAAGCAACTGTAGGAAGACATTTGGAAATGTCAACAGATGAGCGCATCAGCGCACACGGGGAAACAAGCGCACGTTAACACAGGCGCACACCTACATAATAAGCTTTTTTTAATTTAAAATGTTCAATGCCTTATCGCGCTGATGTGACCGAGCCCGACCCGAACCCGAACATCATTTCTAAATATCTGTCAGAACCCGGCCCAGCCTGTTGGGTACCGTCGGGTCCCGACGGGCTCGGTTCGGGTATCTATCCTCTAGTGCACCTACATAATAAGCTTTTTTAAATTTAAAATGTTCAATGCCTTATCGTGCTGATGTGACCGAGCCCGACCCGAACCCGAACATCATTTCTAAATATCTGTCAGAACCCGGCCCGGCCCGTCAGATCCTGATGGGCTCGGTTCGGGTATCTATCCTCTAGTCTGTGTCGCACGCATTCAGCAAAAGTTTAACAACTAACAAACTTTGATTGTGAGGGATGGTGAACAGAGCGAGGAAGATGAATGGTGGGCAAGAGGGAAAAGAGTGTGACTGAGAGAAAGTAGGAGAGAAATATTGAGCCTGAGAGGAAGGGAGAGAGAGATTGAAGGAAGATATTAGGAGAAACGACAGGCCAGCCTTAGCGACAAGGCTGTTTACTGTTTATTTTGGTCTCCGGTCTCATTTCTCCTCATATTGGCAGAGTCTAGATGATTTCCTTTCGCTGTTTATTCCTGTGTGGTTTTCTTGTGTTTTGAGGTTATTTGTGTAAGAGTTTGTGTTTGTATGTCCCCTGTTTGCCTCGTCTAAGATCATCTATCTGAACTCAATCTTTCCACAATCATCGGTTGTTATGGTGCCGTCACGTAACATCAAGGTCCCAGTGTGGGATTTCCTTTTCTTTCCTACTCAAATAGTTCATGAGTTGATCAGATATCTGAGCACATACTTTCTTCAAACATTTTGAATTATTGTGCTGAGTTTCCTCTCAGAGTTTTGATTGTGGATTCAACCAATCACCATATCAACTAAGAAGCTTGTATGCTCGTTATCATTATCTCAGGCACACGCAGCTTGAAGATTATTTGTATTTTAATAACCATGAAAATATTCAGTGGAATTTATTTCCATGTTTTACAACCCAGAAGTGCCGTTCTTTGTGCAAACAGAAATATGAAGCTTTGAAATCTGATTTCGTTTGTTGTGTGTATGCATGTATGTCTGTGCGAGTGTGTATTTGGCATTATTATAAGCTATCCTGAGTGACCACACTCGACAGCTGAAGCTAGGTCTCCTCTGTACATGAGAACAATAAGAGGGTGCTCTTGATGATTTCTGCCTCTTTGTAATCAGGTCATGGTCGATTGGAGTGTGTGTGTGTGTGTGTGTGTGTGTGTGTGTGTGTGTGTGTGTGTGTGTGTGTGTGTGTGTGTGTGTGTGTGTGTGCGTGCGTGCGCCTGAATCAGTGTGTGCATGCTTGTGTGGAAGGCAGCACACAGTGTTGCTTCACTGCAGTGTTGCCTTCTGTAACACAGGTGTGTGTGTGTTAGTGTAAACAACGCTCTGCTGTAGCTAGAAACCATACACATTTGTTACAGTATTATACTATAACATTGTTTTCATGCTCTAAACTGAAGTATTAATTCAGCATCTTTTTGTATTGTAGATTCTAAATGATGTATGTATATATAATTAGATGTATGCACTCAAGTCCCTCTTGAATCATTTCCCTCTTGAAAATTAGATCTAAATCAGAAGATGTACCTGAATAAATAAAAGTTACATAGACTGATCTATGGTTTATTTACATGTGAATACACTGTGAGCAATCCCTTGTGTAAACTCACTCCCACTCATGTCTTGTTGTGTTCTTGTATTTGTTCCACGCAGTTCTCCAAGGAGAAGTACCTGCTGGAGTCTCCTCCTGAGAAACTTCGGAAGGAGCTGGAGGAGGAGCTGAAACTGAGCGCTGCTGACATCAGGAGCCATGGCTGGTACCATGGACACATACCCAGAGAGGTAAACACACATTATGAAGTACACTGTGTCATGACACTGGGAGTCATGAATTGATGTTTAAGGACAGATAGGTACACAGGTACTAATCCATGGTAATAAACCCTGTGTGTATGTGAAGATTTGCTGTTTTTCTTTGTTTCGTATCATTGTAAACTGATTTCTTTGGGTTTTGGTCAGACAAAACAAGACATTTGAAGACTTCACCATAGACTGAGACATAAATATTGGGCATTTTTCTCTCTTTTTCTGACATTTTATAGACTATACAATCAATTAATAGAGAGAATAATTGGCAGATTGTTTGATTGATACATTGATAATGATGAACTAAAAAAAAATGCACTGTCCTCTGTTTAATGTCATTGTAAATTGAATATCATTGGGTGTATAGACAGAACAAGCTGTTTCAATTTGTCGCTCTGGGCAGCTCTCATAGGCATTTTTCACAATTTTCTGACTTTTTTTAAGACAAATTATTTATTGATTAATTGAAAAAAAAGGATCAACAGATCAGTAAAAAAATCTAAATAATCATTAGTTTCAGCATCGCAGCCCTAGTTTTAAAATTTGTTTTGATTAAATCAAATGTGTGGTGTAATGTTTCCAGAACACACTAAACTTTCATACTTAAAAATAACCAAAACTTAATTTATTACTAGTAAAATATAAATAAATAGCTTAAAGTTAAACTTCATGTGAGAGTCTCTAAGTCCCGGTGCCAGTTAATAAATTATGATTAAATAAGTAAACTCTGAAAAAGAGGTTTTGCTGCTATGGTTATTTCCCCACATTTAATTATTTCTTTCAAAAAGCCACAATAAAATTAGTAGTAGTATTTTTTTGTGTGGGGTGATGTGGTTGTCAACCAATAGTATTAGTTGAGCGATTACTTGGCCAAATTATCTGGCTTTGAAAGCACAGTTTAAATGCTTTACACACAGAATGACACTGGTTTCTGAATCCCATCATCTGTCACAGCTCAGTAGAAATTGCTTTAGCGTTCAGAAGGAGGAGAAACTCTGCCAAACAGACAGCTGTGTGTGTTGCTTATGTACGCAATTGAGTTTCCCAGCTGGTGACTGAGACACACATACACAGAGACACACACCAAACCTGCACCCACCCACACACTGCATGCACATGTGGAGGGTACTCGTTCAAAGACACAACCTCTGGTCTCTCTCTCACACACACACACACACACACACACACACACACACACACACACACACACACACACACACACACACACACACACACACACACACACATTCAAATCAGCCATCTGTGAGTCTTTCCTCTTTAAATTTACATAAAATATTCATGTATTCATGGTTTGTCCCAGTGGAAACTTGGGGAAACCCTGAGCCCCCTGGTTACCTTAACAATACTTAGTGACTACACTTCACACACTGTACAAACTATCCTTTCTTCCTGCTTGTTTTTTCCTTCCGTTCTTCCCTTTAAAGTGAAGACTTCCAGTATGTGCACACGTCATGAGTGTATGGACCAATGTGGCTTTCCTTTTAGTCATATTATTTTATATGTTTTGTTCCAAAGTGTTGGCGTAAAAAATGATATATTCTTAAATGCGGTGAGTTATCAGTTTAAAAAAAGCTAAATAAAACTTAGACAACAGATTTATCTTTAGTAATTGGAGAGATAAGAGGAACCTGCACTTGGTTTAAGCTTTTGATCTGTGTGTATACTGCCTCCTGCTGGTCTCTGAAGCACTGTTTACCCTGTGCTGTGCTGCATTGCATATTTCATGCCTTGTTTCCTGTGTTGAGTGAATTTGAAGCATCACCCCTTCAGCCTTCATCAGCAGTCTCTTTGCAGGTACTTTTAAAGGGAATTACTGCTCAGTTTGAAATATGTTTCTCTTTCCCTACATAACTACTAGATCAATATTTGCAATCTCTTCTCATAGACACCAGAGGCCTGTACTATGAACCAAGATCAACATGCCCCGGATTTCTTTCAGTTACCCGGCTTCATGTGGTGGAAGTTTCTGTTCAGCGAGGGAGGAATTTGGGTGAAGAAGAGACCTTGTTGAAACAAAAAAAAGACTGGATTACTGGATTAAAAGTTTAGGTATCCAGTGGAAGGGTTTAATTATTTTCTCGAGAGAACAACCAAACAATGACAAGAACAGCAATTCACAATGAACAGAGTTACAAAGTGACAACAGTTCTGTGCCTCGCGTAACATATGCCATCTCCTTATGAACCATTTTCCCAGCCGAAACACGACCATGTTTGGAAAACATTCTAATCTTGAACACTGCTGTCTAAAGCTGTTCCTGTACATCTGTCTAGTGCGTAAAAAGTCCTTCAATAATTTATCTCGTCTACAGATTGGTTCAGGCTCCAACCTTAAGTTCGGGCAAACTGACCTTTGCATATCTCTGGAGGCGCCTGTGTTTTGTTACCATTTGCTTACAGTGGAGAATTACAGGGTCATAACATTTTCAGCTATCTTCAACACTGGAGGACTGTTTGTCAGGAAATATCTTTAGGAGACACATGTTTCAGAGGCATATTTTAAGGATCTACTTATAATTAAAAATTACTCAAAAGATGAACAATCATTGTTAAGAAAATCATGGTCTATGTAATTTTTCCATTACATTCACTAATCCAACCACGGTCCCTCATAACCTGTGTCACGACGGTGGTTATCAACTAGTTATCAACCCAGGGTTTCCCAATCCAGCGGCACACACGTTCACATAAAAGAGGCGGTGTTTGCACAGCACGACCAATCTCAAACATCTACCAGAGCTGCATATTTTACATAAGAAGAACAAACTATAATTCTACATAAATATGAAAAACACAGACATGGTTTTACAGGCAGAACGCAATACAGTCACTACTTCTCTCTCTCTCTCTCTCTCTCTCTCTCTCTCTCTTTCTCTCTCTCTCTTTCTCTCTCTCTCTCTCTCTCTCTCTCTCTCTCTCTCTCTCTCTCTCTCTCTCTCTCTCTCTCCGCGCACCGAGCTCCACCTGATCTTCTAAGAACGGTGACTTAATTGGTCAGTAGGTGGTGCTTTTACACCTATTGTTGATCTCTAATCTCCAACATAACCTGCTCAGGAGCAGGTTAGGTGTTCAGCACAAGTTACCATGGCGATTGAACCCGGTAACAAGTGATCCACCATCGTGATACAGAAAACCCTGGGTTGAACCTGAAGTTACCTTGTTAACGCCAAATCTTGCTTCGTAGCACAGGCCTCTGAGATACTTCTGTAGTGTTTGGTATCAGCAAGATGTACAGCCTGAGGCTGCTCCATTGACCATAAATGGGAGAATGGGAAAATGGCTTTTTCTGGGTTCTTTGTTTTGTTAATAAATTCAAAATAACTCATTTTTACAATAGAGCTGAACTCGATGAAATGCATCCTGAAAAAGAGATTCCGACCACCGACACTGGCATTTTATCCATCATTGCCAATTCAAACTGTGCATAGTAGCAGGGAGAGAGATAGTTGTGTTTGTTTAGAGAAACACACTGTCCTAAGGCATTGTTATAAATAATCATGATTCTCTAAATTCAATTATTCAATTATTCAACAGTCAACGTGTCAGACACAAAATATTCACACACATGCTGTAGCTTGGTAAGCCAAGTTTGCTTCCAGCTCTTTAAGATTGGAGTCTTTTGTCTTGTTTTTACAAACAATAAAACCCATATACATATTTTCTGTCTAGGTGTCAGAGACTCTGGTTGTACGTAATGGGGATTTCCTCGTGCGTGACTCTGTGACCAGTGTGGGTGACTACGTACTGACCTGTCGATGGGATAATGAGGTGCTGCACTTCAAAATCAGCAAAGTCCTGGTCAAATCCAATGAGACCAAGGTACGTATTAAAGCTCTTACTGGTTGGCTCAAACCTTCACTCAGAAAGTTACTCCTTGTCTGGGTGGGAGCAGGGAGAGCACAGGTGTAACTAATAACATTAGCAGCGGCTCTGTTCCATTTAGGTGTCTCTGCCAGTGCTTTGTTGGTGAGTCAGCATGTACAACACCAGAGTCCAGGCACTAGAAAAGCCAATTGATAATGTTATTAGTCACACCTGTGTTTGACCTGTCATATTGACTGTGTGAAATGTGTATTGAGTCTTAACTACAGTCTTTACTGGCCTTTATAGACATGGCAGTGTTGCCCATAGCCTCCTCCTCTCGCCTCACTTCCATCATACTTGAGTAGAGTGCTTTTTTTTTTTTTTTTTCAAAGACCACTTTTTGGGCTTTTCCGCCTCTACTTGATAGGACAGCTAGGTGAGAAAGGGGAGAGAGAGGGGGAAGACATGCAGGAAACCATCACAGGTCGGACCCGAACCCCGGACCTCTGCATCAAGACACAAACCCCTCAGCACATAGGGGGTTTAACCAGTAGAGTGCATTTTTAGCTTTATTATTTATTCCTGGGTTTGGCAAGTCAAGATCCATCCTCCATTTGAAGAGTCTTATTTTCTCTTGTTGCTCCTAATGATGAAAATAGTTACATTGGGCAGACTATTTTGGCGCAGGTGTGCCTTGTTGAACAGCTATGCCTCCTCCAAATTTCAAATCCCATGTTTCAATTTATCATGCACAAAGTAGTTATTAAATGATTCTGCACTGAGTAAACAGGTTTTAAGCACTGTAGAAATAATACAATTTAAAAGGAACAGCAGCATTTTGTGCTCCCCACTAAAATAATTCTGTGGTAAAAAACATGGAGGGTAGGCTTCCTTTTCTGAGTGATATTTGAGTGAAGAGAGAACACAGATGCTCCAGTTTTCTTCCCTTCAACATGTTCATGGTGCAACTAATTACAGCAGGTATACCAAAAAACACAAAGCTGTTATATGAAATTATCCTCAGGTGCAGTATATGTTGGAGTCCGACAGCTTCGACTCGGTCCAGGAGCTTGTGAGGTTTTACGTGGGCCAGCGCAAACCGGTCTCCCAGTCCAACGGAGTCCACATCTACTGTCCGGTCAGCAGGACTCTCCCCCTGCGCTACCTGGAGGCCACCTTTGCACTGGCCTGCAGCAAGCAAGGCTCCACCTACTCACCGTCCAGTCAGAGGGGCGCATACATCAAGAGACGGAGCGTCACCATGACCGATGGGCTGACGGCTGAGAAGATGATACCTCACAGGTGAGCCGGGAGAACGAGGAGTGTATGTGTTTTTTAAGCGGCAGAGATGCAACAGCTGAGCAGCCAATAATTAAACCCTGACAGTTTTTTTTCTTCGTATTTCATTCTTTCATTCTTGCTCTATGTTATATACATGATCAGTGACTCAGACAGTCCCAGTCCAGTTAAGACACCAGTGGCACCACCAGAACCAGAGCCGGAACCTGGGCCCAACTGCAGGTTGTGTGTGTGTGTGTGTGTGTGTGTGTGTGTGTGTGTGTGTGTGTGTGTGTGTGTGTGTGTGTGTGTGTGTGACTAGTGTTGTGTTTGAGCACTAAATTAGAGCACTTTTCCTCCCACAGTCCTGCAATTCCCTCACTTCACAAACACCATTAGCACCTCCTCTAGTAATGAGCATCAAGTCCTGTTAGTTTCCTCAGAGTGAAGTTGCAAAATGAATTGTTCACTTGGCCACTTCTGCACTGGATCTGTCAAGTTTCAAACATACCTAGACTGTTTAAAACTTGAATCTACAAAGAAGGAGCAGACAAATATGTCCATTTTAGCCTATGGAAGGGAGTTGAGCAAGCCTTTAAAGAATGGGGCCAATGCCAATTACACACTGGGTTTTAGAAGGCAAAGATGATACACATTGATAAACAAAGTGATTATGCACCTTTTAAACATTAGTTTTAAAGTGCAGTTAATATTTTCCTAAGAAGCCACACTGCTACATTCTCTGCTCCTGCTTTAAAATCCTAAACATGGTTTTATTGCATAAATAACACGAGCGTGTCATGAAGTAGAATAATTGTCTTCAAGGTTGCACCAACTAAAATATTTCCCATTTCTCTCATCCTAAAATAATTAGCATTTGCATCTGTAAGGACACCATTTCTGTCACCTAAAACTGATAAATGTGACACCCTGAACTGCACTGCTTTTTGAGGTTCCCTTCAGTGCCTCAACAGCTTTTAAATCCATACCCAAAGATTGTTTACAATGTAAAAATGCTGTTTGCAGCCCATCGACAATCCACCACCATAAGGACGCAATGCGGAACTGTGCGATGAGCATGGACCAGATTCAGGAGTATCGCTGCCCCTTGTCACCTGTTGGAGAAACCCCACTGAGTCCTGCATATAGTGCTAGTAAGTGCCAGAGACACACACCCTCAGACACATGAATAAAAAGTAAAAGCTCAGCACCTCACATTTACAATGACAGTCTCCATAAGTGATAAGAATCTTCACTCTTTCTACAGTCACCAGGCAGAGAGCCCACTCAGGTGGGCGGGTCCTGGCTGTCGTCCCACCCTCCCCTGTGATGCGTCGTTCCAGCGACCCTCAGCTCAGCCCCTCAGCCAGTAACAACCCCCCAGAGCATCCCGCGCATACCTCTCACTCGGCACACTCCACGCCCGCCCATCATCCCAGCTACCAATCACATTCCTCAGATACAGCAGGGAGCTACTGTGACCTCAGACCTTGCCCTGCTGGGCCCCCTAAACCCCCAAATAAGAGCTACGTGGAGCGATTGCGAGTGGAAGAAGGGAGGGAGGACGGAGCAAAGGAGGAAGGAGAGGGGATGTTCAGCACCCCACAGGTGGAGACAGCGTCTTCGTTTAGGCCATCCAGGTATGAGATGCACACACACACCTACACACACACACACACACACACACACACACACACACACACACACACACACACACACACACACACACACACACACACACACACACACATTGCGTTTCACTATCTTTGTGGGGACCCATCATTGACATAATGCATTCACTAGCCCCTTACCCTAACCTTAACCATCACAACTAAATGCCTAAACTTAACCCTTACCCTAACCATAACCTAATTCTATCCCTAATCATAAAACCAAGTCTTAACCCTCAAATAGCCCTTTGAAGTTGTGGGGTCCAGCATTTGGGCCCCACAAAGCTGTCCTGACCCCACAAGTATTCTGTATTCCTGGTTTTTGGACCCCACGAATATAGTTAAACAAGAACACATACACACACACACACACACACACACACACACACAGGATTATGCTTCCAAACTTGCACTTCATGGTGTTTCCAAAGGATACCTAACCTCTCTTTAAACTTGAAGTTAGGAAGTGAGTGAGTCTTAGCACTATTTCTCTCTTTAGGAAAATGACTTTAGATGAAAAATAGAATATAAAGAAATTCAGGAGCTAATTCAGAAGTATGTTACATGCATTGAGGGCTGATAGGGCATTTAGACTGTCAAAAAGATAAGACAGTTTGACCACTTTCAAATGCATTGTGGGAGGTACTAGAGTTGCAAACTTTCATCATGTGCAGCAAAGACTTATGCAAAATCATGCTGTTAGAAAGTTGCTAAAAACAGTACACAACAGCTTACTATTTCCATCAACTGTGGAAGTAGCTTCTGCGTGAATCTCTTTGAGTTAAAAATGACATTACATGGAGAAAATCTGGATAACAGTGAAATAAATTTGCTACGGCTGAATGTGAATTTAAGAAATAGTTGTCATGCCCATGGGAAGAAGAGTAGCTATAGAAATATGTCCAAACATTTGGCCTTCCTTTATGTCAAGTTACTTTATGGCTGGCCGTTTGCCGGGCTCAGTAAAGAGAGAAAATTCCACTGAACTGATGATCAAGACAACTGCTGAAGGGAGCTAAAAAGAAACAGACACAGTTAGAGCTCATCACTACAGCAGGATTAATGACTAAGACACAATGTCACTAATGTTAGCTATTATTGAGTGACACATACTGTATACTGTGTATTTGGTTTGGTTTGCATATGTCAGTTTATGTCCAGAGGCCTCTTTTCCTGCACTCCTTGCCATTGCTCATGTCTCTGTCCTTGTTCAGTATTTTCTAATACGGTGTAACCGCTCCTGTGCAGGTACGAGTCTTGCCTTATGCCAGCGGAGAATAAGCCTCTAGAGATGTCTGTGCTGAAGAGAGTCAAAGAGCTGCTGGCTGAGGTGGATGCAAGGACCGCGGCTAAACACATCACCATGGTGGACTGCACGGTATGCACAAACGCATAAATATATGCAGGTGACATGCGAGCACAGATGCATACAGAAGCACACATGCTGACTTGCATATTCACATACAGTAAATGCATAAAGACACCCAATGTGACCAATAATATGTATGCACACAAACATCACACCACACATACAACTGATCTGTTTTTTTTAACTCTTGGACAGGTGGCTAGAATATTAGGTGTAACGTCAGACATGCAAAGGATGATGGGAGTGTCCTCAGGGTTGGAGTTACTGACACTACCACATGGACACCAGCTACGACTTGACCTACTGGAGAGGTACAACCACACTGTCTTCCGTCATACATCACTCACTAACTCCTACATTAATTCAGCTATTGCTTATCTTGAACACTTCTGTTCTTCTCCTCCATCTCTTCTCTTCTTTTCCCTTCTGTTCTTATCTTGTAACACACTACAGCCTGCCACAATGTTAAATTCCGGAGTTGCTTTCAAAATAGGCTTTGACTCAACAACTTCTGTTTCCCTATCAGCAGCGTTAATTAACTTTTATTGATGCATCTTATTGAATAGCACCTTCTTTTCTCAGGTTTTATACCATGTCTATCATGATGGCGGTGGACCTGCTGGGCTGTACAGGAAGCACAGAGGAGAGGGCGGCCCTGCTCCACAAGACCATCCAATTGGCAGCAGAGTTGAAAAGCAACCTGGGCAACATGTTTGGCTTTGCTGCTGTGATGAGAGCGCTGGAGCTGCCACAAGTAAGATATATATATATATATATATATATATATAGAAAAAAAGTCCCCATTATAAGCACAAAAACTCCAAGGGTTTCCGAAAAAATAATGCATTCTTAAAAATGTTGTTGCGTCACTCATTGCTACAGATTTCCCGCCTGGAGCAGACGTGGATAACATTACGCCAGAGACACACAGAGGGCGCTATTCTTTATGAGAAGAAGCTCAAACCTTTCATGAAGAATATGAACGATGGCAAAGGTGAGATCATAGATTACATAGTTGGTATGTGTTTCATACATGCGTGTATTTATTTACAACTCTGAACTGAAAACTCTCCTCCTGCGTACAGAGTCGAATGCCCTGTCCAACACCTCCCTCCCCCACATCATTCCCGTCCTTTCCTTATTGGAGCGGGGTATGGCTGTAGGGGAGACGCTGGAGCCCTGGGAGAGTGCAGAGGTTGGAGTAGATGTGGTCATGTACCACCTAGAGGCGGCTCGTACCATCGCACATCACGGGGGGATCTATAGAACCAACACTGAGACCAAACTGCAGGGTAAGGCCCAGCGTGACCTGAGACAACATGCGTTTGTTTTTAGCCATGCTAGCGGCATGGCTCTATGTATGGCAATGGTTTGTCTGTTGGTCGGCCGTGCATTTGGGCCATCCACCACTTTGGTACAGACTGAAAAATGTCAACAACTATTGGATGGATTGCCATTTTGTACAGACATTCATGGTTCCCAGATGATGAATCCTAATGATTTTGGTGATCCCCTGATTTTTCCTCTAGAGTAAGATTTCTCAACAACTATTGGATGGATTGCCTTGATATTTGGTACACACATTCATGTTCCCCTCAGGATGAATTGTAATTACCTTGGTAATTAAAAAATTAAAGATTATATGCCCAATAATTGAGTTTATGACCAAATACATCCAAAATTAATGACATTCTCATCAGCTTCAGCTGTAGCCCTACTTTGGGTTTAAAGGTTCAGTGGTTAACTTAAAAAAAAAACAATGGTTTGTCATATTTGCTGGAACAGTCACTATATCCTGACAGTAGCAAATCATGTTCCTCTGCTTCCCCCTAGTGCTCCTAATGGCATTTGCAAGTTTCCACTGACAAGCCAAGGAGTCTCTAACACAGTGTCAATGACTACCCATGAACTCCAGACACAACTGTAAAACTAGGCTGCGCTGATCAAAATGAATCACGATTCTGTTACTGCATTGCATATTTCTCACCTTGAATGTTTTCAGAAACATATTTCACTGTACTGTTTAGCTGTAAAACAAATAAAATAAAAAATAAAGCTGTGTGACCACTTTTGGGCAGCAATGGCTCAGGAGGTAGAGCAGAGCGTCTTAATAAGAAGGTTGATGGTCCTGTTTGCATGTCAAAGTGTCCTTGAGCAAGACACTGAACCCCAAATTGCTACTGATGGGCAGGCCAGTGCCTTGCATGGCAGCTCTGCCACATTCTGTGTATGAATGTGTGTGTGTGTGTGTGTGTGTGTGTGTGTGTGTGTGTGTGTGTGTGTGTGTGTGTGTGTGTGTGTGTGTGTGTGTGTGTGTGTGTGTGTGTGTGTATGTGTGTGTGTGTGTGTGTGTGTGTGAATAGGTGAATGAGAGGCAAATTGTAAAGCGCTTTGTCTAGTAAGTTAGAAAGGCGCTATATAAATGCAGTCCATTTACCAAGTCGAGCCAAAACTGTTTTGTCTCACCACCCCTTTTCCCCTAATACTGTTTGCTTTAAGTTCAATAATACAGTCAACAGTGTTTATTATTTCATCTACACCAAACCTAAGATATTATGAACAGATTTTCTCAGCACAGCGTCTTGTGTTCTTGTGGGACAGCTAGTATTGTGTTACATCTCATGCTGTTAATAATGTGAGTGTGTGTGGTTACTGTGTTAACTGTATTGATCCCTAATGCCTCCCCAATGGTTTTCAGTTTGAGGCCATTACTGCTTTATTGAACAGTGCGTCAGTAGCTTTCAGCTCACATCTCTGTTTCCTGTTATATTTCGCCATCTATCAGCCTCAGTCTGCTCCCCTCATCAACATTTCTATGAGCCAAAGTTGAGATGCTTACTTCATACAGTTGTAGAAATTGGTTCTGTCTTTAGTTCATCTAAAGGGTAAGGTTATGGAGTTTGAATTATTTAATTGAGCATTCAATCATGAAAGTTCATTCTTTACCTTGGTAGCAGTATGTGAGGTCCAAAGGTAGTTCACGTGATAATAAGTGGTCATATATAAGGGGGAAGAGCACTGATGAAGGTCATGAGATATGGGTGAAGGGATAGTAAGTGGACCTTTTGAGTTAAGATAATTTTGCCAGACCAAATTATGATAGATTTGGGTTTTCAGTACTTTTGTTAATTATTCAAATTTACTTTTTAATATAATTTTCTTTCAATTGTGACTTAGTTTCCTTCTTTTTTTCATTTAGCAGTAGTTTTCTTTTAATTATTTAGTTCTTTTGTTTTGTTACAGTATTATTTATATTGTAATATTTCAAGTGCTTTTGATAAAAACAATTTTTAATTCTAAATTTTATTAGTTGACAAAATCAGTTTAGTTTTTCCACAGCGTCGTTTTTTATTTTATCATGCAATGGGATTTATATAAACTTTTTTTTTTTAAGGTTGAATATCATGAATACAATGTCGTCTAACAAGAGTAACCCCGTACTCCTCTCCTCTCCAGGATTCCAGGAGCAAGCAGAAATACATGAGATCTTCCAGACAGAGTTTCAGATGCGTCTCCTGTGGGGCAGCCGCGGCTCTGAGGGCAGCCAATCAGAGCGTTATGAGAAGTTCGACAAGGTCCTCACCGCTCTGTCACACAAGCTTGAGCCTCCTGTGCGCCACAGCGAGCTATAGCACCTGCCCTAACACCCAACATCGCCAAAACACCCCCATCTGCACTCACCACTCATTGTGGTATGGTCTTGTTTTGCATCGCAAAGGATGATGTGGAAGAGTCCAGTGTGAACACTGGGAGGGGGTAGAGTGAATGAAGAGGCAGCTAACCGAGCATGTGCAGTGAGCAATATAGAAAAGAGGGTCTCACTTATAACATGTGTTGCACTCATTGTGGACTTCTTCTGTTCCTCCCTGTGGACTTCCTCACTTATCGTAAAATATTTAAATGGCGTCTGAGAGGAGACAAGCTAAGTGGACAAGAAGATGGGGGAGATGGGGGAGATGGGTGACCAGCTCCTCTGCCTGGTACAAACCGTAACGTGTATGGTGTGTCCTGAGGGCCAAACAGAGCTGCAGAGTTTTGCTTTGCTCCAATAAAACACAGACTCTCTTGTTTCAAACTGCTGTCACACACTGTAGCAGAAATGCTAACAATAACTTGCATAGCTCATAATAGATGTGTTGTCTGTGTGTGTGTGTGAGTGTGGGTCTGTATGCGTGCGTATGTATGTATGTTTACATGCCTTCAGTCCTTATTTATTTTGCTATGATCAACGGATATCTAAACATCATGGACGTTGCTTCACCAAACTCATGAGAAACTGCCAGTGCTCATTCTGAGGGAACCATGTTCATAAAACCTCATTAAATATGTATCAAGCAGTCCCATTGACTCCCTTAAAAAATGTATCAGGCATGCATTAATAAATGTATCCGAAATAATACATTTGCAGACATCATGCAGCAACTTCAATGTGAGGGTTTTGCGAATTGTTAAAAATGTTAAGAGGACAAATCAACGTCCCTCTGTTGTAGCTGTTTGACTAATACATTTGGTCTTGTACACATAATTTAGCTTAAAATGGCACTAACAGACAGAGGACAAATGGGATTTTTAAATTTAGTTTAAGCAATGTTCACTTAGTATGTAAACATTTACGAACATACATTGGTATGACTGAAGCTTTAGTTTGCAGAAATTATTACAATGGTTGATGCATGCAGCTATAAATGTTATACCAAGTAAAATGTTTTGCTTTAAAATGCTTTAAACTGCCAACTAAAATATAACAATGTGTCAAACGTGGCAATATGCAGATGATCCATCGAAGATCTTTTAGGTCTGTGGATAATCTTGAATGATACCAAACAGACAGAGATATCTGTTATCGTTCATCTTTTTTCCAGTTTTGAAAACAATGAATTATAAAGGAAGTTCCCAAACTAAGTCCAATAATAACATGTCGACAGCAGCCCTACTACAGAGAATGTCATGTTGTATGTTTTGAGTTTGTGTTTCAGCAATAGAGCTAATCATTTTATTGCTATGGGATTACATTTTGGTTGACTGTTTGGTGTTAAATCCTTGCTGTATTTACAGCATGTTGGCTTGAGAGGGCTGGAGCTGACTCTCAGAGCTATGCAATCATTTCAACCAAGGGCTGAGGCCCCTGAGGAACAGACACCCAATCACAATATTCACTTTTTGCCCCCGACATCACCTTCTTTTTAGATGTATATTCTTTGTTCTCTCAAACCCTATCCAAACTGATAATCTATATATGAACTAAAGTCATATCAGATATCAATCAATCAAACAGAAATAATTCAAAAAAGAAATATCCTTCTGCCCAAGAGTTGCATATCAGAGATTCTTAAATTGGATGATTATCTGGACATGTACAGATCAGTTCATGAGGTGAGGAGCCATGTGCCAGCTCCCACTATGGTCCAACAGGGGGTGATCTTTAGTCAGAAAAAAACACTGAATCATTAATTGTAATACAACATAACAGGATGACATACAAACAAAATAACACATTTGTTGTGTGTTTTGAGACCAATGTTTGACATCAACGTTATCAGATATACCTACTGCTTTATGTTTGATATCTGATAGCACTGATGACGTGAATGTGATGATGTTGATGTAATATGATTTGTCCTCTGTTGAATGCTGTACAGGAATGCTCTGACAGTGTGTGGATTCTCCTGTTTTTTCATAACAGGACTGTGTGAGATGAACGTGAAAAGCTAAAAGACAAGAATTGTTTCAGGTATGATCTCATGGTTTTTTTTTTACGTACTGTACATAGAAATTCACTTTTTTTCAAATAAAATGATTGCTTGTGTCAAAGGGTGTGGTTTCGTTCAGACAAAAAGCATACACATATATTTCTCATAGTCATCAAATCCCAAACATTTTAACAAACAATTAAGTGTTGCCTTGCTAGGTAAACTTAGATCTCAATTATTGTCTAAAAGCTATTTATCAAGCTATAAATGAGCCATACTGTTGCACCGGCTGACATGATCCTTCATGAACATGGGCAATGTAGTTTAGTTGAGTCATCCTACATACACTGCTACATATTTACTGACAAAAGCCCGGGGAAGTTGGAGAGGATTGGGAGACTGTAAACACATTGCTGTTTTGGTCTTTTCATGAGATTTGTTGACAATTATTAGAAAAATGATAAAGAAGAAATAAGAAACATAACCACCAGACTTATCTCTATACATTTCTTTTTAGAGTAGAAAAAGACACCACCACTGAGTTCTAAGTAAGATACTTAGCAACAACTAGTTTCAAATTGATAAGGGTAAAAGGCTTGTTCTGAAGGAACCATTCTCTTGCAATTCAAATTAGTAGCCAATAGGGGGCAGCATTTCCCTGTCAAACCAAAGCTGACCCTTCTCTTATATACAGTTTACAGTTATCCCTCCTCTAGCCAGCTGAAGCCATGAGCATCCTGGTTCCTGGTCCAGTTTAGGTGGCTCCTCCCCAGGTAGACCAGAACATCCTTGTTAGTCTTCTAGTTTCTTGGATAATGCACCCTCCTGGGCACTTTAGCTACTCTATTGATGTTCATTATGCGTAGAAATCTGCAATGTATCTTGTGTTTAACTGAAAATGCACCTTATGAAGTGAGCATGCGTGTTGTGTGAAGCCTCACACATTGTTTTGCAGACAGACCCATGGTGATGGCAGTGGGAGGGAGACAAAGACAGATGGACTGTGTGCGTGTGTGTATCCATGCATGTGAGCGTGTGTCTGTCCGTATGTGTGCATGCGTGTGTTTTTGTATCAACATGTGCTTTTCTCAACATGTGTGTATGTGTGCAACAACACAGATGTTGCTGGAAAACTGCTTTTTCTCTTGCTGCTTACCCCCTTCATGAAGGAGGCAGTATAGTGCAGCCTGGCAGCTGTTAGACTGAGGTGGGGGGTCCAGTTTATAACAGGTGAAAATATTGCTGGGAAAAACAGAAAGTAGAAGAATTACTACATGTGTGACAGTAAAAACAAAAGCCATAATGTAGCAGAAAATACAATAGAATCAAACAGAATAGAACAGAATAGGATGCCCCATAATCTGCTATAATAGAAAATGATCATTCGCTCTGCTCTTTGTCCCCCCTCTCCATACAGTTCCATAGGCGTAACATGTTATGGATGTAATCTCTAAGAGGATTCTCTCTGCTTGGTATCATGGTACATGTTAATTTCAGCTCTTTATGTTCCTTATTGAAACAGACCCAAGATCTCCCAGGCCTGCCAGCCAGCCAGCCAGCCAATCGTCATCAATTCACCCCTAATCTCTGTCCCCCAGTCCCTTTATAGCTAATCCATTGTGTGGGTCATTGTCATCTGATCATGTGTGACCCTGGCTGCTCTATAGCTGGTGCCTGGCAGCTTAGCGTTGACTTTTGACTTCCATCTACAGGCAGATATGTGGGGGAGTTCAATCTTTTCCTAGGTTCGAAACATCGAAAATCACATTCAACTTTGAGTATGAGATGCTGAGATGAAGATGACTGAAGTTTGGGTCGGATGTTGGACACAGCCAACAAAATAATCGGAAAAAAATATAGTATTTGTCATGTCAGAGGTTACTACTACTCCTTCACAAAAAAATAATGAAATAATAAAAAAATAATTTGTGATTGTAATTTAAAGCATATGAATCAATAGATGATGAGAGCAGATCCTTTTAACAGGGCATTGTGTATTCAAGTTTTACAAACACAGCATTAAGGACATTAGATTGAGCATGTCTATGGAGGTTAAGATTAACAGGCATTTCATATCATCTTTTACTGAATACATACATTTAAAATATTTTTAAATCCTTTGAATTAAAAGTCTAATATTGATATTTACACCTGTAAAACAAATCACATTAAATATAAGTAGGTCAAGGTCAAGGTAGGTCAAGGTGACTTTATTAATACCCGAGGGTAGATTTGGCTTACAGTGGGTGTTGACTGGGTCAGCCTCCTTTTACACACACAAACATAAAGTATTGCAATTATTTGTGTACACTTATCGAATACATGTAAAGTCTCATTGTTGTTTCATTCATACTGGAATGAAGAAAGCTCAAGAAGGCCATCAGAGTACAACAGAAGCACGGCGTACCATCCGCAGCTGTACGTGCACCTCGAGGCAGCTTAGCAAATGTAACGTGACAACCAGTGATGGTGTGATCATTCTAGATCACTCATGAAACTTACAGCCATAACAATCCCACCCACACCCCATCTTCTGCCTCTTTGCACCCCTCTGAGCACATGCGTGTATACTCCTCATTCCAGCTACAATGAAAGGCTGCAGCCACTAATGGCACTCATCATGTCTTCATTATCTTTCAAAACTTCCACTGCGGCCTTCACCGTCAGAGGACCCCCTCGTTTTCCCGCCTGCCTCCCAAACCCACGCCTCACTCTCCCCTCACCTCCGCCAGGCCCCTGGTCGATCTGTCTATCTGCCCCTCCACTGACTCCTCATTAACACATGAATGAGGACAGGGAAGGGCCTGCTAAGGCTTGGACGCCAACAGAAGGCAGCGGATTTGCAATTCAAACCTCTGACCGACTCCCTCCCTTCCCCACCTCATCCTCCCGGACCTGTACACTGGGACTGGAACTGTCACCAGTATGATTGAGGATGTAAGAAGGGGGAGAGAGAGACAGAGAGAGAGAGAGAGAGAGACAGATGTGCATTCACACACTCGTGTCATGCACACTTTCATATTGGCATACACAATGCAAATACATGCAGAGATGCACATTCACAGGGCATGTGAGAGAGAGTGGTGTACAGTATACACTAACAACTTTCCAATACAATGATTTTTTTAAATAAAGTCCAAGGGAATACCAGTTCATAAATGGGGACACCATCACACAAAATCAGTTACAGAGATGCTTACTGTTCCTAGAGTGCAAACTGAACATGGAGAAGCAGCATTTAGTTACCACGCAACACAGAGCTGGAACAAACCAGAGGATGGACTTGCCCCAACTTTGACTGCCTTTAAAACCAGATAAAAAAAAACATTTATGTTCCGCACTGCCTGAGACTGAACCTGTCCTGTATTTTATGTCTGTTTGTTTACTTTAAAATGTATCTATTCTTTAATTTGCATCACGTTTTATACTGTACTTTTTATTTATGTGTTTAATGCATTATGTAAAGCACATTAAATTTCCTTTGTGTATGCAATGTGCTATACAAATAAACTTCCTTTGCCTTGGGATAATGGAGTTGGTATTTACAACATTGATTCTGGGGTTCACAGAAGCACAACCTACATTGTGTGCAGAACAGAACTCTAAAAAGTAATGTAAGTGTAGGTGTAAAAATGTAAACATTGTAAATAAAAACTAAAATCTAAATATTTTTGCTCAAAAGATCCTTATCTCCTCATATTGAGGGCAGAGTCTCAATGTGAAATACAGTATAACACATAAAATAAAATAAAACTAATTGAGCAACAACATTTACAAAAAGACAGAAACTACCCCTGTAAACCAAATGACTATATATATATATGTACATATATATATATATATATATATATGTATATATATATATATATATATATATATATATATATATATATATATATATGGCTGTGCCCAGAATCATTCAATATTCAATACACACTGACACTATAGTGCATGCAATACCATGTAGTGGACTCTAAGGTGAATACAGATTTCATTCTGAATTATTATACATACATTATAAACCTTGTACAATATGTTTTAGCAATACTGTAGGCTACTTGATTATGTTTCGCCAGATAATTTCAATTAGCTCATATCCAAATACGTCACTTCCGACTTCCCCTCTACTTCCTGCATGTGCCGACAATATGGCAGCGCCCATAGCGATTCACTTGGAATTTGGGTAGGTGAATTTTAAACCCTTTATAGTAATTTATGATGTCTGTTTTGGTGTTCTGTCAGCAGTTATGCGAAAACAAGACGTTGGATAACCGTTTTAATAGTTTGTTTTTGTATCATTAGCCTTCGTTTATTCAAACGAGAGCTGAAATCAGTGTAACAGCTAGCTGCTTGCTAGTTTTGAGTTTGTTTATAAAATATCCACCGACTTAACACGCTTTAGTAAATTACCACACTGACTGCTCCATGACGTACCAGCACATATTAACTCCGTCGGACTGATCCACTCTCCTGGTTACTCCTGCAGCTCAGCCAGATGTTCAAAGTCTGCCTGGAAAACATGCCAGGAATTTGACTAAACATAATCAATGACCTGCAAAACATAAGGAACACCACCCCCCTTCAAAACTATAGACCTAAGAGTAAGACTCCAGTCATGGCATCACAAAAAATGAGGACTTGAGACTTGATTTGTGCTTCTGGCTGCTGTAAGAATTGAGTGGGGGTTAAGTATGAAGTCCTTTTTCATAGTATATGTAATTCAAAAATCAATATCATGATATATATAATATTTGTATTATATATGTATGTGTATGTATATATATATATATATATATATATATATATATATATAGCTATATCACTTTATTGTATGGCTCTCATAGTTCTCTATGATTTTCCTAGAAAGAAAATGATATGTTACAGTATTTCATCAGAAGGTTCCTGTCTTTTAGCCAGTACACAGCTGGTCAGAGGAGCTGAGAAAAATGTGACATTTGTCTACAGACAGCACATCATTTAACACGTGGGGAATAAAGTTTACAAAAATAAATTAATATTTTCTTGGGTTTAAATGTGTCTGTCCGTTTTTTTTAGTCATCGTCAAAGTCCTTGCACCCCAGAAAGTCTTATGTTGGATTTGTGACTGTGAAAGAACCAATAATCTTGCACACTGACATTTTGGTCCTCTGCCATTTGTCAAGGAGAATTCATACAATTAAACAGTACCAGTATGTATACTTACTGACAAATTACCTACAGTTATTTCCAGGAAACTTCCCAGGAAGAAATAGGAAATTACATACCTTTTAATTAAAAGTGTTAGTTAATTTCAAACAGTTAACATAGTAATGGATAAAGATGGTTGACAAGTGACATTACAGACTTAAATCTTGACTCACAGTTTGCCTATGAAGACCTGATACTTGACCTGTCCAATAAGACTCATGTGATATAGCAGTTTGGTCATCATGCAACATCCTCTACTGATCTCTTCATTATTTGGGGCGCAGCAGCTTGTACACCTGAACCCTGTCAGCCGAAAAACTTCCTGCCAGTGTGTCTATACAAAATAATTTTCTTTGTCTGATCAAACTGTCCCAGGCTTAGAGTAATGTAAACCAGCGATACATGAGTTTTATATATTTAATCCTGCAACTTTCCTGTTTAGACCACTTAAATAATGTGTGTTTATCGGTGAAGGTGTTTTACGCCAGTATTATTGACCTATCTGATTCTTTTTTTGTCTAGTGGTGGAGCAGAGCTGCTTTTTAATGGTGTGAAGGAACATCATGTGACTCTTCCAAGCCAATCCGAACCTTGTGAGTATTACCTGTCTGTGCATTTCAGCATTAGAGCCTCATCATGAAACAGGGATGTCCTCAAGATTTTCTTTCTTCAAAGTTAATGCTGTGTTTACAGTAGACTGTTTGTTTCAAATGTCTTTATTAGGATAAACCCCTTGAGATGTATCATCTTGTTTTTGAGGGGGTCCCAACACATAACAGTAATTACATAACAACAAGTATAAAATCTCAACAAAAAACAAGACAAAAAAACTAAACAACAACCACACCACCTGCATATATTCATCAATACATTACAACCACCAAAAGGCCAAAATGGCTAATAAAAAGTAAATAAGTAAACAAGTAAACAGTAGAGTATGAGTGAATTTCTAACTACAGTCAAATATAAACATTAGGTATGGACAGTAGATATAAGGATTGCATGCATTTTTAATAACAGAGGCAGTTTATCTTAAAGCGAGCAGACGGGGCATGTTTAAACAAACCAAGTAAAGAAATTGATCTTATTTCCAGAGATAGATTATTCCAATCTGCTGGAGCCTTAAACTTAAAAGCTCTTTTGCCAATTGTTTTTTTAACTCTCGGGACAGAGAAGTTGAGTAGAGTGCCAAACTTCATAGTTTGATGTATAAGGTACAAGATACTGTTTTAAATAAGGAAGATAATTGAAATAAATACATTTAAATATAAGTTGCAGCCAGTGCGTGTATCTTCTGCTACTTAGAGATGACCAATTAAGTGCATTATACATTATACAGTGATGAGTGAGATAAGGACATCCAAGGACAAATATGCAAAGTCTATTATATACTGTGTTAAGTGGAACAAGGTCTGAGTTAAATGCATTTTGATATACAACATCACAATAGTCGATAATTGGAAGTATAAGTTGAGAGGCAAGTTTTATACGAACACTGCGCGTAAAGCAATTCCGAGCTCGATATAAAACGTTGATTCCAGTTCACTTTACGTAACACTTGCTCGATATGTAACTTGAATGAGAGTTCAGTATCAAGCCATACACCAAGATATTTAATCTTATCAACTTTATGCAGAGAAGAGCCATCATTAAGGGTTATCACACAGGAACCAGGTTTTGATTTGAGTTTTTGTCTAGTACCAAAGATAAGGACTTTGTTTTGTTAAGCAGTAATTTATTATGTAAAAGCCAATCTTGAAGGATAATGAAGTCAGACTGAAGAGAAGCTTGAATTTGTGGTAGATTATCTTTAGATATATATATGACAGTGTAATCGGCATAAAGTTGAACAGAACAGTTATTAAAAATTGATGGTAAATCATTTATATAAATAGAAAAAAAGAAGTGGACCCAATGTTGAGCCCTGAGGCACTCCTCTATCTTGAATCAAAAAATCTGATTTACTTCCCTGTAGGACTACACATTGTTTTCTATTATGCAAGTATGAATTAAACCACAAAACTGCATTTTCAGAAAGGCCAATATCATAGAGCTTATCTAAAAGGAGATAACGATCAACAAAATCAAAAGCTTTAGTTAAATCAATAAAGATGGCAACTGTGAGTTCACCATTATCTGCAGCACAAAATACATCATTAGTGAATGATGAGTAGGGCAATAGTTGTGGAGTGATTAGACCTGAAGCCGGATTGAAATTGTGATAGGATATTATTGGTAGTAAGATAGTGCGAAAGTTGATTATAAATAAATGTTTCAAAGACTTTAGCAATATAACATATAATGGATATATGTCTATAACTGTTTGGGTCAAGTACATCTCCAGTTTTAAAGAGTGGAGTGATGCGTGCACATTTCCAGACAGCTGGTAACTCACAAGTAGACAAAGACATGTTGAATAAATCAGCAAGTGGATACATAAGAATATGGGAAGCTAGTTTAATAAACCTGTTTTCTATTCCATCAAGTCCAGCACCACTGTTAACATTTAGATCATTAATGGCATCCTGAACTTCAGTTGGTAAAATGTTCCTAAATGAAAAAGAACTGCAGCGGGGTGATGTATTACCAAAAGAACTTGTAGTCAAATGAGAGTTAGGTAATAAGTTAATAATTACTTAGATAATAATGGTTTTAATTGTTTTCCAAAATTGCTTAGGATTCTTAAAATCACTAGTGAGACTTTCTCTATAGTAGTTTGATTTAGCATTACGAGTTTTTGTCTTGCTCAAATTTCTCAACTGCCTGTATATTTCCCAATCAGCACCATCCCTTGTCTGATGAATGTTGACCATGCTTTGTCCCTCTGCCTAAACAGACTTATTAGTTCGGGGCTGATCCAAGGAAAATGTTTACCCTTGACCTTTGTAATTCTCCAGGGAGCATGTTTGTCCACAACATCAATAAACTCAGAATGCAGAAAGTCCCAAGCATCTTGTACATCAGGTATTAATTGGTATCTGTCCCAATTAATAGCAATTAAATCATTAATAAATACATCTCAATTTAATTTCCTATGTTGTCTAATTTTGATAAGTCTTGTCGCAATTTAGGAAGTTTGATTTTCCATATGCAGTAGACAATTGAGTGATCATTAAAGCAGTCAGACATAACACCAGACCTTATGATTCTGTTCGGGTGTGTAACAAGTATCCAGTCAAGCAAAGATTGAGTTCTAGGGGTGATTCGAATAGGCTCATTAATTAATTGAGTACAATTTAAATTATTAAGTATATGTTTTTCTTTGTTAGAAGACTTATCTAACCAATTTATATTAAAATCACCCAGTATTATAAATTCATTTCTACATGAAATGGAATTAATAGTAGCGGTCAGGCAATTAAAGGACTCTACAGGTGAAGAGGGTGGCCTATAGATACTACCAATAAATAATCAGAAACGAGATCAGAGGAGACGTAAATCGCCACACCTCCACCCCTGGAGCACCTGTCAGATCTATATAAGACATCATTTGTAAGGTTTATTTCGTTATCTGAGATGTTACTGTTAAGCCATGATTCAGACAATGTAATAATGTTAGGTTTATGAAGAACAACCCATGCACGAAGTAAGTCAATTTTTGGCAAAAGACTCCTAATGTGACTCCTAGTGAATAACTTTTAATCCTTTAGCATCATCCATTGCAAGTGCAAAAATGACCAGTAGTAGGCCTTCTGTCACTTATCAAACATAAATATGAAAGTGATTGAATACACTGATGCAATACAGGGTTGTAACGGTTCCATAATTCACAAGTTTGAGCAGCACAGGTACACACATAGCACATAGACATACAAAAGAAACCAACAAAAAAAACACAAAACAACCACACTCTTCAAGAACAACCCAGCAGCCCCAGACACCAATTCTGGAGCATTTCCGTGAGTAAACCAAAATATGATGGTACAGTCTGCATTAATAAGAAAAAAGAACAGAAAAACAAAAATAAAGTCGTCTACTTTATATGCAGTATTTCAAATTAACCGCTAGGGGCAGTAGTAGTACCATCTATGGCTGTAACATACCAAAGAAGAAGTGACGCTGTAGTGATAAAATGTCAGATAGCTGCATCTTAAGAAACCAACGGATGAAAAATGTTCCTAATAAGTATTGTGGTTAGAAATGTCACTTAAAGGACCTGCCCAGTGTTCCTGCATTGCACTTCATGCATATTGTATGGGATGTGTTCATGGTGGGACGCTTGGACATTCAACACATCAGACATCTCGGCTGGCAAAAGACAGTTTTTTTCTTCACAAACTTTTACATTTCACTTTAAAATCATGCTTACAACATCCATATTTGCATATTATTTGTGTTCAGGTTTTCATTTTCTAACAGGGCTGTTTGTAAATGCAATGTAGTCAACCAACCCTCAGTCAACCGGCACATGATCGCGGCATTTTTGCTGACTTTTCAAATAAATCCATGTTTTTAGCTGCATTACCATGTAATGACGATGGTAAATTAACAAAATTAAAACTAGATATGATGTTTCACCGTGATGGATTACATATCAAGTTTACAGCCTCATAGCCTTACAGTCATAATCTGCTGAAATGAATGGAAAGCGATGGCTTCGATCACTTTATTAGACGTTTCGCACCTGATCGTTAATGTGCAGAATTCTTTGCTTTGTGATCCTATACAACACCTTAGTGAGGCTTTTTGCTGTGTTACTTTGAAAAAGGTTTGGAAAGGTTTGTCATTTAAAGCTATCAATAAAATAATGGTCACACATCTTTTTTATTTAACCTTTATTTAGCCAGGAAGTCTTGTGAGATACATTACATACATACATTATTTGAACTGATATGCCATATTTTGAGTTTTGAGACAACAGGAAAACCTAGTAACTAGAGTGGTCAAAATTCAATGTTGATGCAAGCCAAGCTCTATTATTAACCCTTCACCAGCATTTAAAACCAATGTAAATAAGCCTTATATTTGCTTTCCCTTTTGCACTTATCCTCCTATCACTTTCCTTTCTTATTTCTCTTCTTCCTTCCATCCTCACCTCCAAACTGAGCCTTTTCTACCTCTTTTACTTGTGAATGTTGCCCACTGCTAATGCCAATGTATGTGTGTATGTGGATGGAGGTAGTAAACAGGGCAAAAGAGGAAGTTTATGTTCTTTCTGTGGGTTTCAAAAGAGCTGTAGGGTGACACAGCTGTTTGTTGTCTGAGATCATTTTGGCTGACTTGGCAGGCGTGTTCTCATTTTTCAATTCATAAAAACTTAACCACCTCAGGATCACAATTGATTAGATTTTATTTTGCTGTAGGACTCAGGCTTTTTCCAATATCGGTCACTAACTGAGCATGGAGGAGTCGAGCCTGCAGCCCGGTTTTATTTCCCAAACCCTGCTCAGGACCCGGGTCATTTAGAAAATAAGGAGGGGAAAAGTGAAGTAAAAGGAAGTTGCCTCAAGGTTAAAATGTTTGTGTGTGTGTGTGTGTGTGTGTCTGTGTGTGTGTCTGTGTCTGGGTGTGGTAGTACAGACGGGGTGCAGTGAAGGCAGATTTAATTGGTTCTGAATCCTTCGTATTTCTCTTTGACCCCAGTCGGTGATTGATGACCCTCAACTGAAAGACCCCACCCCCAATCTCTCTCTTTCTCTATCTAACTCTCTCTCTCTCTCTCTCTCTCTCTCTCTCTCTCTCTCTCTCATACACACACGCACAACAAACCCCCCATGGTCTAAGGATCACACAGTTTTTGCCCCTCGCATCAGCAGAAAGATGGATAGCTCATCCCCCCCTCACATGGCCGTCATAATCGCACAAAGACAGAAAAGCAAATGGAGAAGAAAGGGGGAAAAACTGCATGCACAAAAGGAAAGCGGGCACGTTTTGAATCAGCGTCAAAATGGCGCCTTTTTCCCCTCCCCTCCCTCCATGTCTCCTTTTCACCCACGCAACGCAGCTATCCCAAGATGCTTCAGGAGCCTGTGATGCATTTCCCCTCTCTTGTCCGTCTGTTCCCTCATTTTCTTTCCTCCTCTCTACCTGGACCGCAAAGCGCTATCAAAAACCTTCACCTCTCTGCCTCTCCATGTCACAGTACCTTCCTTTTTACCTCTCTAACTCCTAATTTCTTTACATTGTCTTCCATGTTTTAAACAATTCATTTATACAAGCTGTCTTTTTGCTTCTGGATGATTTAAATGTGTAGCCCTATGTGTAACCTTTTAGGGCAGCCATTTAAAGGGCAGCGCCTGATGACTGTTTCTGTTATAAAAAAGCTTAACTGATGAAACTCTCAATTAATACCGACCTGTCTATCAAGCTTAGACAACCTATTTATTTTCCATGTGCAACTTTTAACATGTTTGCTGTTTTGTGTGTGTCTCCAGGGAGGCAATAAAAAAAAAAGAAGGCAAAGGATGGAAAGAGGGGAGGAGAGCGGGTTTTACGAGACAATGAGAGAGAGAGAGAGAGAGAGAGAGAGAGAGCAAATGAAAAGTAAATGGGTGAGAGGATGAAAGAGCGAATAAGGGGTAATGGTGGAGAAAGAATACCAGTAGTTAAAGGCAGAGAGAGAGCAAAGAAAGGAGTCCCCACAAAGAAGGAGTTATGACTGTTGTAGTGATTAGTTCTGTTTTTAGCCCTGCAGAGGTTCAGGTCAATATTCACTGCCGTGTGTGTGTGTCTGTGTGTCTGTCTGTCTGTCTGTCTGTCTGTACTATGTGTGTCTGTCTGTCTGTACTATGTGTGTCTGTCTGTCTGTACTATGTGTGTCTGTCTGTCTGTACGTACTATGTGTGTGTGTCTGTCTGTACTATGTGTGTGTGTGTCTGTCTGTCTGTACTATGTGTGTATGTCTGTACTATGTGTGTGTGTTTTGCAAGGGTGAGGTATTTGTCTTTTTTATATGGATGCCTGGAACCGTAGAAAACCAGCACTAACATTATACTACTGAGCTGGCTGACAGCACTACAATTAACCTGAGCACCATTCATACAGGCTTGGGACTACACTACATGTGCGCACACACACACCTTATACATCACATATCTTCTACACAGTCTGTTGCCCTCATAGCCACAGTAAGCAGGCAGGTGCCTCTTCAGATCTTTTTGTCACAAGCTAAATGCTGCAAGTAGGCCTTTAAATATATAAATACACTGTGGAGTATGTTTTTTTTTTTTCTTAGTTTGAATTTTATTTTATCTTGGGGTTATTTGTATTATATGTTTTGTAATCAGCAAGCACTGTAATTTATGTGACTTTATGGCTGACTAAATGAAACCTTGAGAAGATGACTTTTCCACAGAAAATTAAAAAAAACTAACATTTTGTTTAGGTGTGTGTTGTCATCATTACCCCTATATACCCCTATAATTTCATCATCCGAAAACCCCATAAAAAGCAGAATTTTGGTGATTTATTTGGTGGTTTTCCAACACTAAAATGTCTCAGTAATTTTAGATATGCACACAATGTATGCCTGCGTTCTATATCTAGAATATTAAATTAAAAATTAAAGTAAAATCTAAATTTGGCTCCAGCTGTGAGCATACAGCATTTTTTCCCCTCCATTTTTCTGAATGTATTCCATGTACAAACTGTAGTCTTTGCACAGTTTTAATGTGATATTAGCTCTGCCTTTGATCCGGCTGCACTCCTGAATCCCTGTGTGGTTTGACGCCTACCTGCTACGGCTTCAACGCACTCCTTACACCTGGCTTGGGATGACTCACTGTCGTTGTCTTACCCTCGTGTCTGCTCCATCTGCTGCTGCTCTCTTTTTCTCTTCCTCTCTTGTAATGTATTTGCGCTCTCTCTCTTGTATTTATTTACTCTCTCCTTGTACGTTTCCATCCCTCATCTGCTCTGTTCTTTCGGGCCTGTGTAAACTGGTCAAATAGGCTGATACTGTTAATTTTGGCGTGTGTGTGAGTGTGAGTGAGAGAGAGCGATATGGCTACCAGCAATTGCAGTGCTGCTCTCAAGTGTTATCGCGGGTCGACGTGTTTATGTACATTAAGAAGACAGCTGTGATCATACACAAACGAACACACAACCAGGAAATGTTCACAAGAAAATATTAGATTTGCTATAGTTTATCAAGCACTAATACACATGCATTCAAAAAGTCTTACACCACCTGGAATCTTGATGGTAACAACATCCATAACTATAATATATTCATCGTTAGTTGTTTAGTGGGGATTTATCCTAAAACTTCTCATTGTCGTCGCCTTTGTGGCTTTCTGTCAGTCGGTCTGAGTGAGGCTCAACCTATTGTTGAGACAAGGTCAATCTGGTTGTTCAAGAGGTCAGACTCATAGAAAATTCAAGCATTGCTGTTATTCAAGCTCAGCCCAGAAGCAGCGCATTTAATGTTCGAATCTAACAAAGAAAATTAGTATTCTGAAATTGGATTTTCTGATCATTTTATTAGTCCTGCGTTGAAAAATGTCACTACAATGTATGAGGCTAGAGAGAAAAAGAATAAATTTTTTAAGAAGTAGATGCTTTGTGAAAATATCTGGCTTTTTTCATTTTAAACTTGAAAATTGCATGTCGTGCTGTAGATGTTTTTTTTTGTTGTTTTTTTTATCTGTTTTGTCGTTTCTCGATTTATACACACAAATCATTAATTTTATTTATTTATAACCAAGGTGAACAATGTCGCTCTTGGCCATTGACATCAGTCAACCCTCCCCCCATTTCCAGTGTCCTCTTATTTCCCCCCAACATACACATACACTCATAAATATACATGCACACAGACACACATATACACAGCCTCATCCCGCCTGGTGCTACTGTCGCGTCACATCGACCAGGGGGCTGGAACCATGCACCTTGACCCTTAACCCCTGACCTGTCACCTCTGTTGTCTGCCTTTGTGTGTGTGTGTATGTGTGTCTAGGGGATGTGAAACAGCTGCTGGTCTGGATCCAACGGAACCTGCTGAAGGAACGGCCCGAGCTCTTTGTCCAGGGAGACTCTGTGTGAGCGTGTACCTGCACTTGACACACACTTGGATCTGTGTACAACACCATAACCTTAAAGGATATGCTCTACATCACACTTTCACTGAAACAAAATCTTAACTGCCAAATATGACTGCGATATTTGATCAAAATAGCTTGATCAGAACGTTTTTTAACATATTGCAAATGTGAAAATTGAACTGAAGTCGTCGAGGAGCTTTTCAGCAGTTTTGAACTGCTGAAATGCTGAGGAAAAACAGTCTTGCCATCAGGTTATGGGTTTCAGTAAGATGATTGCGTGTGTGTGTGTGTGTGTGTGTGTGTGTGTGTGTGTGTGTGTGTGTGTCTAGGACTGGCTGACTTTTACAGCTGCCTTTGTGCAGGACTATTTATAGCACCATCTAACCAATGAGTGGAGAAAAGGCTGGCCTACCTATAAACCTTATAGATTAGATGTGTGTTTTTGTGTGTACTTTATGTTGGCAGCACACGCTATTTTTGAGCAAACCATCATCAAGGTGTTTCTTCGTTATCTTTTAAAAAAGGATCTATGGGTGCTGTGTTAGTTTCTTTTGTTCTTTCTCAAAGCAGCCCTGTTTTTGCATGTGCATGCTGCTCGTGTGGACGCATGTTTGCACTCACAGGTTGCTCTCTCATTGCCCTTTCTAGTTGACGTCATAGAGCATCTACAAGGTGGAGAGAAGCTTATTTGAACTGCTTAAGGCATTATCACCCCATCCACATGAAACTGTTTCCTCCATGGCTTTCAGAAAAAAAAATACACTAACATACGTTAAGAAGACTGCATCCATAGGTGCCCGTTGTTACCCTCCCCCCATTATCCTCTTTTGATTGGTGGTGATTTATTTAGGCTTCATCTGAGTGTTATTTTTGGGCCGCCATTCATTTACTGATGACAGTTTGTCTTCCTCCACGATCTCTCTACTCTTTTACCTTAGCCACTTATGTCTCTTTTATTTAAAAAAAAAAAAACAATCATCATTAATTTCAGTCCTTGTTAGCAAGAAAACAGTTTGGTTATTTTTGATTGGTAATACAAGAGAGAGCATTTTAAATGTACATACGGTAGCATTATCAGCAATGAGATTAACCCCAAAAGGCTTGTTTATGATCATATAAGGGCTATAACATGGACATAGCACACATATGCAGTCACTTATTTATTATCATATCACACATAATACTGGTTGCCTATTAATTTCATACTGTGAAGTGTTGAAAAACACCAGACTTGATTTCCTATTTTCACTGGGCTCATTTTGCTATGAATTAATTAATTATACATCATAGTTTTTTACTATTATTTATTTCTTTGATTATGACTGTTAGTCAGGTTGTGCTTGCAAAGAAATAACATATGTGTCCTAATCCACCACCCCACTAAGTTAAAGACTGTAATTGGCGAAAATTAGTACAAATTTAATTAGTACTAATATATATTTTCAAAATATTTAAATTTCACAGGCTTACATTCAGAGAGAAAATACAAATGTCATGCCTGATAAAGAGAGAAAAAGACATTCCTCTCTTTTAAACCTTTTAATCACACTAATTTAGTTATATTTCAAAACAACTTAAAAGTTATTTTCTCTTCATTTTTTTAATGCAGGGTGCAATTATTTTTCCCATATTGTTGCCTTATTTTATGTGCATCCGTAGAGGCATCCTGCTCTACCTGTCTGTAATTTACATGCATGAGTACGTGTGTTTGCGTGTGTGTTACCTTTGGGAAATGTGTCTTGACTCAATACGGTGTGTTTTCCCACAGGAGACCTGGGATTCTGGTGCTTATCAATGATGCAGACTGGGAGCTAATGGTGAGCACTGGGAGCCATGCTCACTGTCAGATTTTGTGTGTGTGTGTGTGTGTGTGTGTGTGTGTGTGTGTGTGTGTGTGTGTGTGTGTGTGTGTGTGTGTGTGTGTGTGTGTGTGTGTGTGTGTGTGTGTGTGTGTGTGTGTGTGTGTGTGTGTGTGTGTCCAAATAAAAACAAACAATGCATGCATTAGTTTTATTATAAGCTCTTTTAACCTATGTTTCCTGTTTTCAGAATGTACCATTACAGTGTCACATGATTGGAGAGCATGTATACAGCTGTGTTTATGTCATTATTCATAGATGAAACTATGAACATAACATTTAATTCAGGACTGTTTGTGTGAGTGTGAAGCTGATTCACTGATACTGAAATTGCTCATTTTCTCTGAGTCAGTTAATGTTTCATGTAATATGAAAGCAGCTGCGAGACCAGTTTGTCCTTGGGGTCTCATATCTGAACACATATTTACATGCACACACAGTGTGAACGCTTCAATTTGAATCCATTGATTCAATTACAGGATGCAGGACGCAACACAGGATGTAAATGAAATGAAAAGTTTGTCATTGATTGGACCCCGATGGGAACACAGGAGTAATACTCATATTTGTATAAGATATTTCTCTTTTGACTTGTAGAGATGTTTGAATATTGAATATTTTGTATGTTTTCTAAACCTCAGGGGGAGCTGGAGTATCAACTACAAGACCAAGACAATGTTGTGTTTATTTCTACTCTTCATGGAGGATAGCAAAGGAATGAGAATTACAAACATATCCTTGACACCTCTGTAACAGCCTTTTCTCCACATCAACCTACACCCACCCCAACACTTCCCAACAGCACGCCACCCCATTGGATGCTGTGGATGTGTCAGCCTGCACCGACCGTGATTGATGTTGGTCCGCAGGAATGAGTGGACATTCAGAGATGGTTACCGAGAAAAATGTGGAAACGTGAATTCTGTGGATGTTTGTGTACCATTTTTTTTTTTTTTAAATCAGACTGGACCGGTGTAAAGGGAAGCTTCATATGAAGCTCTGGTTGTACTGGCCAACTCACAGGTGCGAGTTTAAATACCTTCAGTTGGTGTGTAAACCTTCATCTCCCTGCATCCTCTCTTCCAGCGTGACCAGACAAAATGACATCATCTTAGGGTCTACTATGACCTTCAGTCCACCAGAGCAGTATATAAACATTTAACAATCTGTTCATAACACAGTGTAATGTATTGTAAGCAGATATAAGGACATTTTAAGTGTTTATTAATGTGGTTGTCAACAAATATAACTTCTCCTATAAAGACATATTTGATCTGTGTTTTTCTACATTGCCATCTGTTTACACACCAGCAACCAGTTATAGATGCTTCACATGTGGGGTTACAGTTGTTGAAAATTATTATTAAACAAAAATGTCCTTACATCTGCTTTCAATTGCATTACAGTGTGTTATACAATGTTATTGCTAATTAGGGGGATTAAGTGTTACCATACCACTTTTATGGTCCAATGTGATTGACTTTTTTTTTTTAAACACGTTTTATTCTTCTTATTGCTTCATATATTTTTCTTCACAAATGAAAAAAGGATTAAAATCTTCTTTTTTAAAGAAATAGACAAAGTATTCTTTTCTAAATATTTTAACAATATCTATGCATTTTTCTTTACTTGATTTCATTTACATTCCTGACAGGAGCGAATATTTTCACTGATAAACACTATTTCTTATACTCTTTAATTTATTAAGAGTATTAAATAATATTGTAGTGAATTTCTGCTATATGTTAACTGTCGTCCTTGTTATGGTTATTGTTCTCCAATGTAAAGGTTATTCTTTTACAACTCCCCAAACCACATTGTGTTTCTGCACTTTACAAACGGCAACATCTCTCTGAACATATGTCACCATGCAACGGGCAATTTTGGCTGCAAGGATCCAAAGCACCGTGCACCGCACACCGAGCACAGGCCTACAGCCAAACGCGTTTCTCAATTAGGATTTTACATCACGCTTCGATAATTCCTGGTGATAGCTTATATCTGATCGATTTAAGCCCAGCTCTGTGATCACACTGCAGTTTTAGGCTGATTAGACGAGACGTGAGGGAGATTTAGCGTCCTATAGCCCCACGCTGGATAAGGGGGGGGGCACTGGGGCACTGCTACTACAGGACCACTGCGGGAGGTAGAGGTGTAGCCTCCGGGCTGCCCTCCCCTGAACGCCCGGGGCGACCTAAAACCTTTTCTCGGTTGTGGAGTCCGATTTGCAACGGGAAACTGGCCCATAATGGCCGGTAGAAAGGAAATGCTAATGAGGAAGTGAGGGGGTTACAGAGAGGAGAAAGTGTAGCTGTGTGTGTGTGTGTGTGTGTGTGTGTGTGTGTGTGTGTGTGTGTGTGTGTGTGTGTGGTGGGGCTCTATAGACCTCCATTTTAAATGTTTGGACCAAATATTAAGAACATCAAAGGCTTCAACGTTTATGTTGGCTGCTGTTGGTTTAAAATGTTATAGGCTACTCTTTAAACGTTTTTTTTTATTTATTTTGATCTGTTATAGTAGATCAAATAAAAACACACGTTTTCCATAATTCGTGTGTGAATCAGGTTTGTAGCCTACCCATATTTGATTCCCTCTCAGTTCCCATTGTTAATGTATAGCCATATGCACTAATTACCTGGGCCTGCGCAGTTTATAGCTAAGTCCACATCCTGTACACTGACTGGCTGGCTGCTCAATATGAGATGGTGACGATGCTGGTGGTGAGAGGGTCGACCTGGCCTCACCATCAGATCACACACACACACACCTAGTCCTATCATAACGACTCTGAGCAGCTCAGGGTACAACAGTGAGTATAAAAAGCGCCTATGATCTCCAGTCTGTAACAGCATGCCATATAATACTATACTATAGCCAATAAAAATAAACTACTAGATTATGTTTTTGCATAATAGCATTGATTTAGTTGTTTTTCACCTATCAAGCTGACGGGAAGATCATTTTGTAAATTTATTTTTGTTACGAAATAAAGGAAAACTAGCTTGCCTCCTGCATGAAAGAAAAACTAGGCTACATATTTACCCCTTATATATCGACTATGTAGACAAACCAACTGTGGCCAGATTTGCTCTCCATCATGTTTTCCTATTGCACCCATTGGTCTCCTGCAGTGAATCCGGTGCTGAGATGTTAGTTGTATGTGAACAAAAACCTATAGTTAGAAATATGTAGTTCAAATTAAGCTTACAGCCTGTATGTCCATGCAAAACATAGGCTACTTCTAATTAAGAGTGGAAGTAGCCTATGTTTTGCATCTATCGCTACAATCAAAATGTTAGACTGAGCTCCATTACATTACAACACCGAACCTGCTGATTAATAATAAAAAGGAGCCCTTTATGAGATACACACTCTGTATGCACGCAGAAAAACACGTGCAATAATCATTGCATTTGTGCTTCAAATATTATTATACAGTTGTAATTTAGAGGCTACTGATATTCTGTAAAATAAATAAAGAGAATCAGTAGCAGAGTTCATTTCACACAGAGGCATTTCTGCAAACATGATGCTCTGATCGCCTGGAATTAAGAAATGGTTAGCCTTTGATGTTCATCAACAACACACACGTTGGCTGTGTGTAGTGCCGTTGTTTTCAAATAAATGTGGAGCCTACAAAATAAGCATATTTTTTGAAAGATATTTAAAATAAGAAAATATCTTTTAGGGGTAAACTATTTTATATAGGCCGATTTTTACATTAAACGTTAAAACGTCAATAGTTGTATTTATCTATTAGATTAATAATAGTTTAAATCTTCAATAATGTGTCGTTTAAAAAACATTATTAGAACACATTTTAAACAGTAAAATAATAATTAAAAAAAAAAGGATAAAAACACCTAATGGGCCAAAAAGTGTCCACATGATTTATCAGTGACGCTGTTTGGCAGCATCATCAGGCCTCTTGTGTTCTGTGTGTTTTCTGTTTTTGCAGCACTGTAACACATTAATATGTATTATATATATTTAAATACATATATATAGCCTACACTGCGTTTGATTATGCCTAATAGCACTAAATGCGTTTAAAAAATGTGTTTTAAGTAATATACTGTATGTGGCTAAGTGCATTCCAAGCACTTTAGGCTTTGCCTTATAGGCTCTAAATGTGCTCTTTATATATTAGAAAATTATTCTATAAGGATCTAAGAAGTTATTTTTACAGCCAAATGTAGCTTTTAACGAATTTTTCTAATATATTCAATCATCCTCGTTCATTTGTATTTATTTTCCTCGGTCATGACTTCATGTGTCTGATGCTCCAGGTTTTAGCTTTGCTCCTCTCACGTGCATCTGTGCTGCATGCAGGCCTCACTCTGCCAGCACTCAACTCACTGCTTTCTACGATTTGCCAAACACAGTCGATACATCAATGCCTCCAGTCGATATTTGCCATTTAAAACAAACAGTCTTGATTAGATCTTCGACAAAGTGTAAATACCAATCGGGCCAACCACAACGCACATCTCGAAAAACACATTACACGAGGCAGAATCAGGTTTCCTCCACTTTATTGGCCCAGTCCCGCGTCTTTTTGCTCCATAACATGCTAAAGGTTTGAATCTTACCTGAAACGACACAGTTACAAAACATAACGAGACTAAAGGCCTTTCTGTAGCCTGCTTTGTGGTTTGGAGGCCTATTCTTGTTGTGGCGTTTGGCCAAAGACAGCAGTGATGAATGTGAGTCTGCAGCAACAGATGTCCATACACAATTCTTGGGGTTGAATTTGAGTTTACTCAAGAATTGCGTTTGGACAATCAGTCGCTAAAGACTCTGTATACCCTCTGCCAAGATTAAAAAGAAGAAATTAAGCATTTGATTATTTAAATCACACGTGTGAACGATCAGTTATTGTATAGGCCCATGGCTGCACCTGCTACGGCTGCCTAAATGCCCTTTGACAGTATTGGCTGCGTCTGACACTGAAAACTGTTGTCTTTCCTTTTTTTCTACACGATAGGTAGTTGCACTTCTGTGCATTTTTTGTGACATCCTCGCTGCTCAGCATTGCCTCGGATGTAGCTTATTTTTGAAAGATATCTCACTGTGCATTTCCAACACTGAGCTGTTGCAGCAGAAAACTACACCTCAAGCTATTTTTTTGCGATGAAAAACATATGCCTATAGCATGTGGTGCAACTTTCCTTCAAATGAGCACATTCCCTTATTAAGAAGCTGATCCCCTCTTTTGGACTAATCTCCACATTAGAAGAAAGTCCATCCTTTTTTTCGCAATTGTTTGATAATTCTAAAGAGGCATTGTTGCAGCCACAATCACTTTTTCTACTGCTGTTTGAAAGCTATTCCTACTTTCTCTTATAGCTGCAGTTATCTCTTCGTGTCTTTGCACTGGTTGCTAGTTGTAAAGTTAACCCCAAGTCTGTCCAGATCCCTGGGCCCTTAAGATGGCTGAATGCCCATTGCATCTTCAAGTAAAAATGTCATCTCCTTTGGTTTATCAGAGTCTCACTTTTAAAGTGTCTCAAAAAAGGGTGGAAAGACAAGAGTCAAACAGCTCAAGTTGACTTAATTTCATTTTAAAGTCCGAGGTGAGAACGCCAGGAAAACGCCATTTCTGCACCTGTGTAGGCTACTGTCATCGATTCAGGGAAAGACTGTTCAGTTCTGGTGCCTCAAGATGCACAATGGCTTTCCACGGCTGTTAATAAAAATCCCCTCCTATTTGAAGAAAGGCACTTGGAGCGTTTATGTTCTTCCCTCTGGTGTGTTATAGCTGGTGATGAAACCGAAATGTTTAAAAAAAAAAAAAGGAAACCCCTTAGTTCCCGTTGGTGCGTCCTTGGTTCAGTTCCCACGACGTGCGTTCTCTCGGATATCTACTCCGTCCGATGCCCCCCAGCGAGCAGCGTTGGATGGGGACAAAAAGAGGCTGAGGAGCAGGAGAGCTGCGGGCTTCGTACACTCCTGGCCAGACGCTCCTGCCTTCTTTCCATCCTTCCTTTACGGTTGTTTCGGACTGACTGGATTGATATATCTCTGCCTTCCTGGCTTTTTCTTTCCGCTGCTCCGACAATCAACGCTGCCGCCGCGACGCAAGGCGGAGAGAGGAGTGGAGAAGGTCCTCGCTTGGTACTGAATTTGAATAACACCACGGGGTGATAAATATCCATTGTACTGCTTAAGTAATGAATCTCCGCTGTCCTCTATGTCACACACACACACACACACACACACACACACACACACACACACACACACACACACACACACACACACACACACACACACACACACACACTAACACTCTCTCACAAACGCCAGCAGCTGCGATGAGGGACCAGTAGCCCCTCTTAAAGACACAACAGCCCTATTTTCTACCCAAAAAGAGATTACAATCCCGACACTGTTTACTCTCTGACCGCACTGCATGACGTTTAGTGTTTGTCTTGTGCCCCGTCTTGTGTGAGCAAACTAGTGCAACGCTGTAACCAGGCACTTGGACATAAAGCGGTGCCTTCAGCGCCATTCTGCTGCAGAAAGGGCAGCCTATAGGCCTGTGTGGCAAGTGTTGTCCCGAGTGACAGAAAATTAGTGGATTATTATATATTGCTCATGTGACAGACGATTGAAGGGGCGACAGAGGCCGCTTTGTCCTTTATTTCATTTTTACTTTATTTATATAGCAGTTATATACAGTTCATACAAAAGATTAAATAAAAAACTAAATATAATGCATGCATAACTGCAAGGATTTGTTTGCTTATTGCCCATGTCCTACTACACTATAAACTCCTATGTTGCACGTGTGCAGCTGCTCTTTTATTTATTGTAAGGTATTAGCCTAAATCTTTTAGCCCTCAGGCGCACCTGGTTACATCGTGGCCACTGTGACTAATGACATCAGTTTAGGTATTTTTTTTTTACAAGCATTAAAACAAAAGAACCAAATTAAAGAGCTTTTTTGAGCCTTTTCTGTTTCTATGTCCATATAACTGCAATAAGCACACTTGGAAAAAATCCTGTCAAGAAAGTTGGCAGGCTTTTGTGATCATGCGTAAAACGGTTGTGTAAAAATGCCCAGATATGTAAGTATAAGTCAAGAGGTAAGAAGTATTGAGCTCTCTCTCTCTCTCTCTCTCTCTCTCTCTCTCTCTCTCTCTCTCTCTCTCTCTCTCTCTCTCTCTCTCTCGAAACTGGAATCTGAATCGAGCTCATCCTCATGTCGTGCATATCAGCAGTTTTCAATGCTGCGTTTGCTCTGCAGCTTTTTGATGCTTACAAACGCCACCTCTCTCTCTCTCTCTCTCTCTCTCTCTCTCTCTCTCTCTCTAATAAATCATCCTGTCTGATCCCGCCCAGAGCGCAGGGGATCCTACCTCTCCTCTTCATCCTTCTGAAGAAGCCGAGTTAACCTCTGCTGATCCACAGGGCCAGAGCCCCTCTCAGCCCCAGCCCACCCCTCATTCATTCAGCCAGTCACTCATTGGTCCTTTTTTTGAGTGGCGAAATGCAAACCCCTCCATCTCCACTCCTTCTCTCTCCCTTTGCCTTTTTATGCCCTGACTCTTCCAGTAGCGGGGAACCCAGTAAGAAGTCAAGAGGGTCCACTTTCACACTCACCTTGACATTCTTCACTTATGGTACTCAGGGTTAAGGATCTGAAGAGTTTTGACAGTGTATACTGTGTACCACAATCACAGTACACAGATACATGATTTAACTTGTAACCACATTGAATATATACTGTTAAGATCACAGAGACACCTGCACCAGGCATTTGTTATTTTGATCTAAAAATGTGTGACAAAGATTGACTGACAGCTCAACAAGTGATGCACACTATATGTGGGATCAACTGCAGTAGGCTACATTTTTTTGTTTGCAGATAAGAAACATCTTCAAACCTGCAAAAATGTTTATTAGATATATTATCCTTTTTTGGTGATGCAAACCATCAGGCACTGTCCCTTCTAATGTTGTTTCTTTAGTTCTTTCTCCTAAGTTGTGTGTATTTGGATTTAGTTGGTGAGAAAACATAATGTTGAATGTGAACATTGTCTGACTTGCAAAACAATGTAAGGCTAAATAGCAACACAAAAAAACATTTGGAACACTATCTTCAGTTGTTCAATTAAGGCCTTTAAGCTCAGTGGCTTTCATGTTGGTTTAGTCTTGGTGGTGTATAGTAGGTGTGTGTGTGTGTACACACAGAAACAGTAGGGGACCACTGCACTCTATGCAGGAGCTACTGTGCTTCCCTCCATTCACAAATCAATGTTTAACCCGCTGGCTAAAAGGCCTGGCAGGGGAGAGGGAGGCCCAGTCAGCAGGGGTGGGCTATGAAACCATCCTGTCAAGAGACAGAGAGGAGAGAGAGGACAAAGGGAACAGGGGAATCCTTAAAATAAACCTCCTCTGGTGAAGGCATCTCCTCCCTGCTGCTAGGGCACGGCTATAGAGGATGGAGAGCAGAGTAGAGAGGTTAGAGAGAAAGGCAACACTGTGGCAGGGAATGTTTTTGAAATTTATAGTGGGAAGCATGTTAGGACATAGAGTCAAATGGACAACGAGGTATATTGGGAGGAGAGCTTCTGAACAGGCTCAGTAAACAAACACAAGTCCATCCATATATCTACCTGCTGGAGCACTTCTTTATTCTCTAAAAAAGATAATTATAGGAGGAGCACTACACTCATTTCATCCAGCAGGCATGATAAAAGTTGGACTGTTCATCTGGACTGGCAGCTTGTAATAGTGGAGTAAATGTAAGAGATAGGCAGGAAATATGATGCACAAATACAGGCATTAAAGCAGACAGACAGCAAATGCAGGAAGCCAATTACAGCGAGGCATAGAAATCTTAAGGCTATGACACACAAGAGAGACAGTTATAGCTTTCATAATACACTTATTCTGTATCCTACAACCTCATGTGAACATGCGCTTTTGCTTTTTTTGCACATTCATTTATTTCTTGGCAAGCTGTAGCGTTGCTTAGGGGCGAAATATTTTATAAGTTTGACAAAGAAGCCAAATCTCATACCAGTTATTTTACTTTTTATTGTAATTGACAGGAGGTTGCTTCACTGTGTTGTTGGGGTAAAAAATGTGACCTTGTGACTAGGCAAAACCAATGAAAACACACTACAAACATCCAATACATTCATTTAAGTGAGTACGAACCACAAGTTTTTCTTGGTGTGAGAAAAGTTGACTCATCAGATATTATAGATGTTCATTCTGTAACACCCCTTAAAGGCTGGATTGTAAAATAGATCTTGAGGAATCACCAAGTGGCATAATAGCTGAGATTAAAAGATTAAAAGAAAACTGAGTGTGTCCTGCTTCGCTCTACTCAGACCAGTACACACTCCTACCTCTCCTCTGCCACCAAAACACACACACACACACACACACACACACACACACACACACACACACACACACACACACACACACACACACACACACACACACACTCCTTCCCCCCAAGCATGCCGCTGCCTAAACATCCCCCAGAATTCTTTGACAGTGGCTGCGCTGTTGCTTGGCAACGAGGCGACGGACAGCGTCATCCAGGGAGTAACAGAGAAGATGAGAAGCAGAGAAGTCTACACTAATCTCACCATTACTTTGTAGAGATCACGGGGCTCGAGGGTGTTCACAAATATCCTGTAATTTGTTAGTGTATGTCGGTGTTTGCAGGGCTCAAAGATCCAAAAGTTAACCTACCTTTGAGATAATGTGCAAGGTTTAAAATTTCTGTGAGCTTTTAAAAGTTAAAACATTCCTAAATTATGCCTCGACAACCCATATCTCGACTCTAAAGTGTAGCAACGTAAAGGTAGAAGATGAGCTAAAGAGAATGCCAAACATCTCATTATCCACAGATTTTATTTTCTGTTCAAAACCTCAACGTCACTTTACACCACCGTAAAGCTCATTGTCATCAATATCTACTGCAAATCAATTCACTGGGCAGGTATTTTATTTAACAATATTAACATTGAATACATTTTTTTGTTAAATCAAATCAAAAATTATAAATATTTTGTTGATGATCTGTTTTATATTCATGAGAGCAGATAATGCAATCATACCTAATGTCATTATTTCAGGCATCGCTGGAGCATTCAGTTTCTTTGTGCTGACTAAGTGGTGTTGTGTAAAGGCTGGACATGACATGCACAGGTCATTTTTTTTTTTTTTACTAAAGCAATTCTGTTAAAGTGCTTGAGTCAAACAACAGTATTGGCCACCTGGGCTTAAAAAAAAAAAAAAATCAGGCACTCAGTTTATCTATACTGCTGCCTCCTTACACTGTCCAGACCAGGAACATGATGTCTGTAAGGTGAAGTATTTACCATTTAAATGTTGTCGCTTGCTTAAACATACAACATCATTGTCACTGGCTCTTGTCACATTAGTTATGTGCATTACTGAGCTGAAAGAGGACATTCTTGCAAAAAAAAAATCATAGACATATTTTTCTTTTTTACCAATGTAACTAAATGGTGACTGGATGTAATTGTAGCGCAACAAAATGTGCACCATAGCTGGAAAACACCAACAGATTAGATTTTTTTGAAACTGCCATGACATTTTTGGTTCATACAATTTAATTTGAGAGTTCAAGCATCAAGTGGTCCGAATTTTCTAAACCAGCAGATGAGAATATGATCATTCAGTTTACAATAAAAAAAAAACTGAAGTTGAGTGCTAAAAAGATAAACCGATTAGTGGATTGACAGAAAAATTAATTGATATCAATGCTGACAATCGCCTGATCGTTTAAGTAATTTATCACAAAGAAAAAAATCTTTCTCTGGTTCCAGCTTCTCAAATGAGAATATCTGATGCTTTTCGCGGTTTATATCAGTGTAAATGGAACACCATTGGGATTTTGATATGTAGATTATTAAAAAACAATAATCCAAATCCTCATTAGTTGCAGTCCTATTGGAGTCACTATAGATTTCCACACTCATTGATACAGTGGCCAACGTGGACATGAGTTCAGATAAAAAACCTTGAATCCTTAAATTGTGAAAACCTCACACTCCTGAGATACACAAGATGGCATGGGAGGAAGAGAGCAGACAGAGTGAGGCCGCTGTAGATGCTGAGTAAGAGGGTATGTGATCGGGCTCAGATCCTGAGTGACAGGTATTGACCCGCCCAGCCAAAAGACGTCTCTGTGGGAACGCTATTGATTATTGCCACAGCAATAAAGGTCCCGGAAGCTTGTGAGAATGTCACGACTCTGTGCCGCCTATAGGCTACCAGCCCCTGGTCCCAACACACAAACACAAAGACAGAAACACTTTCACTCTGACACATCCTAACCTATAGCCACTCATTCTCTCACGCTAACTAAAGCCTGATGAAAGAGAGATTGGTGGCACAGTGACTGATGTACATTTGTGTGAGGGTGATTGTGGGTGCACAGGTTCCAAAAAGCATATGCGTCTACTTATTTTCAGTGGCATCATGCAGATAGTTTGGGTTTATTTTGAGATATTTGTCTTTTAGATTTCTGCTGCCTCTTCAGTACAATAGAGGTGAATGGAATTTTATTTGTGGTGCTTCCCTAATCAGTTTCCCTGCTACTTAGAATAATCTGCAGAACATGTTGTTTTCAGTTTTCACTTCACTACTTTGTCACAGCAAACACAGCAGATTCTTGAACCCTGAAAAACAGTTTTGGGTGCTTTGAGCGGCAAAAACTAAATTCTAGTCATCTCTATTGTATTGGGAATGAGGCAGACCTTTTAGAGTTTGATATTTAAAAACATGCAAACAGAAAATAACTATCTGTATGGCTTGATACCACTATATATAGGTAAAACGTGTTTTTTTGTAATTTGGGTGATCCACCCATTTAAGACAAGTACACAAGCCTCAATAACTACACTTTATCTCTTTTCTGCAATCTGGTCAAAACAAAGAAAATTTCCCCTTTCTCTCCTCTTTAATTCACACACACCCCCACACACACAAACGCCATCTCCACCCTTGACCTCACAGTGAAAAGTTAGTGCACCCAAGGTTGAACTCTCCCAGATCGGCCTCCGCCACAAACGCTGGGAAAGTGCCCCTGACATACGTATATGTGTACATACGTGCATGTGTTTGTGTGTGAGTGTGGCGACACTTGGGGTGTCATGAATAGGAGAGATTTGACCCTCAACCTCCCTGACCTGTCCACACAAACGACCCCTTTAACCCAACTTCGCTATTGTCAGCCATGACTGCCTTCGTTTATTCAGAGGGCCCGCCAAAGGAGTCAAAATTCATTATATACCACTTTGCTTATTATTTTCCATCGACATTTATGGCTTTATGTCTCTCCTCATACCTTCACCATTCTTCCCATCATCCTCATTCTCTTTTTCTTGCTCCCATCACTCACAGCCTCTGTCCTGTCTACCCCATCTTCTACTCTTGCATTTTTGCTTAAGTGCCGAGCAGTTTGAGCATTAGTACTAAATTATTTGCATTCTTAAAGTCACTACAGGTTTAGCCTTACTGAATTCTCAGCTAAAAATGTACCATTGCAAAACTCAAATTTTTCACTTGAAATGAGTATTTGTATTTTTCCCAAGTTGCTTCAATATGTATTTTTCTTCTTAGAAAAGCGTTCTTCTGCCATAAGTAAGATTTCTTCAGATTATTCAAACTTGCTGGATGTAACCTGTGATGGACTGTGTTTGTGTATTTCTTTATTTCTTTTGAACACAGTCCCCAACAACAGCTGTCAAAGGATTTTCTCAATATGGGCCCCAGGGACCTCCAGGGGTTATTGAGGAGGTTCAAGGTGGTCAACTGCAGCAAAACCTGGACTGAATACTTGTGTGCAGGAGATGCAAGTACATACCAGTTATGACCTCATCAGGAGGAGACTATTAAATAAGAGAATGTATTAACCCTTGGACTGAACAATACCAGCGGCTATTTATTTAAGTGAGAAAAGGAAGCTATCTCCACAGTCCCATCATTTTCTGGTTGGCATATTCCTTTGCTTTGTAACTGTTGGCCTTGTTCCATCAGTAAGTCACCTGACAAACATAAAGACAAAACGCCTGTTTGAATCCTCTGGCCTCACCTGATTAGATCTTTTGAAACTGAACCTCTTCTCAATTACAAATTACGAGTTGTATTAAACATTTTGAAGGACTAAATACCAGAAACCTTTCAATGTTGTTGTTAGGAACTGCTGTGACTCCACTGATTCAGTGATCTGAATCAGTGGATTCCCCTCCCAGCTCTGTTTGGAGTCTTGCTTCACAAGTGTGTGTGTGCCCCACAGAGCTTTTGACACAGCAGACCATATACAGTAATTGTTGTAACTAATTGTTGTAACTAATTTGAACTGCTTTATACTGTATGCACTGTTGTGTACTTAAACCTGCAACAAACCATCATATTGTGTAAAGTGATCACATGGTTTTGCCAGTAGTTGAAGATATTAGTAATTATTGTTGCCAAATAAATGTAAAAGTAGTATGAAAATACTCATTTAAAGTACAAGTAACTCTAGAAATGTACTTATGTGCAGTACTTGATCAAATGCAATTAGTAACAACATCCCCCACCATTAACCAAAGAAAACCATAAGATCTGACCTCAGCCTGAGTGATGGACCGACTCTTGCATCAAATCCTCCCTCTGCCGGTGAATCTGTGGAACTGCTGCCAGAATAAACTCACCAGAAACAACCATTTACTGATACATTTCAGACTACAGCTTTATCTAATATCTCTCTGATATCGCTCGTAAAAACCTACACTGCAGTCTAAATGCGTATAATGTATCCATGGATAAAATAAATAAATTGCATTTCTTGATATTTGACACAGTAGCAAGTGCAGCAAAACTGATTTAGTTCAGATTGGATGTTAACTGCTAGACGTCATAGTTTATAATTGTCTTCAGAGATTTACGAAGAACTACAATCTGGCCAAATCACACCTTCTTCTTTGGATAACGTTGTCAGACTCTTGTTCCACGAGACTAACGCGGAAGTTGTAATGTGTAACCCTCTTGGATTTGTTCTTGGAAAAAACGACCCAGCTTGTACAAGAAGGGGGGGTTGAACATTTGGGAAACTTTTTTTTCTTGGACTGCTGACGCGTCCACCGGCTCTGCTGTGCTGGAGGACCGTGGCAGCTTCCACCATGTTACTTCACTTTCTAGTTTTAGGGGCCTTGGTTTTCCAGGCTGAATGTTACTTTTCGGAGGAAATGTATCCGGAGGAGTCGAAGATGCAGCTTCCTACGGTGGTTTTCGCTATCATAGCCCGAAACAGTGCTCACTCCCTGCCCTACTACCTCGGAGCTCTGGAGAGACTCAACTACCCCAAAGATCGCATCTCTGTGTGGTGGGTTTTTCTGCATGAACACTGTGGACTGCACGCACTGCCAGGCTGTTTATAGAGGGCTCTCCCATTTATCCGACTATAGCAGCCGTTCAAAAGGTCAATGGCATTTAAATGAGTTTGTGAAAGCGGCAACGTCCTACTCCTCCCCTGTTCCCTCTGTGCCTTTCAGTCCAGGCTGCCTTTCACTCACTGTGGGCCTGTGTATTGCATGACATTTTGAGTTTGTTCAGTTTCTGACTGATATGTTTTCATAGCAATCATCTTAATAAAAAAATATGCCTAAAACTAATGATTGAAACCCACAAACTGAACTGTCCTCTAAGGGTTTTAGTAGTATATGCCTCTGCGGGGTACTTAAGTGTAGTTATGTGTCATTAAGTGACTCTGATCTCATTTAAACTCCATTCTGCTTGGAAATGTCAAATTTGATTTTGTGAACCTGGATCTAAGAAGAAAGATACTAGATTGTCTAACACTATAAAATAGATATGTGATACTCATATGATACCATTATATAGCGAATAATGATGTAGTAACATTAAATATGTGATATGTATTTGGATAATGGTATTGTAGGTGGTGTATTCACAGCAGTGTGTGTAAACATGGTATTGAATCATATAATAATCCAGTATTGCAATAGAGAAGTTCTGCTAATTTATTTTGGCCCAAATTTGGCCCAAAATGGCCTACTATACCTAGTAAGTACCAGTTGTGGTGACCATTTTCTCCTTTAAAGAAAGCTTTCTCAGAAATTGTTGAAACTGTATGAAGGAAAAGAGATCTAAAGCATTTTTGATAGAAATATCATATTCAATAACTATCGGCTGCTCCACCGAATCAAATGTGCTTAAAAATATACAAGAAAAAGAAAACTGCTCCTCAACTACAGAGATGAGACTAGTAATTATTTGTATGTCTTAAAGATTTGTTGGAATTAATTTTCCCTTAGTTAAACTAGCATTTGAAAACCTATCAGTTCTTCAGTCAGCAATGTGCATTTGTCTCTTAAAACCTGCCTTCTCTGTGCTCTTCAGGGCAGCCACGGATCACAATGCAGATAACACCACAGCCATACTGAAAGAGTGGCTTACTGTTATGCAGAAATTCTACCATTATGTTGAGTGGAGACCAATGGACCAGCCAACGTAAGTGAAAATATATGAAGGTATTGAACTTTATTTACCGTAGACAGAGGCGGACTTTACCATTAGGTAAAGGTCGGTGATTGCCTTGGGCCCCGAACTACCACGGGCCCCATTAACACCTATTAAACTTATGGTTAAGCTTGTTTCTTACTCTTCAACTAATAATCATGTCATTCTAAAAATCCATATGCTAAAATGCATGGACGTATTAAGACCAAATTCCATCAGCAACCCCCCTACTAGCGAAGTAGCATGCCTTTGTTTGCCTTGGGCCCCCAAAATGCTAAATGCCACTGACCGTAGATCTGAGCAAATCTCATCCAGGACACTTCAATCTGTCTTTCTGTCTGATGCACTGTGAGAAAGTTTAATAACTCACCTTTTATAGCCTCTGAGTCTGTAGTGCACCTATTCGTCATAGTGGATCTACTGTGTTGCCTAAAGATAACACTTATTTTTACTTTGCATAATAAGGAATATTGCAGCACGCCTCTGCTTGTCCATACACCTTAGCTGTGTGGACATCTGTCTTAGCTGAAGAGGCCATCAGTGGAAAGTATTTGTGCATGTCCATTATACAGTCTGATTGATAATCTGCTTACAATTACTGAATTCTATAAACTGGATCATTCTGGATGTATTTTAAGCCGTAGACATATACTGTGTGGTAACAATTGTTAGAAACCATTTAGCTGAATTAAATAAGTTGTAAATTATGAGATATGAGGAAAAAGTACAACTATATACTATAATGTCCTTATTTCTCTCTGTCTTAGGTCCTATGCAGGAGAGTTGGGTCCTAAGCATTGGCCAAACACCAGATATGAGTATGTGATGAAGCTGAAGCAGGCAGCACTCAACTTCGCCAGGAAACGCTGGGCTGATTACATCCTGGTACATAATAAGATAATCTTTCTTGTGACAGAAGTGTAAGATTCATATCAGCTCCCTCATTCCCTTGGTTTATCTGATGAGATGTGTTCCCTCTTTGCTATTTCATCCAAGAAAAGGTTTTGGCAGCACTTGTTCCAGAAACATGACACTATAATCCCTCTCCTGTTTTTTTATTCCTCTTTTCATTGTCTCTCCTCTGTGTCTCTGTTTCAGTACTCTGACACAGACAATATCCTCACCAACCCAGAAACCCTCAACCTGATGATAGCAGAGAACAAGTCAGCTATCGCTCCCATGCTCGACTCTCAGGGAGCATACTCCAACTACTGGTGCGGTATCACTCCACAGGTGAGTGTGAATAGTGATCGATCACCCACTGGAAGGGAACACATGAGAAAAACTGAAGGAAAAGTCAGTCGGACAGTTGGACACATGGGCAGAATACAAAAGTACTAGAAAATTACCTCTTTATATCAAGATTCCTCCAGCACATGGATATCTGATCCTTGCACGCACCTGTAAATATATTTTTTAAAGTAAACATGCTTTTTAAAATATTTCCGTATGTTCACACTCTTCCTGTATATCCTCATCCATCTCTCTCTCAGGGATATTATCGCCGAACAGCAGAGTATTTCCCCACGCGTCACCGTCACAGACTGGGCTGCTTCGCTGTGCCAATGATCCACTCCACCATGCTGCTGGATTTAAGGAAGGAAGGCATGAAGAAACTGGCCTTCTTCCCTCCTCACAAGGACTACTCGTGGCCCTATGACGACATCATCGTGTTTGCCTTTTCCTGCCGAGCTGCAGGTTGGTTAGTGCTTTGTTAGTGGTTTGTGGTTGTGTTTTTGTAATCTTATCCCCCTAAAGACGAGGAGGAAACGAAAAATAATGTATGTACAAACACACTTACTTTACTGTAGATAAATGTCTTTTAGAGGGAAAACCTGATGTTACTGAAAAATGAATATCTCATTCATTCATTCATTCATTCATTCATTTATGGATTCATTCATTTTTGCTGCTACTCAGAGGTACAGATGTACCTGTGTAACAAGGAGCGCTACGGCTACCTGAACGTCCCAGCCAAACCTCACCACACCTTGGAAGACGATCGCCTCAACTTTGTCCATGTCCAGCTTGAGTCTATGAGTAAGAACAGATTAATACAAATTAACAAATACTGACAGAGAAATAATTTTAAAAAAAACTGATACACAGACAAAATGAATGATGAATATGAAAAGCAAAAAAAAAACAAAGCATTCATTTAATAATTCTTGTCTGACTTTATCAACCAGGTCTGTGCACGTTCTTCATGTTGTGTTGGTTCAGCTTTGTTTTATTAAATTATGTCCTTCTAACTTGTGTTCCCTCTTTGTCAAACAGTCGATGGTCCTCCTATGCACCCCTCACGATACGTCCATGTGTTCCCCAAACAGAGAGATCTAATGGGCTTTGATGAGGTAAAAGACACTCTGCTGTTTTTCTTCTGGTAGGGGAGTAGCTATGTTTTCAGAAACGCAATCATTTCTGATATATTAAAATACTGTTTACATTGCGTATAGACGTTTGACTTTTTTTTTGCCAACATAGTAGTCTCAGCATCTGTGAAAAAACATTGTACCTACCATTGCCTTGTCTTCACATCCGCTTTTAATTCAAATTTTAAACTCACACAATGGACTGTGAAATACTCCTGTTTACAGAAGTCAAAGATGGGAGTTAATGATATGCAGTTCAGTTATGACATGCTCCAATATGCTTCCTTTCCATCCTCAGATATATCTGATTAATCTGCGACGGCGTCCTGACCGTAGAGACCGGATGTTGTTCTCTCTGAATGAGCTGGAGATTGACGTCAAGGTGGTGGACGCTGTGGATGGAAAGTGAGTACACTCTCAGGGAAAAACTGAAGATAGCGAGATCCCTCAACTTGCAAAGTGTGTTTTGAGTGTGTCTATGAGAAAGAGAGAAAAATCAATACTGACAGAGATTGTAGATTGGAGAATGGTTGGTGAGAAGGAAAGAAAATCCCTTACAGAAATATACTGATACATCAGCTCGCGGTTTGGTTCAATTCATGGCAGTGGGTTCCCAGTTAGTATCCTATTACTGTATTTAATGTATATTTTGAATGAGAGTAATTGGAAAAAGAGAAAAATGAATGAAGGCATTTTCGACTGAAAAAAAATCCAAATCAATTTTTGTGCACAACATTTTGAAGGTAGGAAAATGTGCATTGTGTGTGTGTGTGTGTGTGTGTGTGTGTGTGTGTGTGTGTGTGTGTGTGTGTAGTGCACTGAACAGCAGTGACATTAAGCTCCTGGGTGTGGACCTGTTGCCAGGCTACTATGACCCGTTCTCTGGACGCACCCTGACCAAAGGAGAGGTGGGCTGCTTCCTCAGCCACTACTTTATCTGGAAGGAGGTGAGAAGACACACACATAAGACACGAAAGTCTTGATTGGAATGACTGACAGTGGTTTGCAGAGAACAATACAGGTTATGTTATTAAGTGATAATGATGGAATTCTGCTCTAGGGTTGGGGTTTGATTGGAATAATTGTTTCTCTGGGCCGAGTATCAAATCTGTTTATCAATACAAAACCTTCCAAATCATTTTTTTTATTGCATTCACGGCAATTGATAACATTTTAAGTATAATTAAATAAAAAATTAATTTTGAAGACTAAAATTCAAAGAACTAAACTCAAATGTTGCCATATAGATTTGCTATGTAGCTAAATAACTACTTGCATGTTTTGTAATTTGTTCTTTGATATAAAAAAAAAGGAGATAAAAGATTTGACTTCAAAAGTTTCAAGTTGGGTCTCACCAATGTCCCATCTTTTGTTTCTCCATCAATTTAGTTTTAATAACAAAATCCTGAATGTTGTTTTCCTCTGTATTGCATAACCATCTCTAGGTCATTCTGAAACAGATGTTTTCCCCTTTTCTCCTCAGATGGTGGACTTGCAGATGGACAAGGCGCTGCTGTTTGAAGACGACGTCCGTTTCCAGGCCAACTTCAAACGACGAGTCCTCAGACTGATGGAGGAGGTGGAGCAGGTGGAGCTCGACTGGGACATCATGTAAGCTGGACCAATTTATTCACACAGTTCTTGTTCAGGCAGGGATGAGTAAGGTTAAGTCAATACAGTAGCCTTAAAAGTATGTTGTGTGTGCGTGTGTAGAAGAATGGGGTCAGAAGTCAGGAATGCATTGCACATCACTTCTTTGAGTGTCAGTGTTTCTACAGGACATCGAAACACATGTTTTTAATTTAAATCATACTGAAATGATAAGACAAAATGTTACACGAGAGCATTTTGAAAGTATCTATCAGCAGGAAGATTGAAAATGTACCAGCTTGTTTTTGTTTGTATTGTGGTTTCCATGACTTCCTGAAAATGGTTACACACATGCAGAACAAATGCTGCAAAAAAGATAATACTATTTCCAACACACTTGGCAACAAACAACAGCCACATCGCAGCAGATTTCAGGACTCAGATGTTTTGGACATTGCATTATTCGTCTTTACAATGGTTTTTGTTTTTCTTCGTCCTCTTTTTTTTTTTTCTCATTGTGGCTTACCATTGCTGCAGATACTTTGGCAGGAAGCAGGTGAATCCTGTAAAGGAGGAGGCGGTGGACAACGTTCACAACTTGGTAATGGCTGGCTACTCGTACTGGACTCTGTCCTACGCCATCTCCCTGCAGGGTGCCCAAAAACTGCTCAACGCTGAGCCACTGTCCAAGATGCTTCCTGTCGATGAATTCCTCCCCATCATGTATGACAAACATCCCAAGTACGTATGACGACAGCACTAAATCCACCGGCAGAAATTGTACTTTTTCATGGACACCTTATACAGTGTTTCCTCTACGTTGATTTTGTAGTGGCGGCCCGCCATGGCAAAATTTCTGCCACCACGGTATCAGAAATAGGGCTGTACAAAAAATGTAGTCGCGGTTGCCTTTTAAATTATCCTGCCGACATAATGCACCCCCGGTTGGCTGCCGCTCACATTGCAATTTAACAACAAGTAGAACTATTCAGAGGTTATTGAGCCCGGCCAGTTTAACTCCACATACTGTCGTGTTGATGTAGTTTATTGTCAAAACGTTCGCTTTCTTCCGAATCAACTATTAAACGAACAGCCCCACCAAAAACATCACCGCGGTGGGGTTGTTCGGACAGACCTGTCCCCACTGCTAAAAAAAATCCTAAAGGAAACATATGTTATACTTTTCTAGATGAAAATTTCAGTTGAAATGATGTAGTTGTTTTGTATCATCATTTTCACATTCAGCGATGGTGAAACTTGTTTTTAGCACTCTGCAACCTCCTTCTGCTGCCAGACCTATACATCTAAAACGGACCTCAAAATTGCTAAAAACATGCTTTCCTATAGTCCTAAACGTGTATACACGCTATATATTTAGCCTAGTTGATTGTGGAGTTAGTAGATTCAAGAACTAAAGTGAAGTCTGCGGTTTACTTCTATGAGTTTCTTTGAAGGAGAGCAGAAAGAAGGTTGGGTTTGGCCATAATCTCTATTTTTGTCAGTTTAATATGTAGTGCTTGTCGAGCTGAATTAGAACCACACATTTCAAAGTAGGTCTTAAATTGTTTGGAACATTTTTCTCTTTATGATGTGCAGGTTTCATGGCAGCACCTCTCTCCCTAAATGATTGTCTGGATTTTGAGCAATGTGGTTGCCAGATAGACTTGAGAGAGGGGATTCAGATGCGTTTGTGGCAGACTTGTGCTGAGCTTTTGTAAAATTAACATTTCTTGTTATGTTGTTTTGCTCCAGACTGAAGTATCTCAGCATCTACTGAATGGAATGCTATGCAATTTTGATTGATGAACTTTGGTACCAACATTCATGTTCCCCTCAGAGCGAAGTTTGGTGACCCCTTAATCTTTTCAATTCTTGTTAAGTTTGAATTAGTAAATGTTAGCATGCTTACACGCTAAAGTAAGATGGTGAGCATGGTAAACATTATACCTGCCAAACACTAGCATGTTAGCATTTCCATTTTAACATGTTAGCATTCCAACATTAGCATTTTTCTCAAAGCCCCACAGAGCTGCTAGCCTGGCTGTAGAGTTTACTTTATTTTATTTGTTTTGGCTTCACATGTGGTCCAACCAAGGTTGTCTCAAAACGACCACAACATTTAGGTCCTCCCACTAGTCCAAAAACGTCCACTGCTTTGCTGTCTTTCCCACCACTAACTCCTCCTTCATCCCATAACCCCCTTAAAGCTATAGTGCGTAGTTTCTGTCGCCCCCATGAGGAATTCTAAGTAATGACAACAAAATTGTCGGCGTCCACATGACACAAGCCTTACGTGATCGCTCACTTGTCCCCACTCCTCCTCCACACAGTTGCTATAACCAAGGAGGACACGGAGGATTAAAAAAACATGACGGACTCTTTAGAAGTGGTAATTATCTTCACTCGAGCTTCTGCGCGGGAAAGTCACCGGACGACATAATCTTCTGAACATAGCCATACTGACGCACACGCACACGTTATATTATTTCCACAGACAACCTCAATGCACATTTTCCTACCTTCAAAATGTTGTGCACATGTATACTATACAAAAAAATTATTTGGATTTTTTTCAGTCGAAAATGCCTTCATTCAGATTTTTCTCATAATGTAATTAGAAATGGACCATAAACTGAATGAAAACATGGTGAAATAAAGGCAGGAAATAAGGCCATGTCAATGAGTTGGAACCTCAGATTAAGGAGGACGAACACAGATTAAAAACTTTTAACCTTGCACATCTAAATTAAATGGCCATAATAAAGAGGACATTTTACAATTACTCTCATTCAGAATATACATATATAAAATATAAACTTCACCTCAAGACCTTTTACCTGTTTTTTATTTATTTATTGGCTGCATCTATATATAACCCTGAACCAGTTTATAACCCTAATCTCCCTGACATTAGCCCTAACCAAACAAATGGGGCGCTGACTGTAAGAGATGAAATGCACCTTGGGCTGAAGGGCCTGCAAACCAGAAGGCTTGGCAGTGTCTCTGTGCTCCATCATGTGTGGAAAACTGGCTTATAGCCAACCCATTTTCTCTATTCTCTCTCTCACCTCTGTGATTCTAATTCGATATGCTTGACTAGTCTAAGAATGCACAAAGACCACACACCACACACCGGTCCTGCTGTCGCCCTTCATGCTAAGAGTAACTCTCTTTAAAAATCAGCCTCTGTGTCCATCTCTTGTCAAATCAGAAAATATCACTGATACTGATCACCACTGAATTGTAGGGGGACAAAATCGGTGATGCAGTTTTCCATACGTTATTAGGAGTTAAATATTTGTTAATGTCTTAAATGAATGAAATTTAATCTATGTCATTTCTATCACTGTTCTCTCTCTGCAGTGAAGACTACAAGTCCCATTTCCCCAACAGAAACTTACAAGCCTACAGTACACGCCCCCTTTTGGTCCAGCCCTGTCACTACGCCGGTGATCCCCAGTGGGTGAGCGACACGGAGACATCGACTCTGTGGGACGATGACGCTGTGCGCACCGATTGGAGGGGTTCCCACAAGACCCTGAAAGGGGCTGCACCGGCACCCGACATGCTGTCAGCCTCCTACAGGGATGAACTTTAGTGCGAAGCAGACGTAGCTGTGGAGAACCTGCAGGTCAAAAGGCCACAAGGTCAGAGAAACAGATGCGGAGGAGTGAACGTTTCCCAGACTTTATTTCATTCCACTCTGTGTCCACACTGACATGCACAGTGTCATTCAAACAGGACTATTTTCAAAGCATGTCAGCAAGTGTATGGCACAAGATTTCTTTTTTCCAGAGGGAAACAATATAGCGGACAGTGTTAACTTTTTGTTTGTGAAGACTCTAAAACAATGAGTGTTTTTTAGACTTTTATTTTACATTTATTCAGACATTTTTTATTATGAGTTTATACTGTTTGTATGACTGATGTCAACAGCATTTTTGTTTGAATGTATGCTTGTGATGGTTTGCGTGCTTTTGATGATTGCATGTTTATAATGCTAATTACACAGCTTTTAAAAGACTGCTTTACAATAACTTTTATCTGTTAATCTGTTGAGCACTGACTGAGTCTCCAGTAGCTGCACTGTTCACAACTCCTTACAAGTCTGGACAAAGGTCTGCTGTTGTTATTGCTATTATTTCCCCCCCCCGTTGTTATATCTGTCTGTCTATCCATTTCTCCATTTGTGCATGTCTTCCATCGGGACTGTTATACAGAGATACATTTGTATTTAACACAAAGCTACACTGACCCTAACTTTTTCCATTGGCTTCATTACCAGTTTTAAAGCTGATGTACCTCATGGTTTCTAGGGACAGTATAAGACTGTTTCAATGGTTTTAATTATATTCAGGAAATGTTCTGTTAGTGAAACTAACACATTGAATGTCAAAGTTAAACAATTTTAGCTTCTTCTTTTTAAATATTAAGTTATTGATAGATAAACTGAAATAGCATTGACTCATTAGACTACCTTTTCCTGTGTTTTAATACTTTTTACATTTTGCTACAAAAATTGGATTTCAAGGTCAGAGTTTGTATATTTATTTAGCTGTCCTAATTCTACCACCACCAGAACATCTTTTCCACTTTGGCTTTTTAATTGTAAGTTTTTGGAAGTATTTAACAGTATTTGTATAGACTTAGAAATAATATATGTATTGTTCTTAAAGTTATAGTGTGTACTTTGTTTCCCCCATGAGGAATTCTAAGTAAGGACAACAAACACTGTTGGCACATCCACATGACGCAAGCCTTCGGTGATTGCGCACCACCCCCACCCCTCCTCCACGCAGTTGCTAGTAGCACAACAATATTAGGTTGAGTAAATGAAATAGCAATAATTCCTACTCCTAATATGTTACAAAACATAGTACATAATACAGACATTACTAACCTGTTCAAGAGCAGTAAGGCAACACCCGTGTCTGACCTCGGCCCATTTTCAGCGCTCTCCAAACAGGAAAAGCCACACCAATGATTATCCGTGTTTGTCTTCACCGTCGGTCACTTTCTTTTTGGGGATTTTAGTCCTTCTACTGAACGTGTAGGTCTTTTCTCAGCAGTACAATCATTGAATGAAACATTACGTGGGTGCTTCTTCAGGTGTATGTGGTTTCAGACTATTCAAATTGACAGTATACAATTGTATATTCTCAGCACTATAATACTGTCATGGACACATTTCATATATGGTGACTACTTGTGTCAAAATCCTTTACAATAAACAAGTCATTTTGGGAAATATTTGCATAAAATCAATGCTGTATGTTGAGATGTTGGCAGTGTAGTCTATCTTTGGTTCACCTGATTTTCAGCATTCGTCCAGTTACTTTTTGCAAGGGAACCCGCTACTTTCCTGTACTACATCTTGTGTTAAAAGATGACTCCAGACGCGTAGCAGAAGTCTGTAAAAGCCATATTAAAACACAGCCTTTAATAACCTTTCTGTAGCATCATTGGGATCCTTAATGTTTTGAGAGTTTGTCAGCAAAGGGTTGCAATGCAAGTAACTGATGTTGTAATTCTGATGTCCCTCATGGATTTAAATTACGATGAATAAGTTACTCTAAACTTCTATTACATTCGTCGGTCTTCATAAGCATTTATGATGATCTGATTTCATGTATTTGTTTTCTGTCTGTGATTAGGAGTGTTGCTTTTCCTTCATATGTCCTAATATATTTGTTGAGTCTTCCTTGATGTGGTTGATGGTTGAGTTGAGTTGAACAAGACATGATGTAAAGCAGGCAATCAAAGTGCAATGGCTTTTCTGCCAAAAGCCCCTCTCTCTCTCTCTCTGAGCAATACATTTGTATTCAGATGTTATAAAACATGATGTAGGAAGCTGTGTAGAAAACTTCAAACATTAATGAAAAATTTGTTTTTACACTTTCTTCCATTGTCTGATTGTGGTTTTGCATTTCTTTATTAGTTAATAAACCAAATGTTCTGTGGACAGAGAGGTAATGGAATTTAAAAAAAAATAAAAAATACTACCAGATGTTGCAATGACAAAAATCCACCACAAGAGGGTATAATACGTTTTTACCAGGTATCCCTGGATTTCATGATTCCATATTTGCAACTGGAAGTTCTAGTTTATAATTTTGTTGACTGAAAAAAAATTGACAAATGGAAACAAAACAAGGGGTGACTCATTTTGCATAGTAATTGTTTCATTCATAAACTTTCATAAATGACAATCAGTATAATCCTTATTTCACTTCAATGTAACATCAAGCATTGTCTCAATTTCTGTCAATTCATTTTCAAAGATATTTAGTAGTTCAAAGGATACTGTAAAACCTAAGGGGCCTGAACACCAATCATAGTGAATCCATAACTCCAAATTTGTTATGCTATATGTTACAGTAACTGTATAATGTGACTATTACAACTCAATCAGTGGATAAAAAAAAAAGAAAGTTGGTGAAAAGTCAAACCAGATCTTGTGTGTCTACAGACTGTAGATAAGTATATACATACCACAGCTGTCTGCACATGCAGTATAGGTTTGCTGTTTGCATAAGCATATTACACACACTTGCACATGTACACACTTAGGGAGGTGTGTACACACTTATAAAGGTGTGTGTGTTCACATGCCATGCTGCACATAGTTACCACTTCAGAAACCTGGTTATTCAACCACATGAATCAATTTCAGACATACAGCAACAGAGGAAACAGAGGATTGACTGCAGTTCCTAAATGCCTAGTTCCTGCTTAAAGCTGTATGAACTGGAGAGAACCTCTCATAGGAGGGAACCTAAATTCAGCACCTTATTGGCTGCTGGCTTGAAGGTAGGGATTCATGAGGTCAACTTGGCAGGCGGAGCAACTGCATATGGCTAGGGATACTGGGGATAAGGTTTCATAATGTGAAGTTACTTAGGCAGGATTGTTTCTGGTTTACACACACACACACACACACACACACACACACACACACACACACACACACCAGATCAGATGTTCTACTTCTGCTTGGTTTAGTCTCTGGACCTTGAGGACTGTCAACAACAGCTGCTCCTCTGATACTCCCCCAACATACACAACCAGCTTTTTATAATTTAATCGAAATAGAACAAACAACAAATCGACTGCTTCTGCATTTCTCCTTTGACAGTGTTTTTGTGCTGAACATTCTCAGAAATGATTTACATTCTCATGTCAAGTAAACAGTAGTTACCTTGATGTAACTCCAGATCTACGAGTATGTGCATAGCCATCTTACAGGCTTAGCTATTGGTTTACCTCACTGAGGCAGATCAGGTGGTAGCATGCATGCCCTATAAAATAGCGGTTCACCTCTGCTCCCTTCTGACCTCAGCAGCTGACGACAGGGGCCAGCTGGGTATGAAGTTAAAGGGCTATGCATGTGCTCAAAGTACTGGAGTTACATAGCCTACAGATAACTGCTATTTTTTATTTTGTACGTGATTTGCCCTATAATGGGCTTCACTATTGGTAAACACATGAGGGGAAGGCTGTGGGATGTGCTGTGCTCCCAGCTGGGCCTGAATCCGTGCATACAGCAACTCAGACCTAACTGCTGACAGGGTGAAAAGAAGTTAAGTGGACCAGCCACTGAGCAAAACTTACTTGGGAGTCCCACAGCCTAACCATACACCTTGTACAGGATGCATGGCTCCCCCACAGGCGTTGCACCAAGCATGAGCGAGACATACAACCAGACATCATATCCCTGAGATAGGACAGCACAAAGGTAGAGCTGGGAGACCATGACGCAGCCAGGCAATGTCTTCCAGCGGTACGCCTGTAAAGGTTGGTTGACGAGACAACCTCCTGGTCCCACCAAGAAGCACAACCCATTACCTCACGACCTGTGCAAATCAAGAGCTCTTTACCATCTGGTGCCAGGGCCCTCTAGTGCCACCACTCTGACTGGCAAGCGCTCTGTATTGATTCTGCAGAGCAATTGCAATATTGGTCTCAGAGCAGTGCTCGAAGTGGGCCGGTACTCACCGGTACATAGTACCGGCACTTCTACATTTTACTCGTAAGCGTACCTACACTACCCAGAGGGCAATACGTGATTTACCTCAGCTCGGAAAAGCTGTCTGATGCCTACAGCCTGACTGTAACAGATTTGTTCACTGCTGAAAACCTAGAAACTAAAAAGAAGTGTGTTGAGTTTGTAAGTCGTTATGTTAGCATGGCTTCAGAAAGGTACTAAAAGAACGTGTGTGCCAGAGCCAGACACATCAGCAGAGGTCCAAGTAAATCAGAAACATCAGGTACGATACATGAGCTTCAAACTAACGTTAACATTGATGTGAGCTGAACAGCTAGCGCTACCAGTTACCTTAGTCAATGATACGTGAGTAATGAAACACATGGATGGCCTGACTGTTGGTCAGGGGACCAAATTATGTATTTTTGCTCCACGAACAGCTGGCTCGTTTTTAAAGATAACAAACTGGGCTGCAAAACATGTAGCAGCATCCGACTTGTTTAAATAAATACATACATTTATGTGGTTAATAAATAACAATAAATTGTTGTTGTAGCAGCAATATCTCCAAGTTTTGTTTTTCACTGTAGAAATGTCAAATGTCATATTGATTTGCCAATTCAAGAGAGTACTGGCACCTTTTTTTGTCCACTTCAAGCACTGTCTCAGAGGCAGAAACAGGAGCAGGCTAGGGGGCCATACTGGATGAGCCAACATGAGTTAGGGAGAGAAGAAGCAACCCTATCCCAGGTAGGGTGCCTCTAATCAGCATGTGTATTACAACTAGACTGAAAGACAGCTTATGCTTCAGTGTACTACAGTAAGCAGCTGCTTGTGCTCCTTCAAAGTCAACAAACCCAGCATAAGATGCTACACGCATGCCACAAATAGCACGTCATAGAGCTAGCCAGCTAGTAATGCATCCTAAGCAGTAATAGCAAGCAGAAGTGTGCGGGAATCATCGAAGAAGCTGCGGGAACGCAGGATCTTTCTCACTGACACGCTGGTCACCTTCCTCGTGTATTGTAACTGGCACCACAGCTAGTTATCCATCGGTGCCTCCCTCGCCAATGCCGGGCGCAAAGAGGAGGTAGAATTCAGGCTGAAATAGGTAACTTCAACAGGACATCTCAGTGACAGCGGAGGGTGAGGAAGGTTTCGCTGAGTGCTGTGACCTTATTTGAAGTGGCTGAGTGATAAAGGATGGTTTTATAGGGCATGTATGCCACCACCTGATTGGGCGTCAAGTGCAAAGGTCTCAGGGTGCTGAGGCGGAGCCTAGGTGTAAACCAATAGCAAAGCCTGTAAAAGGGATAAGCGCGTAAGAAATAGAACTTTAATTATACGTGTGTACGTGTATATACATATATGTATGTGTATATGTGTGTATATGTATATATTTGTATTCATGTGTTTCTCCGAATGATTTGTATATGCGACAGGAAGATGTTTGTTAAATAAGTAAATTTGTGGTGGTAGAGACTGGAGGGGAGGATTCAAGATAGGAACTACAACTGCAGCTCCCCTGCCACATTTCACTTAACCGCTGTCTGTCTCTGCTATACACAAGTATTCGGCCATTTTCGCGACGCAAATCCTTTCTTTCTGCAAACTGTTTTTTTTCTCCACCTTTTTTAGAACTTGCATCGAGTGTTTTTTCCGGCTACAGTCTGTAAGAGGCGGAACCGAGTGTAAGTGTGCATGTGGAAACCGAACTGCTCTCGTGCAACAAATTTACTGCATGCTGGAACTTGCAGGTTTGGTAACGTTGTTTTGAATTCAATGCTTGTTGGTGTGATACCACATGGCAGCATTTATGCCACGTTACCGCTTGCAGTTGCTTCATCATGCTGTTGTTATTTTGGGTTGTGGCGTTTACATGTACCATTAGTGCATGCAGTCTACTCAATGGGTATGTTCTGTTATGCACGTTTATGTGCTAATTTTTTATTGTTTATTCTCAAGTACAATAAAGCGTCACGTGTTGTGAACATGCTATTAAAACTTGACGGACCGCTGTTGCACAAGCAGTCAATTTAAAGTTTGTTGCGATTTTTTTTCTCACAATCTCATATGACTAGGTCTGGCAATGCGAGACTTTTGGAGGTTGCATAAGTTTGAAGTAACGTTACAGTAAGGCCCATTGATAAATGAGCACTTGTGTGTACGGTTAAAGTCCGCACCTACTATTGTGTAGGCCTACCATGTAAATTACACCCTAATCCTGATTAAACACTTTACCAAACCTTACTCTTCCTTCTCAAGTCAAAATATGCGGACAAGTTTGTGAGCTGCAGACTTTTGACGTTGGTGATAGAAATCTAGTACACTAATCAAAAAGAGTTGTATAACATTATTTTCAACAACCTGTTTTATCCAACATTTATTTAACCTTTCCACCATGTAAAATGCACAATCTATTTGGTGTTATGATACACACTTTGGATATGACTTTTCAATTATTATAAATAAGTGTGACATATCTTCTGCATACACCGCAATCAGATACAGCATATTGTATACGTGTGTGTCATGTCATCTGTTATGATGCCATGCAATTTAGAAATCTCTTTTTGTAAATCATTTTAAAACAGATTAAAAGATTGCAGTATACATGACTTTACTCTGACGTTAAATATTCTGCACAATAGTATCCACATGTTTCTGCAGCATCACTCTGTCCCTTTGTGTCCACTGACTGACTACAGGGGCTATGGCCTTCCTTGGGAGAGCAGTTCGGCGGGTTGTGTCGGCAGTGCGGCCTCCTCTCTCTCCCTTGAGCCGGACAACCGCTTGGTCCTATAGCTCAGAGCCCACCAAGGAAAAAAGTGTTCCCTACGATAAGACACTCAAACAAGAGGATGGAGCCTCCTCTGGACCCACTAAACCTTTACCCAGGTTAGCTTGATGGATGGATGGATGCATGGATGGATGAATAGTGTTTACTGTAATATGTGCTGTAAAAGTGACTATTTACTTCCAGTAGTTTTTGCAATTCAAGACCAGCTTCTGTTTGAATGCTTACATCATGATAAGATGATTTAGCATGAAGAATATGCACATAGCTGGGTAGAGGGGTTTTGCAATGATCAATACATTATAGACCAGATGATTGAGGAATAATGGTCATGATGACCTCTGCTCTATAGATCCCTCAGGTCTGGAAAAGGTCTGAAAACAAAGACATTTGATTGTCAGTTTTAAAAATATGTAAAATAATCTGCTCAATAATAAAACACTTTCCACAACACTTCTCAACACTCAAGGTAGAAAAAAACTTTAAAGCCATTGGTTGAAATTTGGGGAAATATGTTTATTTACTTTCTTGCGGCGAAGAATCACTCTTGAGTGTGGTATCGATCTTGTCCAGGGGCGTCGGAGTGGGGGGAAAAAGGGGACTGAGTACCCAGGGCCCTCATGTGAGGATAGCCAAAAAAGATGCTAGAATGAATAGCTGTGGATGCGGGGAGGGGCCCATAGAAAATGCCTTTCTACAGGGCCCAGAATTTTGCGCCCCTGATCTTGTCATCTAACTCTCGACAACAAAGCAAACGTGTGTATTTCCAAAAATGTCAAACTGTTACTTCAAGTAACTGAAAGCAGCTTTCATTTTTGGTTTGATTCAGTGAATAGTGCTGCTGAGTTTTAAGTGGCATTGTCCTTATCCCATTTTAAAGGTCATGTTCTCAGCTTACCTGTCTGCCACTTGTCTCAGGTCAGCGGATGTGGTGGTGATCGGAGGAGGCAGTTTGGGCTGTCAGACCATCTACCACCTGGCTAAAATGGGGATGACCAATGTAGTTCTGCTGGAGAGAGACAGACTGACTGCTGGCACCACCTGGCACACTGCAGGTAACAAACCATATAGAATATGGACAGGTGTAAGGAGTATGAACTGTTACTGATACTGTTCAACCATCCAAGCTTACTCTTTACATATTTACCTACCTTTTCTTTCTCCTGCACTTCAAGTCTTAATAAGGTCTCTGCAGATAAAGTTATCCCAGTTGTGTGTTTCTATGTTCATCTGCACACTGTACATGCATTCCTGTATACAAAAAAAAACAATTTTAGTAAATCTGTTTACTAGGCCTATTGTGGCAGCTCCGTCCCAGTGATGTTGAGGTAGAGCTCTTGGCCCACACCAGGAATGTGATCAGCAAAGACCTGGAGGAAGAGACGGGTCTTCACACAGGCTGGATCCAGAATGGAGGACTCTTCATCGCCTCCAACAAGCAGAGGCTGGACGAGTACAAGCGCCTCATGTCGGTAAGAATCCAGATTGCTTGTTTTCTGGCCACTGTGAGGAAAACATCATTGCATTGATACTTAAAATGCTTTTTACTATTTCCCTTTCTTTCATTATATATCTTTTTTGTGCATGTTAAAGGTTTACAAAGTGAAAAAGCCCAAAGTTCACCCCAAATGCACACACCATCTCCAACAGAAAACACTGTTGACAAACTGCTCCAAACAGCTCTATTGTAGTCCAGCCTTTCCTTTCGTGGCGAACGTGCGTCACTTTGTAACACACGTTATAATGCTTGCCTAGTTGCTAGCGTGGCACGCCCCCAAACTCTGCTTCTGACCGGCTTGTAGTGCTGACCTAGGTACTGCGCATGTGCGACTCCCAACAAAGATGGAACAGAAGTAAGATGTCTCACTCGGTAGCTAAAATGGAGAGCTCAACACACAGGGTGAAAAGAGGAGCTGCAGCAATGTGCAGTACGACAAAAATATAGTGTATTTTGAAAATTAAACCATGTAAACCTATTCTGATAAAATCTCTAAATACAATTATGAACCTGAAAATGAGCATAATATGAGCACTTTAAAGTGGCGATATGTAACTTTCAGTTTGTGTTGATTCTAGCGGCCGCTTTGGATAAAAGCAGTAGTGCTTTTACCACACCTGCTGTCGTAAAGGGTCTTTTCTTTACGGTGCTGTATTGCCCACTGTATAGTATTGAGTTAGCGTTACCAGGAGGTCATATAGTCACGATAAATGTTTTGCTCAACCAGAAAATCATTCATTTACAATAATAGTATAAGTTACAGATGCATCGTTGCATTTCAAGTGTTGTATACGGTAATTTTGCCTACTTTGGATGTATCGTGAGCTAAACCAGGTATCAATGTCACTGTGTAACGAGCAAAAGCATTAAGAGATTGTTGTTACAACCAACGTAGTAATAACTTAGATCAATAAAGCACATTTCATGAAACCCAAGGACCCTTTACACAAGTACAGAGGGACAAGGGAAAATAAAATAGTAAGCCAACCCAAACGCGGACTAAAAGGAATAAAACGTCCGCGCTAAATCGAAAGGGGACGTAACGTTAATTTAATGTTGGCTACTGACATACAACCCAATTGTGCATTGTAAAGTTATTTTATTAATGAAATATACATATTACATACTCGAGGGCCAATTCGAGGACATTTTTGAATGATTTACAATCCCGTAATTGTCTCCATCTGTTAAAAGCCCGACCGAAGTTGACTCACATTATCGCCCGTTGTCTTTCACTTCCCCTTTTAAGCTTTTAGTTGTTATTCATTTAATTTCCTTCTTTTCTGTGATGCCCCAGTATCAGCCAGAACTACAACAGATAACTTCTAAAATAACATTAAAATAAAATTTGGCCTATATAAATAAATCTCCTGCTTCCTTTTACCTGGCTCCACTGGCTGGATACACTAACACAGGCTTTTCTGGTGTTACAATGAAATCTGTGACCCGTCAGATTGTGTGCTCTGTAGCGCCGTCTACCTGCCGAAAATCATTCTGTGACTTTGCGGGAAAAATCTGACCCGGGCAGAGGCATTAATAAAAACTATATAAAAATATTGTTCTTTTCACTATTAGTTTTGTTTGCTGTTCCAGGTCATTTTAGACCATTGTATGAAAAATGACAGAGCTTCGTCTTTTTCGGGAATTAAGGCGAAAAAACGGAATATTATGTGCATGGAAACGTAGTCACTGAGGATCAGCACACATGCGTTGTATTCAAAATAATTTAGTTCTAGAAGTTGAAATAAATCAGCTAAACAAATACGTTTTTGTAAAGTTTATAAATATTTGTGCTACAAGAAAAAGCAAAATAAGTGTAGGTAGAAGATGAGTATGATTACTGGGCTGGTCTGCTGCATTTAAACACAGGTTTTACAATAACCAGGCTGCTACAGTGCATGTAAACGATTGTAACAATCTGACTTTTCTTGCTCATAAATAATAATAATATTATTGAGGTAAAGACCCCTTTTTTCAAAATTACCAAAGTACAATACCTGATAAAGACTTAATACGTACGTGCACCTCGGGCTCCCACTAATAAATTAGCAGTTTTTAAGAATGCATGTTAATGGGGTAATTCAGATTTACAGCTACTGCAACAACTCCTCAGGGCCCTAAAAAAAAGCAAAATATTTGTTTTTTTTATTGCTCAACACCATCGTGGCACATGTCTGTTCATGGTTCGAAGTTCACTTAACCTAACCTTCACCTAACCAATGGACGGGGTGAAACTGATTGTTCAAATCAACAATCCTCACGTAAACCTGATTAATGATTGGGTAACTAATTCTCTCATTTGAGAAATAAAAGTGATCATCTTTAAACGGAAAGAATCCCTCTCAGGCAAGACCATAACCAATAAAACATGCTATCTCCCCTTATTTCTAGCTGGGTAAAGTTTATGGTATCGAGTCCCATGTCCTGTCACCTGCGGAGACCAAAGACCTCTATCCTCTGATGAATGTTGATGATCTGTATGGAACCCTGTATGTACCAAAAGATGGCACCATGGACCCAGCAGGCACCTGTACCACCCTGACCAGAGCTGCCACCGCCAGGGGAGCCACGGTAATGTGCGCTGGTCTGCTGACTGGTGTTTTTGCTTGTTGGACCAGCAGTAAACACAGTTTTGGTAGTTCAAATATCTTAATTACCCACCAATCTTAATAACCTTTGGCATGTATGTTTGAAAGAATTCTATTCTGCCACTTCAACTACTTTTGTGTGTGTGTAACACAACACAGTACTATGTAAGGCCCTGTTTACACGAATACGCTCGTGGGTGAAAACGACAAAATATTCGATCAGATGTGCCTTTCATTTAGAGGCGACAGCGTTTTTGGGGCTTAAAAACGCAAAAAAGTGAAACCACCCTCCAGAGTGGAAATCTTAAAAACGCTCCACCGTCGCGTTCCCGTCTAAAGGGTAAAAACACATGTGTGTGTGCCACGTGTGTGCATTGTTTGGAGCAATAACTCCACCTCCTTGTCTGTCCAGACAAAATTGTCAGCTTTTGTTGTTCGCTTCGCCATGTTTTGGTTTGGCGCTACTAGGGAGAGAAGTAGAAGGAAGGTTCTACGCAGGCGCGCAGACTTGGTGGTGTTGTGTGGCAGTGCTTCACACTACCACCTACCCGCCTGGTGTGCATACATTGAATTGAAACACACTTTTGCGTCACCATATGCACGCAGATTCCCCCCCCCCAAAACGCTCGTCTAAACGCGGAATAAAAAGTGAGAATGCAACGCCACTTTTGCGTTTTCTCTTCAGATCGTTTCCGTCTAAACATAGCTTTAAAATAGCACCAATATCTGAACAAGAGAATTCAGTGTAGATAGCCATGTCACCAGTTTGTGTACAGCTAAAAATGAATTGCTGTTTTGAGCAAAAGACATATTGAATGGCAGTGATATTAAATGTAACACACAACACCATACTTTTTAAACTGATTCAAAACCTATGTAAGACCTGTGTATTTATGATGGTCAGTGCTTTCACAGTGCATTTGAAACAAAAGGTGGGTAAAGTCTGAGGCTTTAGTCTGACTTTTTGGCCTCATGAAGGTTGCTTCTTTTTAGGTAGATCACCATGGTAACTGAGACTGCACAGCTGCCAGAAAGCAGGCTAAGCTCAGGCTATCGGATCCAAAAATACTGTCATAAAAATTAGAACAAAGTTACAGATATTTATTTCTGAAACAGTTATATCACAATCCCTAGATTACCTTACTTATTAGCCTTACAATAGCAAAGCAACTTAAAACCACTGAAACAATGTGGTCATTGTACATTACTTTACTGTCTGGTAATATATAAGGAATTATAAATATATGAATAGGATTATGAGGTACAGCAAAATTGTGGAGAGTGAGAGAGTGATTTGATTCAGTAGACTGAACCCCTACTGCCATCATGGCAGCAGTGGAAAACCTTAGAACGGCTCTTATATTATTTGTTTAATTTACTCTACAACTCATCTGTTTATTACAAATAGGGACTCCTGCATGGGTGGAGCAGAGCATATACATTTATTTATGTTGCATGTAAATAACACACTGTCCTCTTTAAATCAGGTGATCGAGAACTGCCCTGTGACTGGTATCCAAGTGCAGACAGATGACTTCGGTATGAAGAGGGTGAAGGCAGTAGAGACCCCTCATGGGACCATTGAGACACCTTGTGTGGTGAACTGTGCAGGTGAGATTCAGACAGCTAACTAATCATCCCGAAGACAACAAACCCACAGATTAAAAGCGTTTGGACCAAGTTTGACATACAAAATGAACATTGTTCAGGCATTCTTGATGTAACTCCCTGCTAAAGCAAATATGCCATGTAAAAGTGAGATTGCAAAGTGGTTTGATACGTGATGCAAAAGTAGCAATTTAGTGCTATTTACAGGTATTTTGCCCAAATTGCATGTCTAGATTTAGAGGTGGCATTTTATGACATTTTTGTCTCTGTGTGTTACATGCAGGCGTGTGGGCCACCAAGCTGGGGGAAATGGCTGGAGTCAAGGTGCCTCTTATCGCGATGCATCATGCCTATGTGGTGACCGAGAGAATTGAAGGCATACAGGTAGGACCTCCATGTGTCATATCAGAGCAGCTTGACTGTGGTTCATGATATAGTTTACTAAAAATAAAGTCAACCATCGGCACGCTGTTCTGTATGCCAGCAAATAGCAGGCATGATGGCCATGATTTTATGGCTTTTGGAGCATCGTATCCTGTATTGTTGTCAATACAGAGAGATAATGCACTTTAATATGCTATAAAGAAAAAGCACTTTTAATGATTGCACTACTGGTTAGATGTTAAACTGCATTTCGTTGTACTGGTTGTCCTTACTTGTGCAATGACAAAAAAGTTGACTCTAATCTAATAAAGAGGCCCCCTATTATAAAAGCCATATTTTTGTCATTTGTTTCTGTGGCTCATACAGAGGCAAGGTATGTTAATGGAGATGCAACATACCCTCTGTAGTACAGACCTGATAGGTGATGTCTTCTAAATCATGTTTGCCCAAACACAGTCCCAACAAGTATTTATGCTACTTGTGTTTGTGTATAGTTCAGTATGGGTTTATTATAGAATCTGTACAGTGCATTTCATTAACTCTACCAAGTGAGCTGTTGTGCATTTTAGAATTGATACAACACACTTTGTCTATGTACTGTAGTGTGTGTGGACTTCGATTTAGTTGTAATCTCCTGTTTTCCATCTTGTTGAAATACACAGCTTTTCTGTAACCTTAACATTACACATACAGTTTATAGTACTATATATTTTTTGTCCTTTTTTTTTCCCTAGAAATGTTCTTTTAAGCAAGCATTAAAGTTTTAGAGCTTGTATTATAATGTTAATGTAGCAGCCTTTTTCAGAATATGGCTTGGTAGTTGTTAATTTCATTTTAAGATAACATAAAGCAGCATGGTGTTTCTAACAACTTTTTAACCCTCGTAAAACAAGGGGCAGAGGAATCAATGCCACTGTTACATTCTCAATTACATTGACAATTATTGTACAATGTCACAATTCATTAGGAATGTTTAAAGCCTTACATTACATTGTATATGATTTATAATTTACTCTTCAGGCATCTTCATAGAAATTACTACTGTAACTTAAAAATTCTTTCATCTGTCTGTATTAAGTCTGTATGACCAGCAGGGGGCTCTGTGACATTATATATTTTCACCTGGAAAGGTCCAGAGTGAGTTAGTGAGTTTTGGAATGAGATGTGTGTGTGTGTGTGTGTGTGTGTGTGTGTGCTTGTTTGTGTAGGAAACAAGGGGAGATTGTTTTGTTTGTATCCTTTAATTTTGATAATGTGTGTATTTGGAGGGGTATTGGGGAGGCCTCTACACAGATATAACACATTGGGATTCTCGTGTGTGTTAGTTTTAGTTAGTGTAGACATGGATAACTGTGCTCAGGGTTTTAGGGGTTTAGGGGTTTTAGGGGGGCTGTCTCTGTGTTATGTAGTTTAAGAGCAGCTTAACCAGCATTACTGCTACATCATGTACACAGACATCAGCCCACACGCACAACATGACACACTCGCACATTTGGATGCCATCAGGAAATTTGTTCTAACCGGGATGTGCAACTTGTCAGGTCAAACATCTCATGCTGACCAAATGTCTGTGTGTGCGAAAAGATATGTTTTTGTCCTGAGAGGCTGCAGTGGGTTTACATTTAAAAAGCTTGCTGATAGTACAGGACAGTGTGTGTGAAAGTCCAGTGTTGTTCACTGCCTGACTTAGCACAGAAGAGACAAGAAAGGAGCAGTTTGGCTGTTATTATAAAGTATGTAGTGCACTGTTTCCAAATGTCAGCTTGTTCACTGGTATTTTGGTTTTGTACCCAGAGAGGCAATTGACTTTGGAATAAAAAGCCTCAATGACAGCATGAATACAAATGCCACAACATACTTAAAGTGTAACTATTCATTACACACTTCCATAAGAATATTTGCTTAGACTCAAGGGGATGGATGCTTCTCCGTGCTGTGTTTTTAAAAGAAGATTTCATGGTGTGTCAGTAGCTGCCATACCATACACAAAGAAACTCTATGGTTTGTCATGGTGTTAGTCACTGGTGCTGTAAAGATTTTTATGATTTGTATGTCCCGTATTGTATAACCTTTTCCATATGTATGCTTCCAAAAAGCACTAAATACTATGTGAGAATCTGGGTGAAGTAAAGGAAAAATTAGCTTTTTAATACGAGGTAAACAACATGGTCATGTTTTTATTTTGGTTTCAGCAAATCTTCCCCATTTATTTGTTTTGTTTTACTTGCGATAAGCAAAATTATGCCGAAATTAGTAGTCAGTTAGTTAGAACAGATTGACATAAAATCAACCAAGAATGTTTTATTTAAAAACATTTTTTTTAAAGTTTTATTATAATTTCAGTCCATTATCTAGTAAAAAAAAAAGTACCAAGCATTTGCTGGCACAGCTTAAAATATATTGGCATCGACTTGCTTTTCTTTGTGTCTTGTTATTATGGATGAAGATGTTACAGTTCTAGCTGCCAATCAAACAAAGTAATTAATTTCTTAGCTAAATATTAATATGAATCTGCTCATTTTGTCACTGAAACACAATGTGTTTAGACTAATTCGTGTTTTGAATACTTCCACTTTAATCTTCACTCTTTTGCAGAACATGCCAAATGTCAGGGACCATGATGCATCAGTGTACCTGCGCCTCCAAGGTGATGCCCTGTCTGTGGGGGGTTATGAACACAACCCCATCTTCTGGGATGAGGTAAGCTTGACAGAACTTTTAACAGAACTGATTAAACTGTGTTTGAAGGTATTCAGGTCCTTTACTGAAGTAAAAGTCCTGCATTCAAAACTTTGCTTAAGTAAAAATAAATAAAAGTGTAATCAGCAAAATTTAGAGTAAAGAAATAGTTTGACAGTTGAGGAAATACACTTTGAATTCTTGGCAAGAGTTAGATGAGAAGATTGATACCACTCGCATGTCTCAGGGCTCTCAAGTGTCACGCATTGAGCGTGACAGTCACTCATTTCGATCTTTTGTCACGCACTCCCGCCACACGTTGTATTTCTCACGTGGAAAAAATATTTATCATATATTTAATATGCCGCAGTGCCCTAAATTTCTCTGGCCGGGCCGCTCTCACTATGGAACCGGCAGGAATCAAGCGCGTCTCCCCTGGAGTTCTTAGTCGAGCCTGCTACTTATCAGTCAATCAAAAAAAATAGCACTATTGTATCTGGGTAAGATTTAACGCAACAACCAATGAAAAAAAAGCATATCCTGGAATTGTTCACGTGATTTTGCTACAACATCTTCCGGAAAGTTTTGTTCACCCACAGAGGAAACCACTGGAGCTCCAAGCATCACTTTGAGCACAGAGTAAGTCATCTCCTGTTTGGCTTGACCAATTTGGGAGGCTATCAAAGATCGCAGCCTTGGTTTTAGTGCTTCCACATTCTAATGCTGATGCCGAGAGGGTATTTTCGATGGTCGGTTTGAACAAAACCTCAACACGAAACAGCTTGTCTCTGGATGGGACATTGTCCTCAATCATGACCCTGAAAATGGCTGGGCTTGAACCGAACTGTTTCAAATGGGAGCCAACACCACAAATGATAGAGTCCAAAAAGGCAACAAACACTTACAATAAACAACACCAGTCATCAATCTCTCACTCACTCACTCTCTCTCACACACACACACACACACACACACACACACACACACACACACACACACACACGCACACGCGGAAATTGAATAAATACTTTGTATTGGTATTTTGGTTGAATTGTGCCATGTGTCAAATCTTTTCTTCTGAAAGTCTGAGCAATTATTAATAACAACAAAAACACTAATAATATTATTAATGAAACACCCCCATTCCTGCGACCTGCTCAACCCGCCCCCCCTTTTGGGGGGAATGTCACTCTTGCCTGTCTTCAAAACTTGAGAGCCCTGCATGTCTGTAGCTAGGAGGCAGCTAGCCTAGCTTAGCATAAAGACTACAAGAGTACAAACTTGAGAAACACAAGTTTTACTAAACCTCCTATCTAAGTCTTGACAAGAAAGTGAATAAGCGTATTTTCCCAAGTTTTGAACAATTTGTGGAGCTGGATTCAGGATGTGTTGTTATCTTAGAGGCGGGGGAAAGCGCTAGCCTGTCTCTGTTCCAAGGTAAAAACTATATGCCTACCATTACCATATTTTTCAAAGCTGACTTATTTACACTGTGTATGTTGTTTGTTAACCTTGTACATTTAGAGAAATGTAGCAATGACAAATTGTGGTTTATGGGGGGAGTTGTGTGCTGGACACGAGATCACTCATCTCATCCAACTCGCCACAAGAAAGTGATAAGCGTATTTCCCAAAATATCAAACGTTTCATTGCGAATTGCAAGCAACATTGCAAGTCATGCAACAAACAGTGTACTGCATACACTGTATCTAGTGGTGCATTGAAGCAAGGTTGTTACACTGAATAGATGCATAAAATAAAATCATGAGTGTTTTTCCACACTAATGACAGGGTCTAGTGGATTCAGTGTTTTTTTTGGTCGGTACTCTGGGCGGGGCTCTGTATCAATTTGCTGATACATCATTTTGCAAGTTTGTTTTTTTCAATAAAAAGGGTTTTTATAGTAAAACAGACTCATTAAGGTAAGCTATCAAAAATATTTTGTGTTGTCATGCATGATGAATATCTCATTTCTAATAGGCAGATTGGAGCGTATGATATGCTAATAAAAGGAGATAGACTCATTGATTTTAATGACCTCATAGCTGTCCTTTTAGCACCACCCACAAACCTTATATTCTTATCTCCACTGTTAGGGTAGATTGCTTTTATTGGAACATAAAAACCGAAGCATTTCTGTAAAAGACTGACATGACTTAAGGCTGTGAAGATGAGGGGAAATTATTCAAACAACTCTTTGGTAACTCTAAAAAGTAATCGTACAGGCCATTCTTTTATGCACTTTATGACTGTCTCTTTAAAAGGGGTGGTTGAGTTTGGAGAATGATCCTTATAAAAGTATTAAATCAACAGGTGGTCTTGGTCTTAATGGATGTGTACTTTTTCTCAGAGCAGTTTGTTAAGTAGGCTGGCAGGTTTGGGGGCAGGCATCATTGCCTTTTCCTGTGCTGGTGTTCTACACTTATAACTTTTCACTGTTCATGCATTCCTGTTTGATTTATTAATTTAAATCTGTGTTCTTACAATGTAATGCAGTCCTTGACCCATGCCATTCATAAGTAAAGACTTAAAACAAGTTTTGTTTTTAAAAACAAACCAAATATATCTCTTAGTCTTTCATAAGCGTTATTAAGCTCAAAAACTGTCAAGAATAGAACAATATTAAGTCTTGAGTTTTTGTGAAATGCTCCAGACGGGATATTTTCATGACACTAATAATACCGACTTCATTACTTTCTGTCTTTTCGGCTGGCTGCCTGCCTGTCTACAGACTCCTCAGTGCTTTTTACATTTTAGAGGATTTCTTTGTGCAGAAGCAGCTTCTTTTGTTCTCATTCTGCAGCTGAGCGATGCTTTGATGTCTTGAGGCGAATGGAGGAAGAAAGAGGAGATACAGAAAGGAGAATTAGCGGAGATAATAGAGGATGCCTACTAAGTGAAGATGCGCAGGATCGACTGGCTTGTGAGGGATTGAGAGTCTAGTGAGGTGTCTAGGACAAAGAACACTGCTCCTCAGATATCCGGTTGAGTGTCAATGCTCGGAAATAATGCAGAACCTCTTTGTTCACATGAAAGAAGCTACCGTCAGCTCACACTTTCCTGTGACATTCAAGCCTTAATCAAAACTGAAAGTGTCACCGCTGAGGCTAATCGTAAAGCCAATATGAACGTTTTTCTCCCTCAACACTTGGGAGCACTTAAAGAAACCAGAATCACTTATATTTAACATATTTAACATTTTAGGCTGTAAGTTGATTGTGTTATTCACTGTGATATGTCTGCAGTGACTCAGGAGAGCATGCAGTCACCCTCTGAAAGTAAGATACTGAGGAGCAGAAGTTCAAGTGGAGGGGATGACCAGATCAGTGAGTAGAGGGAGAAATGCATGATAAAATTGCTGCACAAGCTGGCGTGCTGGACTTTTCAATTTGTGCACCCTGAGTCAGTCAGATTAGTGTAGGCAGGGAGAATTTTAAGGCAAGTCGGTTGGCTCTGATCGGCATAGGTTGTAGGAGCTAAAGGCTCCATTTTGGCCCGGCTGACAAGGAGGGAATTGCAGAGGTCCAGATGGAAGCAAATTAATGCTTGGACAGGGAACTGAGAGGGATTTGACAGATGTTGATTCCCTGGTAAGAGAGTCGATTTAACAGATGCTACAGTATTGTGCTGTGGCTGCAGTGAGTGTGACTTACTCACACAGTTGGCAGTCTACACGCTGAAGTCTCAGTGTTCTTGTCAACAGTGATAAGGAAAGAAAAGGAGAGCATATCAGCCTTGATGGCATTGGCTTTGAGGTGGTGCACCAACATTGGTCATCCAACAATCCACTGCAGTAGTGTAGATTCATTTTGTGGGAATTACGAACAAAATAGCCAGAGCTCAGTATTTTTAGTATTTATATATAGTTTTTTAAGTGGACATAATCAGTGTGACACACACAGTGACAGTGGGAAATGATGTGAAAGGGGTGGCTCGTTGTGACGAACTTACAGAGAATTTTCCCTCAGGTGTTGGTAGAGATTATAAGCAGAGCTTAAAGATGACTATCAGGCTTATATTGAATCCAATTGAATTATGCTTTATAACTGCTAACAAGTTTGTTGTATCGATGATCTGCCAAAGTTGTGTTCACTAGCATAAGTGTAACAGAGCTCAATCTATTTTAATTTATATATAAATTAAAATAGATTGAGCTCTGTTACACTTATGCTAGTAGATCGTTGATCAGCTGTTTCTCCGTGAAGAGAGAGGGTGAGAGAAAATGGTGCACAACAATCAGCTGTTTCTCCAACGGGATAGTCAACAAGTCGGCTCTTTAGATCAAATTGTGGTCACTGCTACGTATTTTCTTGTCTTTGTTTTTGGTAGTTGGTGTGTTTGGTGTAGTTTCATCGTCCATACAACTCCGTGATTGACTTTAGTCGGGTCCTCTTCATGGAATGGATGAGAAATGTTTTCTGTTGAGATGCTGAAGCATTGACGTTGTGCTATTATTGTGGTAAGCTAGTTCGGTTTTTCAGTAGACACACTGTACAGAGTTCTCATTTTAACTACGTTTGAACTGATTCCAAACTTTGGACACTTTCTGTCGTTTTCTCCAGCCTGTCTCTTCACCAGCCCCTCACTATTTACGCTCTGGCATGTGCCGCCCGCAGACTTAGCAGTGTCTGGTGTGCAACAATAATAATGATCCATGTGGAAACACCGTCCGTCAGCAATACAACGTTGGTAACATTGATTTAACGAAGCTTCGATGCAAATCATTTTGCATTGAGGATTTTTTGTAATCGAATTATTCGAGTTATTTTCGGACTTTGTGCCTCTCCGGACTTTTCATGGAGTCTGTAAATTGATGCTGAAATCTTTGATGTAATAAAACCTTTTATAATCAAGATCAGTGTCAGCGAATCCCTCTTCCATACAACATCACAGCATCGAAACTAAAGATACCACAAAATTATACATATTTAGTCTTACTTTGTGGGGATTTGCATTTTCCCTTAATTCTTCCTTTCATTTTTTTCTCAATGGGAGATCTGCCCCTTGTAAGGGCACCTGTCTACCAAGATCAATGTGTTCTTGCAGCAGAATACGTAATTTACTTGGAACATAAAAGTAAATGTGCAAAAGCTGAAAACAGCCACTGTTAAAAATGACACCCTTGTGTTTTGCCAGTATTAGAAAACCAAGTCCACTCATACATTTCTGCTGTGTGTTTTTTTTTTTTACCTAGGTGTCTGATAAGTTTGCCTTTAGCCTGTTTGACCTGGACTGGGATGTATTCATGCAACATGTTGAAGGTGCAATCAACAGAGTTCCTGTTCTGGAGCAGATTGGCATTAAGTCCACTGTCTGTGGACCAGGTACACACAAACCCACAAACAAACACACATGCACACACACTGGTTCCACAGAAGCATCACTTTTTATGAAAATCCTGCAAGCCCTTCTTGCAAATATTTTATGCAGTACAGCAGGGAACAAGCAACTTTCATGACACTTCTTAAATTGGACACATTCTACTTTAAAAGTGAATTGTATTCGTCTGTGAAATATTGTGTGCTTTGCTCCAATACTGCATTCACTCATGAATACTTAAACTAGCAGACTATGTGTCATGTTTGTAGAGGAGGCAGGCAATATCATGTTGTCCAAGTGGTTGAGTGAGCCAGTCTGTTGCTGTTACAGTATTGAAATGGATTTTTCATCACCATAGTGTGGTGCAGCTGTTTGGAGAGAAATAAGTGAAACATGGACTCCTGAAACATACATATACACAAATACACACACATGTAGAGATGAATGACCAGAGTAAGAGAAAAAAAAGAGAAATTGATTGAAATCTGAGAGACAGAAACGTAAGAAAAGTAGAATTGGAGATGTTAATAGAGATGAAAAGAGAGAAAGAAACAACATAAGTACAGATGTAAAGAAAGACGAGCTGCAATGTAGAGAATGGCAGAGAAAAACAGAATGTAAGAAATGGAAACAAATTATGATGGGAAAAAAAAACTTAATGTCAAGGAAGACAGAGCTCAGCGGGAGAGGAAGCTCTGATAAAATGGAGATAAAAATGAGGATTTCAACGGAGTTGCTGCAGAGCATCTCCTCAGCCGTGACCCTTGCTTTAATGTTGGCTTTTGTTTCACTTCAAGTGTTGTGTTTACATGATAAGTATACCACACTGAGCGTCTGTGGTAAGTTTGTCTATCTTACATTTGTTGACACTTTTATCTACAAAGTTGGTCTGACTGTCTGTTTTCAGAATCATTTACAGCCGACCACAAGCCGCTGATGGGAGAAGCCCCAGAGGTCAGAGGTTTCTACCTGGGCTGTGGCTTCAACAGTGCCGGTAAGTGCTGCAGGGACGGGAAGAACGGGGGGAGACTTTAAAAGAAAGAAAAGGAAAAGGAAAGGAGATAAATGAGGAGTGCACAAAGATGACACAGAGTGTAAAGGCATCTAAGGTCAGAGCGTAAACGTCTTAAACAAACGATACATATCCCTCCCAGTTGTATGCTTTCAGATACTTCATGGTGTAGAGCTTTCCCTCGAGGGAACCATGGAATGATAGAGCTAGAAAGGTCAAAGCAATCTTCAGTAGATGGCATTATAAGCTGGAAGAAAACAAGCAAGGAGAAATAGCTGAAGAGTGTTTCTACCCATAGTTTGAACAAGCCTTAGCCAATCTGTGTGGCCACTCTCAAGGCAAAGTCCCTCCATTACTTCACTCATAGATGAGCTTACCTTTGACATTAGACTGGGAGGGATGCGAGTGTCTCAGCGATCTGAAAAACATAGAGAGAGGGGGCGTAAAGGGTAAAGTAATCGCCATCAGCATTAACAGACGGTAGAGATAAAAAAAAAAAAAAATTCTGCATAGGAGCGAAAGACCACAGGGTCGATCTCTAAAGTTCTTATGAAAAGACAAGAGGTTGGAAGGGGCAGAGAGGTGGAGCTCTAATGATCGAGTATACAGTGGTTTTAACACTCGCACTGAACACACGGACCTTCCTCTCTGTTGGTTGTTGCTGCAGAAGTTTAGTTTTTGTACGTTGGATGCAAACTGCTGATTGATCCTTGCTGTTCTTGAGCACCTCCTCCATTGCTCTCTTATTCTTCAACCACTTATTAAGAGACACTCATTCTGTCCATCAGCCTGATCATAGGTCAGTTTGTATCTTGTTATCCATTGTCAGGTTAAAAAGAGCTCACACACTGCTGTCCCCGAGCTGTTGATTTATTTTATAGCTCATGCATACCTTATTCATTAGACCTGTATTGCTTATGATTTTACATTGTGTGGAAAATATTAGGTGATTAAGCAATATGTTTTTTAATACTATTAATAAAAGTTAATCAGCAACAATTTTGATTTAATGATTTTTCGTTTAAGTCCTTTTTAAAAAAAAATATACGCTGGTTCTGGTGTCTCTAATGTGAAGGTTTGCTGGCTATAAATCATTGTAATTTTTATATCTTTGAGTTTGTAGAGTTTGACTGTTGGTCAGACAAAACAAGTGATTGACCTTACCTTGGGCTTTTGGAAATTTTAATGAATTTCTTTTACTATTTTCTGTCATTTATAGATTGATTAATCAAAACCATTATGGACAAATAAATAATGTTAATGAAAATAATGCTTCAGTCCTTTTTAACCCACATTGTACATTTATTTTTCTTCTACTTTGCAAAAAAAATAAAATAAATGGAGGTGGACAAAATATTGTCCCCTCGTCCTCGGCGTCACCAATATATCGCGCCTGGTAACGTAATTAAGGATATTCCACCGGCCATGCACAGCAAGGATATTCCAAATGCCTTTCTCTTGCCTGGCACACACACACTTGCACTTACTGTAGCATATACACACAAACAAAACATAACATCCTAGTTTTTATCGAAGCAAGACCTTGATAATCGCCACTTTTCCTCATGCTTTTCCCTTCTCTCACTACGCCCGTCTCCTTTTCTTCCCCCCTGCCTCTTCGTCTAAGGGAAAACTTCTCTGTCCATTTCACTCTATCACACAAAAACCCATACACACGCTTGAACTCACACAGCTCATTTGGCCCAAGGAAGTGCAAGACAAGTGGGGTAATTCAGAAACCACAGGGTCAAAGTCCACACATTCACGTTAAAAAAAATCCATCACTGAGTGCTCAGTAATTTTTTAAGCCTCAAGTTGTTTTGTTTTTCTTGCTGGGATTCATTTTGGTAACCCTGCTTAATTGTAGAAGTTGAATGTGTTGCCTAGCAACCTGAAGTTACTTATTCTTAGTGTCAAAATCATCATGCTGAACTTTGAGTGCATTTACTTATGATTATGGTTCTTTAATTGATTGTAACTGCTGCATCTCTTAACTGTATCACCATGTTGCTCATAATCACAATACTGAGCACTTGCAGGTGTTATGGCAAGAAGCGTTTTCTTTTAATCGCATTATAAGGTACAAACAATTGCCTGTATTTAAGGCAGTTCACAATGAGGCTGAGAAAACCATTGGGTTCAGTGGCATGATGCTTTTTGGAAGGATAGTCAGTGATGCAAATAGCAACGGGAGCCCTTAAAGATGTGCTTCAGTAGAGGATAGAGGTGGTGATGGTAGGCTTAAAGAATCATTAAGCTTGTCTATCTCTCTACCCCTGCTCCCATCCATCCATCCATTTAAACATCCACCCAGGCTTGGCCCAGAGTGACAGTGTCTGCAGATGAGTGAAGTGGTGAGAGATTGGAGGAGAGAGGGCACGCTGTGAGAGATGGAGGGATGAAGGAAGGATTGCAAGGACACACTGATCGTGTTGCTGCATGTTATGTTGTGCTTGCAACACATGTAAGAGTGTTTATACGCACACACAAAGGATGTATGCAAATTAGCAGCAACACAACACAAGAAGGGGGTTGCTAAAAGGGAGCAGCGCAAGCTCCCAGGTTTGGGCCCGGATGGATAAAAAATTGAATTGTCAGTGTTTTTTTGTTAGTCGGGTTAAACAAAAAACAACCTGAATGCTGCAGCCGTTGGGTGCAGTTGATGAGGTCAGATTGCTCAGGGGCAGCTGTGAGCAAGGGTCAAATGATGGAACAAAGGTCCAAACAGTCCTCTGTACTGTCATGACTCTACGGTCATATGACATATAAAGACTGTTGCAGAGGACCGAAACTCTTCTCCAAATAATGAGACATACTCACAGTCTTCCTATCGGTGAGCGAGAAGGGGAGAGAGGTCCTGTTTTTTGTTCAGATTTTCCCCACTCATTTCCCAATCTAGTGCACCTGTGCAACAGACCCAGAAATCTGTGACAATTGGTTACAAACAGTGTTTGTTCTGCAACTGACAAACATTTTCATTCATCTTTCAATTTCTTTTCTTTTTATTAATCTCTGAAACAAAGGTAAACATTCTATTTATAAAATGTCAGAAGTCCAGGGTGACATCTTTTGTCTTGTTTGATCATCATTCCAAAATAGTGATGTGACTTTGTGCTCTGGGAATTTGCGATACTGACTTATCGATAATGAAAATGATCGTTAAACCAAAATCCAAAGATATTCAATTTAGAATACTATGTAAAGATAGATGATAAGCAGATCCTCACATTTAAGAACAATGGACAGAGCAGCAAAGTGTAGTATTTTTGCTTAATAAATGAGTTAAGCGATTTATCGATTATCAAACTTTATTTAATTGTTTTAATGTGATTTATGAATTGTGTTCGTAACAATATCTGCATTATCCTTTCTTTTTCTGTGTTTTTTTTATTTATTTTTATTTGCAAACTTAACAAACATGTTATCTTTTTCTGTGTGTTGGATGTGTGTTTTTGTCAGGCATGATGCTGGGAGGTGGTTGTGGTAGAGAGCTGGCTCACTGGATCATACATGGATCGCCCTGAAAAGGATATGTATGGTTACGACATCAGGTACATCACACTAATACTGTAATAAAACATACAGAGGTGAAACACTAAAGTATTTGAGCGGTGAATTTGATCACAGGAAGTTTCAAAGGTATCGTGCCGCCGCTCTACAAAGCAGAACATGGTTTTGAGTTTCCGTTTGGCATTTAATCAAAGGGCAGCAGGAACCAGAATAATACAGTTTTAATGAAGTCTGAATGATTGTGACTTTTAAAGAGCATTAATCTCTTGAATTCCTCTCTCTGCTGTCTCAGGCGTTTCCATAACTCGCTGACAGACAACACACGTTGGATCAAAGAGAGGAGCCATGAGTCGTATGCTAAAAACTACTCTGTGGTGTTCCCCTTTGATGAGCCGCTGGCCAGCCGAAACATGAGGAAGGACCCTTTCCATCAGGTAGATGAGCAGTTTAACAGTGTTTTGTTGTTTTAAAAAAATGTTAATTATAAAAAAAAAAGGAATGCAATCAACCATGAACAGATAATTAATTCATTTTATAATGTTTTATACTAACAGACACAATAACTCCATAACAAATGCAGTTTTCTTGTTTTTGTTTGTCATCCTAAATACACACATAACAACAGTACATACTAGGGCTGGGCAATATATCAATATTATATCGATATCGTGATATGAGACTAGATATCGTCTTAGATTTTGGATATCGTAATATCGTGATATGACATAAGTGTTGTCTTTTACTGGTTTTAAAGGCTGCATTACAGTAAAGTGATGTACTTTTCTGAACTTACCAGACTGTTCTAGCTGTTCTATTATTTGCCTTTTTTCCACTTAGACATTATGTCCACATTACTGATGATTATTTATCTAAAATCTATGCGTGAAGATATTTTGTTAAAGCACCAATTGTCAACCCTAGAATATCGCTGCAATATCGATATTGAGGTATTTGGTCAAGAATATTGTGATATCTTACATACAGTATATATTTTTCCTCGATCTGATAAACATTAAGCATAATCTTCTTTTCTTCTGCTTCTATTCAAGCCCTTTCAGTTAGTCAAGCAGGGCTTTTACTTTCTGTGAAAACCTGTAGGAAGTGTTTGTGTATCTCTCAGGATTTAGACAGACAGACACCTTGGCTTGAACATAGCTGAGTGGGAAACCTTCTGGACCCATATTGACAAGGTTTCCTAACAAAGATGAAACCAGTTCACCTCTCTAATGGCGTTTTTCCATTACATGGTACCTGCTTGACTCTACTCTGCTCGACTCGAATCTGCTGCAGTGCCCCATCCTCCATTTTCCATTGCAGATTTAGTACCGCCTTATGCCTGAGGCAAGCATGGCTGGTCATCATAGCGACGCCGCAGGAAACTGCCGTGACCTAACGCGACACACACACACAGAACGTCGAAGGTGTGTTGTTTTTTACTCTCGGCACGTAGCTGTTGCCACAGCCAGAAGACAAATTTTGTTTCAAAAGAAGCTGGAGGCAGCAAAAAACCCACCGCTGGCTAAACTATTTAAAAATGGCGGTTTTGTTCAGGACACCCCCGTCTGTCGCTAGCAATGATGACACAGTGATTAGTGATGATTCTGTCTGACCAATCAGTAGTCTGCAGGTTTTCACGTCACCTTTTGGTATCGGCTCAGCTCGCATGGAACCTGGACGGAGGTGATACTAGAGTAGAGTAGAGGCGGTACCACATAATGGAAAAACGCCATAAGTCACAGGAGCATCTCTACTGCCATACAACCTGACCAGTCATCTTTGATCACTTCCTATATTTTTAGAGGTTGTATGACTCACTTCTTTTCTCGTTATTCTCCTCACCGTCTCATTCCGATCTTATTTTGTCATGCATCCACCCACGGCCTTCACTAGTATGTCTCTCATCTGGTATTCTCTGTTTTTTACAGCCCCCCCCCAACACAATTTCCTCTTCTATTTATACTATTCATACTTAATATCTGTTTCTCCCTCTCTTTCTTCCTGTGGTTGCCACAGCCTTTGTTCTTCTTCCAATCTGTATTTTGTGTGAGAGAAAAAGAGTAGTTGTGTGAGAGCTGCTGTTTATTTTTCTCTGTTGACCTCTGTAACAGCAGCATCTGATTGGATAATTGAGGCACTAATGTGGTGAAATCAATATATAAACAATGCCGCTGAAACCCCAGGCTGGGCAGGCATCAACATCTATGTGTGCATGAATGTGTGGAGTAGACATAGAATTGAGTTGAGAATTGAGTTGCTGATGCTACAAATCAAATAGGAATGTAGAACAAACTGTGTGTGCTTTCATGTCTGTCATTGAATATTTTGCCAAGCTTGTCTTGAAGTACTGGTGATATTCTGACACCATCTCTCTCAGTACTTACAGTATGTTTATCTCCCTGTCTTCCTCTCTCTGTCTCCTCATCTCTGTTTTGCTCAGATCTGGAGGTAAAAAGCTGATTCAGGCTCAGGCAGACTGCAGTTAGCAGTGTAACTTATCCCCAGCAGCAGCATATAAATGCAATCCTTGCCAACATGACTATAAATGATACACTTAGCTTCGGTAGCCTGGTCTCGGATGTCTTTCAGCTTCCTTTCTCCCCTAAGTCTGACACAAACTCTTAATGGGCCCTGCCACCATATGTTATGCATTAATGACCAACTTAGCATTGCTTTCCTGTTCCAGACTTCATTTACCTTTTAACTGTTGCAATTTCTACCCCCGCTCACACGTGCAGGCATTCTTTCAGAACAGATTACTGTCACACAAATTGTATTAGCAATGTTGTCAATGTAGTTTGTAGATCATACCTACTGCTTTCTTACAGCGTCTTTTATTTAGCTTCCCTGACACCTTTCATGCATATTTAACCAGATTTCCTGAAAGGGCATTTTTTTAAGATGTTGTACAGAATGAGCAAAGACATGAAGATTGTTTTTTAGTAGCTTGCGTCCTCATAATGAATGTGTATGAAGAAACATTTACTTGTGTACTTGTTTGGTTTGTTTTGATCTGATTTATTATTTTGATCACGAAAAAGTGGGAAATAGAATGAAAAAAACCTCTAAAACCTGATTTAAAAAATACATTTTGTAATGCAAATACTTCAATACTTGAAGGGAATTACCGTGCATAATCGACAGCTAAAATCTGTTTAAACTAATCTGCTTTTTTCAAAAAAAGATCAAGGTATTGTTTGATGAAAATCATTAAAAAAACAAAAACCATGAGCATTACTTTACAGCATAATGCAAATATCACTGTTAATTTCAATGTATTATTCCTAGGTTTTAAAAAGAGAGCTCCATCTGTCTTAAAGGCAACACTCACGCGAGTGACGTATGATGCACGTCATACCCCCGCACATTTCTTCCTAAAGACCACACATCAGCAGCATGTACGCCTCTATCTGCATCAACTCTCCAGAAAAACACTTTTATCACATTCGCCCTCTTGATCTGCACATCCTGGTGCTGTTTGAATATTTCTCCTCACAAATATTATTATACTGCTTGGAATTTGGGACTTCAGCCTTAAAGGTGATCTATTATATAACAACTTTAGGTTCCTACTTGTATTTTGTGTTTGTACTAGAACATGTTTACATGCTTTAATGTTTCAAAAACACTTTTCTCATACTGACCATGGCTGCTGCACCTGTATTCACCCTCTGTCTGAGTCGCTCTGTTAGAGCGCCTGTCTCTTTAAGCCCTCTTCCCGAAAAGTCCAGACTGCTCTGTTTGGTCAGCCGTCCGCATCTCGCTCCTGTTGTTGTTTTGCAGTACAGTCGGTGTCCGGCTTCAACGGAGTATACAGCAGGACTATGTACCGTGAAAAACACCAATAAAGGCTTATAAACCAAATATGACACAACCAGACACATTTCAGCTGCAGTGTGAACTGAAATTGGGGAGAAATAAACAACAATTGGCAGCCAAGATTACAGGATTCCCTAGCGTTAGCACGCAGCTACTATATTTAGCAGTGCACAGTTATAGAATATAGCACTTTCTACCGTCAAAAATCACAGATAACGTTCTCTGAACCATAGACTACATCAACATTGGCAGCCAAGATTACTGATTTCCCTGGCATTAGCATGCAGTCACTATAAGTTAGTTAGCAGTGCACAGTAATCAGCACTTTCTACCGTCAAAAAATCTCAGATAAAGGCTTCTGAATCAAATACTACATAACCGGACATGTTTCAACAGTAGTGCGACCCGAAATTGGGGAAAAGTTAACAACATTACATCTTTCACTGCCGTTAGCATGTAGCTACATGCGACAATGTTAACACCACAGTAGCTTAAAAAACAAACAAACACTACAGTCCTGCCTACCTGAAGCAGATGACCAATCAAGGAATGCCAGAGAAGGATGGCTCGGTGTTACGTGACACCGAGCCAAGAGTAGAAAAAACTGTTGAAACCAGAGCGTTCAGAACAGTTGGAAATCTGAACATTTTAGCTCACGAGGATTTCTCTGAAATATGTTTATCTCATTATTTGAAGCTCTGGCCATGTTTAACATGAAAATCCGACATTATAGCATTAATGCTATGACAGGAAATACGGAAAAGCATAATAGTTCACTTTTAAATGTTTAAATAGCTTTTAACTTTCACTAAGTCATTTCCATTATGGATATCACTTTAAAATAAAATCCTTTATCTAATATAAAACATGTAAGGCTCAATAAATTGTATCATCATGCAGTGTTATTTTCAGGCAGCTGTGGCAGATGTAGTATCCTGTTGTTCCATTAAAACTTAATTCCTTACTATTACAGCTTTCTCCCACCAGCACATAATGCACACAAATACTTTAATTTGCATAAGAAGTGCAGGATCAGGTTTTATCATGTTATGTTTGGGATAATTATGGCACCAGATTTTACTGAAAAGACACAAATAACTGCTCTCAGGTAGACAGACTGTAGCTCGAGGGAGAGCACAGTCCCTGTGAGACTGGGTCGGTCCAACCCTCGGCTGCAAGCTCATTAGACCCCTGCTAATCACTCGTCGAGGGCCATCACCTAGCAACTAGCCTTCCTACTGTTGGAGAGCCTCAGATGAATAAAGGGGTGGCAGAGTGAAGAAGAAATAACATTATTATTTTTAAATGAGCTTTTGTTCACGATACTAGAGCTTGCTCCTAATCACAACGCCATGTATTATGGCTAAGAGGTGCTTAAGGAGTTTGATCAGCCAAGGACGTTTTCCCTGTGAAAATAATGAGACTGTACTACTTTTAGGAAGCAATACAAGATTATTTCTGAGCACAAACAGGCCATCTCTGAAACTGCTGCTCACACGTTTTCTCCATCTCGGTTGCACGGATGGTAAATATAGCTTGGTGTGGGAAGGTTTGGCAAGAGACTGCTGGTTGCCTGCAAGGAGGAGAGCATAGCAGAACATACCTACTAACTGTGGGCGACTGTCAATTTTAACAAGGATGATGGGGAGCGCCGGGATATCTTATTTTAACACTGGTCAGAAATAAAGAATTAACAAGTGTACCATATTTGCGACAGTTTGTGCTAAAAAAAATAGTTTGGCCATCACTTCCTACCATTTTAGATTAATATTTGATATGTAGGCTAGGCCAGTTAACTTGTTGCCCATCATGTTGTATTATACTGGGTGAAAAGTTGCACTTCATCATCAACATCATTGTTGTTTTTAAATAACAGTGGATCAAATGACTGTGTGTAATGTGAAAGGTGCTTTTAGTGATGAAACTGCAAAGAATTATTAACATCCTTGAGAGTTCCTCTCAGCTCTACGGAGCATTTTAGTGTCTTTCAGCTCATTGTTTGGGATCAACTTTACTGTATGGCTTAGTCTCATCGTTGTTGTCTAACTTTGTGTGTACTTTTCTTTTTTTGAGCGGAGCTGCTCTGGAACGCACAATGAATTTCAGTGTAAACTGATAATAAAGTTGTATTGTATTGTGACATCAACCTTGTTTCAAGTTGCATCTGTCTTTCAGCAAAAAAGCTCTTGATATACCCATCGTACGCTACTTGCCCAGAAACATACGGCAGATATGTTTAGAGTTAATGACGTGAACAGCTGGTGAACAGAGTGGAGCATTAAGCATCTAAAGAGCAAGGTAATTCTTTTTAGGAGATGGCGGAAACCAAAACAGAGTTAAAAGGAGAGTGAATACTGGGCTACCATTCCTCAGGTGCACAACGCTGTGTTTCTGCTCGTTGTGTAAACACGTAACTGTTTGTTAGGAAGTCAAGTACCAAGCGTGCGTGTGTGTGTGCGCGCGCGTGAACATGGTTGTTATTCAGTAGAACAATGTTATTAAATTAATGCAACGTCCTGTTTCATCAAACAACTATGTGCCAAAAAACACTTTGAAGGCTCCCATGAGGAAAGGGAACATATGTTGTCATGGGAAATACGATAACAACAAATAACAATCATGAACAACTGAGTGTGATGAGTGAACAGTCAGTGAGGTTTATGGTGCATGAAGTGCATACCAAAACTAACACAGCAGCTTAGAGGACATACCGCAAGGGGAGAATTACCAACCTTAATGTCAATACCCATTGTGATGAATGTTTCCTTAAAGTATCTGGCTCCAAATATATACAGTCTTCTTAGAAATGTCATGTTTTATTTTAAGTCGAGGTGTGTATTAATTGGATGTGTGTTTTTTTTGTTAAATGCAGATTAAGAATGAGTGTCTCACATGTAGACACGGTGTGGCAGTCTTTGACATGTCCTACTTTGGAAAGTTCTATCTCTCTGGACCAGATGCCAAGAAGGCGGCTGATTGGCTGTTCACTGTTGATGTCAACAAGAAGCCAGGTCAGTCTGCTGCAGCAAGAACATGCACACACATTTACTTAAACACACAGACACACACACTCACACTCACACACAGACGCAGACAGATGGGCAGAAAAGATTGATAGAATGAAGAGGGCAGATAGAACATGGATAGAAGGACTAAACAAGATGCCAACATCAAATACAACTAATACTAAATGCCAGTATATAGTCTCTTAAAGGATTTTTTTGTAACTTTTCAAAATCAGCTAACCGACAGCTGTGCCTGCTTTCTGCAGTGACAGGTGCGTAGGTGTGAAAATGGGCAGAGCTCCAAATACTCTGAATATATCTTTCTACACTTTCCCCACATTCCTACTTCATCCACCGACTGCTTTCCCTGCTGAACAGGATAGTGACGTCCTTTCATAAACTGACATCAAGTTCTAAAGAATGTGGTAACAGATACTGTATCTTTTAGGTTTAAGCCTCTTTGTGTGGGATTGTTGGACTCCCAGTATTACCACCACTTAAAAGGAACTCCAAATGAAAGTCACTTTACTAGCCATGGGAAGCACTTAGCTTGTAAAAAGCGTTGTATAATGTCTCTCGTGTTAATAAATAGGAGGTGAGGGTTTTGTGGACTTTAACCAGGCAGGAAGGGTCTAACTGAAAGATGCTTTTGGTTGCATTATGGGAAATGTAGGATTCATTGCAATTCAGGGAGTACACACACGCTTTGGTAGCACAGTTCCCTTTAATTTTATTAGCGACATTTCAACCAATTACAGGTCTTCCTCAGGCATATACCCACAGGGAGGAAATAAAGGATGCATATATATATATATATATATCAAAATGACCACTGACTCATTATCATCTAATCACATTCATTCATATGTGTCAAGATAACCTTGTTACAAAAAAATGAACATTGAAAAAACAATAATTATAATTCAAAGATAACGTGTACGTGCGTGCGTGTTTCATATCTATCTGCTATACTGATATATCTATTGCTCTCTCTCTTTTCCATTCTTCTCTGTATCATTCCATCACTGTTGTGTTCTATCACTTTAACTGTTGTATTGTATCTGTTGCTAGATATATCTGACATTGTGTTGTGTCTTATTTTGGACGTCATTGTTCTTTTGTTCTCTTCTATTTATTGATCTGTCTCCCGGTATCTCTTAATACTGTATATCTGTTATATTCAGCATTTTATTCTTCTACTTACCATTCTATCTTCTGTTGTATTTTGATGTAGCTATCAATTTATTGTGTCTTATTTGCCAGTTTTTCTTCTGTCAGTTGTTGTATTTGTCTGATGTTCCATCTCTCATCTCCATCTCTTTCTGTCATACTCCCCTTAATCACTGTTTATTTATTTTCCTTTCCTGCCTTTGCTCCAGGTGATGCATACTACCTGGCCATTGGAGGCGGTGTAGCAGAACACAACTGGAACCACATCAGAACAGTTCTTCAGGACCAAGGCTTCCACTGCCAGCTGACAGACCACTCTGAGGACATGGGGATGATCAGCATCCAGGGACCCAAAAGGTAGGGGAAGGAAAAAGGATTTATATATTCAGGTGAGAAAAAGGACAACATGTGTGAGTGAGGGCAGAGAGTGGTGGAGAGCAGAAGTAAATAAAAAAAGGTTTTAAACAAAAAAGACAGGTTATGATTCACATCCTGGACACAAGAGGTGAGGAAACTGAAAAGACAAGCTGTGTAATCGATAAGAGGAGAGCAGGTTAGGGGCCTATTTTTAAGACTTTGCCAAATGCATAAGAGGTGAGAGAGTAAAGGGATGGAGGTTGATTAAAAAACAGAAGACAGAAGCGAGGACCTTAGAGGGCAATTCTGCAATGTAATGTAGCCATTGGCTGTTTCATGATGCTGTGAACCCTGCAGAGTAAATTAAAATGTATTGTTTTATCCTGTATGGACCTGATTCCAAGTGAACCTATGGTTTTGGGTTTAGTCGTTCTTTTAGCCATGCTGTCCAACATGAATTAAAACCTTATCAATTTAGTAGAGACTGGTGATAATATTTAGGGCCTGTACTTTTCTCAGTCTAAAAGCTCAACATGATTTTATTAATAAAAGATAACCCTATAGAATTATATCTCTACACCTGCGCTGTCTGCCAAGATGGCTCCCGAGTGTAAACACTGCAAGGACTAAATGTCAAAACAGTGTTCCTTTTGTTCTTCACTCAGAGCAAGCCGGGACACCTTTTACCTTTTCCTGATCTTATTCTCTGAACTCCCTAATCTATCTTTTCTTCCCCTCTCACCTCCTCTCCTCGCCACCTCACCGCCCTGCGTCTTTGTTCATCCCTCTCACCAGCAGCACCAGGGCTCTGTCGATTTCTTCTCCTTGAGGTTTTTCTCATCTTCTGTTCTCCTAAGTTTCTCTCAGTCCTAATGTCTTTGTAGATCTTATCCGGCTCTTTCTCTGTCTCTCCAATCTTCCCTTATGTTAAATTGCCTATTGTCAGTGTCCTTTTCCCCATTTTCAGACTTTTCTATTCCTCCCACTTTTATTGCTTACGTCAAACCAGAACCCAGCACGTCACTAGCAGCAGTAGTCTAATATATGTGTGTGTGAGTTTTCCTGAGCATCCAAAGCACAGCCTGTGTGAGTGTTTGCATCAGTGGATGTTTCCTTGTGTGTGTGTGTGTGTGTGTGTCAATAATATAAACAAGATAAGCATCTGTATTGATTCTCAGCTCCTCCCTATTTTACTGCCACAAATGAGGAATTGCAGAAAATCGACCCTCCAATGTTTGAGGTTTGTTTTCTTACGAAGAAAATTGATCTCTTTAAAGTTTGAGGAGATGGAAAATTACAGCGTTTATGGACATGCATTTGTCTCCCAGAGATGTCTCATTCCAATTCTCCTCTAAAGTCTCTAGACTTGCAGTTTTTCTGTCAAACAGCTTGGCAGCACGCTTTAAAGGGTGAAACTGGTGCTCGATCGTTTGCTTTGTAATTATGAACCTTATTTATAATATATGAAAGTATGTAATATCCTGCAAGAGAGCTCTGTGTCTGTGTAAGCAGGCATCCTCTGATCCACGCAGCTGAGAGCCTCAGTTTTGTGCCAGAGAAACAAATTGGTGGTTGCAAGACTCCCTCACCACACACACACACACACACACACACACACACACACACACACACACACACACACACACACACACACACACACACACACACACACACACAAACAGGGTCGTTCACTGATTATATATAGCTGATTGGCCTTGCTCTTTGGTTTGGGAGTTCAGTGAGCAAAGCGTTGCTTAAGGGAGGACAGAAATTGGAGGACAGCCTGAAGAAAATATGAGCCTGTGCATCATACTAGCACATTCATGCATATATGCAAGAATGTTTTATTCACATATGACCATACACCCATTTCCATGACCACATTGACTGCTTTTTTAGAAAAAATGACACCCACACAGATGCACACAAACATGTGCAGCACATAATCACGTAACCTGAACCCCTTCCCCAAATATCTTCAACCCTGGATTCCTTACACATTGTTGCAAAAATATCTTCCAGAAAAGGCCTCTACCTGCCTACTCACAAACACACAAGTACCAAGAAAAGCTAAACTTAGTCCTTTTTTTCTTTTGACTCATCTCTATGTAATATTGATTTTATGGTGTGTGTTTGTGGGAGATGGAGAGATGGTACTGTTCTACAGCAAATATAACAAGTACTCCTATAGTTTGAATGTTTTCTTGAATATATTTCAGATTTTAGTCAAAGTAAAATCTGATAATTTGATTATATTTAAAAAGCATGCAGATTAAGTATCTTTCACTACACCAGTTGCACAGCTGCAGGTGCAAGTGTAAAATATATTGACTGACTGACACTGTTCCTGTGTTTTCTCTTTATGTGCAGTCGAGAGGTGCTTCAGGAGGTGTTGGACACAGACCTGAGCAATGAAGCTTTCCCCTTCTCTACCCACAAGGTTGTCAACGCAGCAGGGCATCAGGTGAGAACACACACACACACACACACACACACACACACACACACACACACACACACTCGATGCCTCAAGTAATTTCTTCAGTAATTGGATGTGGGACATTTGTCAGCTGCAAAATAACCCTGTCAATGCTAGGTAAATTAAATAATACTTTCAATGCAAATCACAGGCAGCTGACTGAAACTATTTTAAAGGTTCAGTCATCAAAGATTGTAGAGTGTGTGTGTGTGTATGGGACAGATGGCATGTCTCGAGACGTCCTTGTGACTTACTTAGATATGAAGTCTGTCCACACCTTTTTGTTTTTCTCTACCTCTTTCTGCCTTCTATCTTGTTCTACTTCTTCCCCTGAGGTCTAACAACTCAAAAGAAAGTTAATGCACTTTTGTTTACAAGCACTGAGAAAATCATATATTTGTACTTGGCTGTATTTTTCAGTCAGTTTTCAAACAATACTGCTGTAAGGTAATGTAGCCTCAGCCTCTAGGCTGACCTCCACACCATTACTGGCCTCAGATCAAGAAGAGCTTGTTGTAACAGCTCATGCAGCGACACATATGTCCACACACTGGCTCTGTCTTAGTTGCTCTTGCATGAATTATGCAACTATCCGGTGATTGCAGTCAGCATCTTCTCACAGCTCCACAGAAGTGTTTGTGCATGTGTGTGTGCGTTGCTTGTCCTGTGTTCCAGCTGGTTGCTGGCCTCGTCCCGATGGCACAGCTGCGAGAACAGAGCTCTCTCTCTAACTCTCTGCCCTCTGCTACCCTCATAGCTCATTTCTCTGACTCTCTCGCTCTCTCTTAACTTGCCAGTTGAAGCGAGTGTGCTGGCATGCGTGTTATGTCATGAATTCATGTTTATATGCATTTTTGTACTTGTGTCTGTGCTCTGATATGAGTGACAGTGTGCATAAGGCATGTATGTGTTTCTGTGTGTTTAAGTTTGTCACCTGTGTATCTGGTGGAGTGTGTGTTGTGAATAAGCGTGGGCTGACATGTACTGTCGTCTCCAGAGTTACATGGGGTACATATGGGTCCCAGGGTAGTCTCTGGCTGGCCAGATGGCCTGGCTGTCACAGCACTGACTGGGGAAACTGTTGGAGAGAGTTTTATCTCCTCCTTTTTCACTCCTTTCAAAATGTACTCACTAGTTTCCTTTCCTTTTTTTCTCTAGCTTTCCCTCTTCTTTCACATGAATAATTTTGCATCCTTTCTGACCATACTGCTATTTGTCAACTTGGGTGTTTTTCTCACAGTGTTTCTATTGTGACTTTAATGGCCTGAAAGATCAGGAAAATCGGCATTAGTCGATGCCCCAAACATTTTCATCGATTGCCACTACAAGATGGACAGATTCTACTTGCAGTTCATTTTTCCACAGCTGCTGAGCAGTTCAGTCCAGCGGCTAACGGGATTCTTTTTAAGACTTTCTGTGTTTACTTGCAATTTGAAAGAGACGTTTTTGAGATAGTTTCTAATAAATTATTATTTTTTATTTTTTTAAAGCTGCGCCCTATTCTACACTGTTCTTGCTGCATTTTCCAAAATCTCTACAATAAAAGTGTTGAGTAAAATGTTTTTTTGTGTCTTCTAAAATTTAATACAATATTCTAATTTTCATTTTTGTTGTTGTACAGTAAGGACTATTTCATTAATTTCATTCTGACTAATAATCGCAGGCGTTACTGACTCATCAATGTCTGCTTTACTCATCAATGGTAAAGCAGACGATACGCCTCCTCAGCGTGCCAATGTCTGTACCCTGATAAACAGGAGAAGAGAAATATATTAGCAATAAGAGGCATCAAAAGAAAGCTCTATCTGAGCTGGATTTGTATTTTAGGGTTAGTTATTTATGACCTCTTATTCAAAGTTACCTTTCTCTATGCTGAGTGAGTCGATGGCCCTGTAGCCTGAGTTGATGATGCCGTGTTTTGCACCAGCAGCCATGACAGCATGGTAGACTGGAAGGCAAGAGTCGTTGGGAATGTGCAGCTCCCAGCCGAGCTCTCCGACAAATGACAGACGCATAGCTCGCACCTGGACGAGAGAGGGGAGGCTTAGAGAGATGGAGAGAGGCATGTAGAGGAGCAAGCTGCCATACTTGTGCCTGTACTCAGTCTCTCTCTCTCTCTCTCACACACACACACACACACACACACACACACACACACACACACACACACACACACACACACACACACACACACACACACACACACACACACACACACACACAAACATATACAGACAGAGACAGGTCTGAGGGATCTAATCTCCTGTCACTCAGTATTACATCCCCTACAATTAAATCACTAACTTCTGTAATGTGGCATATTTTTAAAGGAAGTGAAATATGTGGGCAGGGTGTAATTACAAAACGGGATTTAAATTGGTTCCTTGCATTTGATAGGATTGCTCAAGTGTGGGCGTGGCTTGTCGCTGGCCTCCAACCACACCTCCCTCGCCTGTGTTGTTAGATCAAGAGGAGGAGATGTGAATAAATTAGCCCTCAAACACATTCTTTGGAAATACATTTTTGACAACTGATAATCAAACACACAACTCCTCTCATGATAAGGTTGCTGGTTGAATAGATCCTTTGATCACAATACTGTTCCCTTTTCTTTCTTCAACATGGAAGTAGTAAAAACTGTGAAAAGTGGTGATGAGAGAGAGAGCTCTGTGTATGTGTATGAACGAAAAAGTGACAGATCAGTGGGAGAGCTGCAGGGTGGGAAAGGGGAGTCAGTCAGTGAAAATTAGCTCTCTGGGTTACAAGGGAGCTTACATTGACTCATGAGTGAATGGATTGCTTTCAGCGTTTCATGACTCCTGCGCCGTTCTCTTCCGTCAGATATGAACGCTGTGAAATTGTCACTTCTGGAGTGCTATGCCAGCTGGGAACACTATTTTCGCAAGAAGTGTGCATTAATTGGTCATCTCATTTTCAATCTCCATCGTCTCATCATCTCTCAAAATGTAAATTCCCTCCACTCTCTCCTTTTCATGCTCTGATCTCTTTTCCTTTTTTTATCAGGTGAGTGCAGATTTCATAAAGAGCGGGGAGTTTACCCTGGAGAAGATGGGAGTGACTTACGAGGCCAAGGCCCACCTCAAATCTCCATTTCAACCATCTCCACTGAGAATAAACGCATCAAGGGCATCTATGCTTGAGAACGAACACGCATGGAAAACTGAAGAAAACACACTGGTCAGAGAATGAGGCTCAGAGAGCAGCAACTAGGGTTTCAAAATGACTATTAAATGGAAACTTTCCATAGGAACAGGAATAAAATGGATATATAGGGGTTGTTTGCTCAGGCTGTCATATGCAGATAGAAACAAACCTTTTACCATATCATGAGCAGACATAGTCTATTGACTTGTCAATTAAAGTGAAATGTGCCAGCGAGCTAGCAAGTTAACTAATGGGGAAAGGTACTTTGAAAATGTAAGCAGACAATGTGGTCTGTGTGCAAACTTATAAAGTGAACAACTAATTTATAAAAATAAATGTGTAATCGAGCAGTGTATAATTACAAAAGGGATTTAAATCAGGTTCCTCATATTTGATTGGATCACTCAAAGGTGGGGGTGCCTTGCCGCTGGCAGACATTAGGCTCGTTCGAGATAAACTGCACCTGGTCTGTAAAGTGAACGAGAGCAGGCGGCAGCAGCCGGGGGCGGTGACAAAAATCTGCTGTCTAGTCGGACAGTTTACAGCTGTTTCCAGCAGCCTTCAGGCTGTACAGGAAGTCACAGAAGCAATAGTTACGTTATTGTAACTCCAAATTCTATGAGTATAGGCGTAGCCCTCTAAGCCACACTATTGGGGTTTATCCCTTCGCGCATGCGCAGTCATGAAGATTTTCTTTCCCGCCCTTGCGTACCGCTCAGGCTTCAACTACGTCCGCAAATACTGTATATAAACATAGCGGACCCGTTGCTCTGCTCCCAACATAAGCTTTTTCTTCAGCTAATGTAACTGGAGCAGGTGGGAGAGGCCCCAGGCAGCGGCACATATCATGATTGTAGGTGTGCATGGTAGTGAGAGAGAATGTATCAGGATCGGTAATAACGAGGACATCGCGTTTCATCCAGCACTCAATGCAAGTGGGGTGAGGAAGCAGGAAAACACACATGCAGGGTGCATAATCTGTGATTGTAGGCGTGCATGATAGTGACAAAATATATATACATATATGTATATAATATATATATATGTATACATATATGTATATATGCGTATATATGTATATATACATATATGTGGGACACCGCTCTCCTCCCGGCACCCGGCAGCAGACAGAACACACATACGACGGGGCATCAGTTGTCATTGGTCAGAGAGGGCTCCGCCCCCTCCGTGTTATAGGCTTGGGTGATAGCCTCGCACAGCCAGTGAGACACACGCTGTTTTGACAGGGCCGCTCCTTGGGAGTGTTCCCTATAGTGTACAAACAGCTGCTGTGTCCGCCTTATGTCCGCCGTGCGTAAAACGTACTGTGATAACACACGCACCGGCCACAATTGGTGGAAAACCTCCTCCGCATCGTTGTTATGAGGCGGGGGGGAAAAAACCCTGGAGGAAAAAAAAAAAACCCTCGACCGAAAGGAATTTGTTAAAATTTTTGGTGTAAAAGAGGGGTAGGGTAGAGGCTGTAGGGTGGCTGCGCTCCCGTCCCCTCTAATGGAGAGACAGGACGGCGAAACTGACAGCGCATATAAGTCGCTCACTCTCCTGGCTGACGTCAAGGCAAGGAGAAGGCCCGTTTTTAGAGACAACAACCTGAGAGGGGCTTGTGCCATTGGCTCGAAAGGAGGCTTCCCCAGAGCTCGAAGCACCAGGGCCAGATCCCATTGGGGTGTGAGAGAGCGCACGGCGGGTTTCTGTCGTCTGACCCCTTTCAAAAAACTTCAGCATCAATTTACAGACTCCATGGACATCTGGAAAGACGACCGACCCAATCTTCAAAATTTGTCGCGCTGCCTTTTCTTTGTGTGAACCCAGTATATATCCTGTGCATTGTATTAACATAAGACGTGATATATGTAAGTATGTGATTGGAGTAGGGAACTGACCAATCAATGCCTTTATCTGGCATAACTCCAAAAAAGGACTCTTCTGTCTTGGGGGGCCCTCTGCTCAAGTTAACAGTTTCCAGATGTTTTCAATAAAAGTGGGGTAAAGTTCATGCATCTCCTTATACCAAATCTTAAGTCAAAGTTTATAGAAAGTTCTAGAATGTTCATATACTACAAACGCTTTACTAGGGGGTGCGCAAAAACCGTCCTCTCTCCATAGCCTCCGTGGCAGGATGAAATGGCTGCGTAGGCTTTGACTGTGGACGGAGCCAAGTCGTTGTCCACTAATGTTTGGAGATAAGTCAACACAAGAGGCAGGGGACATGATATGGGGTCTGTTTCCCTCTCTGTGCACCAGCGCTATCAGCTATGACATCCTGACAGCCTGATCAATGCTGCGCTGTGCTCTGAGAGCGGGCGCGCACATGTCTGTGTGTTGTTTACGGACATGGTCAGCAAGGAGCGCAGAGCCCATTCCGCCGCTGGGCGAGACGTCAGATTGTGATGCTCGGCCCATGGTAGGGCTCTGTCGAAAGGCAGAGGGGCCGCCTGAGGCAGAGGGGAAGACCGCTGGAGCGGTGCCCTTGGCCATTCCAGGGATGGGGAGAGCCGCAATGGGAGGGCATCGATCCCCGTTTCGAGGCCCAGTTCTCCCAGGGGAGAGGAGGGACAGCCGGTGACGGAGGCGTTATCCGAGGGAATCGAGCCATCGGACTTCTGCTCGTCGACAAAGCCTTCCTCCGGCGGATCCAGGGTGTTGACGGATTGCCGTCTGTCTGCCCAGCTGCCATCCCCTTCCCCACTAGCCTGACACTCCAGAAAAGCTTCCGCCCGCCGGTTAAGCTCTTTAGATGGCAGGCGGATGCAGAACTGGCAGGAGGCGTAAGCGGCGCCAAGGCAGGTCTCACAATGGGGATGGAGGTCCGGCGGCAGGATGCAGCCAGTCTGGCAGGTGGGGCAGAGGCAAACACCGCTGGAAGTCGAGCTTGTCTTCATACTGCTAGCTTGAAGAAAAAGTGGGAGCAGAGCAACGGGTCCGCTCTTTTTATATACAGTATTTGCGGACGTAGTTGAAGCAAGGGCGGGAAAGAAAATCTTCACGACTGCGCATGCGCGAAGGGATAAACCCCAATAGCGTGGCTTAGAGGTCGAAGCCTATACGAAATAGAACACTCACATCCTTTAGGTCCGATTCCAATTTAATAAAATGTTATCAGACCCATATATCAGCTTCTACACAAGCGCCTGATGTAACCAAATTGAGATGGCTGCGGTACTTCGTCTGCATGTGCAAAGCTTGACTGAACCCCTGCTGAACAAGGTATAATGTCGGAAAAGCAAGGAGCAGAAGACGAATCCTCTTCCACAAAAGAGGGAAACGATGACCTTGGCCTCCTCATCATTTTGGAGGTCGATGTCCAAACGCCCCCGTTGAGAAACAATGGTGTAGATCATGGCAAAGCCGGTCTACGGAAAGCCGTTCCACTCCCTATTAAGTCCCATTGTACTGAATTTGGAAGCCGGAAGTAACGAGAGAGTGCAACTTCTTCCCTTATTAGAAATTCTTTGATCATGGCAAAAAATGTCTAATAAGGGAAGAAGTTCCACTCTCTCGTTACTTCCGGCTTCTGAACTGGTTGCAGTTCCACCAGAGTTTCATATAGGGGGCGCTCACAGGCCAGTGCAGAATGGCGTTTCCCAGCATACCCTGGGTCCACCTGGGTCTTGCAGTCAGTGAAAAGCAACTGCGCTGCCTGCGTCTCAAACCTGCAGCCGCCTTGATCTCATGAGGTTATCATTGCCCACGTGTGCATGACGTCAGAGAAAGGTCAGGATCAAGTCGGACAAAAATCTAACTGGCATGCATTGAGCAGTGATTGATTCTGCGCAGACCTGGCTCATCTCAAACGAGCCTAATGTGAGCTGTGTGACAGCCCACAAATTTATAACTTACTAATTTATAAAAGAAATGTTTTGCAATGAAGAAATTGAATTGAAATAAATTCATAAAAACTACTGAATTAGCATGCTCAATCAAACTACTTACTACCCACATGGTAACAGCTAGCTAGCAAAAACTAGCAGAAGGTGTTAGCAAGTTATGAACTGTGTCCTTTGCTTTAAGGCTACTATCTGCCGGTTAACCTAAAATATAAATAATATATTTAACCCCAGTAATGTAATCAAAACTTACATGAAAGCATGTAGTCCTTTAGCTCAGACAGTGCAGCAGCGTGGGCTGCACATGTGATGGAAGAATGCACTGTGCATGCAGAGAGTTGTAATTTTACTTTACTTTTAATTCCCATTTAATGGGATGCTGGCAAATCATCTGTACATGTTGATGCTGCTGAATGCAGTGAAAGGTTACAATTCAAATGGCCATACTTTTAACATGCCATAAGACCTAGTATTGTTTTTTTTATGTGTATTTTTCTCCCAAATAAGTTCAATATTAAAAGTTATGATTTTCATATTAATATTTAGCAAAATTCCAAATATTCCCAAGCTTTACTTCCTTTGGAAATTTACAGTAAAATAGGTGCAACTGATTCTTTTACATGCAGGTGCAGCTGTTTTACTCTAAACCTCTGTGAAATACTATGCATCTTAAATATGATCATTTTATATTAGAATTTAATATATAAGATTATATCTGTGATGTGACGGAACTGGAGGGGATGAGATGGAACTTTTATAGATTGTCTAAAAATATGTATCAAGATCTAAAAGAGGTGCTGATTTAATTCTGGTATAAATGTTTTGTCAACATTGTTATACCAGCTCTGGGTTTGAGAGTAACACTGTTCTCTTGTGAACGATCTCATGTATCACTATGAAGACACATTCATCTTATTATCTCCACTAATCAAAGAAGTTTTACCAGTACAGTTTACACTGGGTAAACTGAAAAAGACCTATTTCTGATCCATCCAACTTTGAATAAGCCTGCGTCTCCTGGAGTGATCTTAAGTACTCAAATAATAGCAGAATCTTTATCAATGTTTGGTTTTAGAAATAGAACAAGCTTTGCTCTTTTCAAACAATCAACAGTCAAATCAAACTAATTCAGAATGTCTATAACACTAGAAGATAACTCAGGAAATCTTAATCTATCTTTATAAAGAACTAGCAGCATAACCAGGAACCTAAGGACTACGTATTACCATGATTATAGATAGGTATAACGGTAATGTTTTATATGAAGCAAAGACAGTTGCTGCCTTTGTAGCCAAAGTACTGATGCTAGGGCTAAAACAAAACAGGTAAAGATGCATACATGTTGAAAGTACCATAATTCTGAATGATTTTGTACTTGCGCTAAAAAATGAACCCCGTGTAAGCCATAATTAGGTAAGCTAATATTAGAGTCAAGTTGTGAATTCAGAGTTTTGTCCTTATAGTGCACTATATTATATTATGATGTAGTGCTGTAATATTTCATTTCTAATTTATCCTATGAGGCAATGAGGACTGTATTATGGGATACAATTGTTCTCAATCTATACACTGGCCTTCTGGCAGTTTGAGTCAGATTACAGTGACTGATGTTTGTGCTGATAAAAATGACTATAAACAGAGTTTCACTTGCTTGTATCAGAGTTGGAGGGAAAGGGAGAAAAAAACCTGAGGCACAGCGTACCAGTCAGGGACAAACACTGCTGGAGAAAAATGACAGAAAAAGACAAGAGTTATCAGAAAGCAGCTGTTACAGATAACCCCCTTGTTTTCTGATCCGCCCCGCTGTTGCTGTGCTCTGCGGGTTAAACTGCTGTCGCTGCAAACTCAATTCTCTTAGTTTTGTTACTATAATTAAACTATAATTTACATCTGCTTCATGCTAAGGCTGAGCAGGGGCCGTAATGGAGTACTTTTACTTTGAAGCATCTGCAGGAGGCATTCTGCAACAGCACATTAAACAACACCTTGGTCTCTTACCACTTACTTTCAATTCAAAATATGAACTTGAGTTCAGGAGTGAGTATGGCAGGACTGTATTGTAGTATTTGTGTAATTATAATCAATATATGATGAATCAACTAGCTAAGTCCTTATAGGTTCCTTGGGACAGGTCTTAATTTGACAGTTGCAAAGTTTACTGAGTAATTGGGAATGTGATGGTGTCTTTACATGTATACACTGTGTGTGTGTATACAAATGTAAAACTGCTAATATGTTTGCTAGCTAGATAGCGTCTGGTTTCTTTGTCGATAACTCATGTTGAATATTTCTGAAAGGAAAACCGTGACTTAAACAGCAAAAAGAGAAATCACCAGTTTAGCACCTTGATAGCTGATTTATGTCCTAAATGCAGGTAGGTGCAGCATGTTTTGATAATTATATGTGTTGAAATAAGTGTCTACAACCTTTTGAAACATAGAATTTGATTGTAATCATATTTCCCGCCTGTATTTAGATCCACTGACACCAACACAGTTCTGGCCAAACTAAACCCAAAGCTCATCACACACACACACACACACACACACACACACACACACACACACACACACACACACACACACACACACACACACACACACACACATTGTGTGAACAGCAGCCAGAAAAGTGTGTTAAAGTAGTAGAATGCATTTCTATGTATGGTTACTACCTCTTAGATGTGTGTTGCTGCACATTCAGCACAAAATATTTACTAATGTGGTTTCATTGATTCAGCCCAGAAGGCCATTAATCATTTAAATGGTTGTTCTCAGTAGTGGCTTAGGTTATGGTTATAACAGGATTTATATGGGAAATGTGAAACAGACAGAATTAGAAGAAAACAACAACAACCTGTGGACATATTGTGGTATTGGAACAGTAGTGATAGTGTTTTATCAGTTTATAGAATTTCTCTTCCTTTCGTAGTGTGATGCAAATATTGCTCAAAGTCCTGATGATAGAAAGCAGGTGAAGTTGATTCTTAAATGCAAAATGTCTTAAGAGAATTGTTTGACCAGTTCAAATATCAAAAATGAACATTTTAGTGTCATTTATTATTTAATGTACAAAAACAAGGTTTTTCAAGGATGGAAGTAACGATCGGTACAAGCTGTTTGTCCCACTCTCCCTGTAGAAACAGATTTATTAAGTTGGTGACAAGATGGGTTGTTTGGCAAAAGAACTGGTAGTATCCTTGATATTTAGACTGCAGGTTTTATGAGGTAACTGCACAGTTGTTACTTTACAATATATCCAACCTGTCATCAAAAAAATACACTCAAGGCTGTCTCTTTGTGGTCTTGAGTGTATTTTTTATGGCACATAGCTTTAGGACTGTGAAAAGGCTGCTTCCCAATCTTTTCACAAGGTCCAGTTCCCCAACATAAGCAGTTTCTTCGTGTGAAATTATTAATTTCTCATCAGTGTTTTGCCACTTACAGTACTGCAACTCAATTGTCTGCATCAGAAGAATGTGAGAGTGTGGCTTTCAGTTGTCTTTGTTGCACCTCACAAACATTTTTTTGTTTGTTAATTTAATGTTTTGCAAAAGCTCCTGCCTATAGTTGGTGCAACCCTCATCATTCTCAAGTTCATCAAGTTTTCCTCTGCCTTCTATATGTATTATCAACACTACACTGATAAGAGCCTGACTAACGTTTGGCTGCTGAGTTACTTTGAGATTATTTCACGCATTGATGGCTTCACCCAAAACATCTTGAAAGCAGTTGTAGCCGATGTCTTTCAACTGCCTTCCAGTGGTGGCACCATTAATGGAACGCATGCCAGTTTTGTAGTTGAAGTTAATGAAATAAATGAATGAAAATTCATTTGGTTGACAGCATCTGTGTATGGAGAGATCTAGAAGTATGTTTCCTTTCATGAGCCTCATCCTGATGTGCTAAAATGTGCTCTTGATGTTTTTACCCAAACACTACTGGAATTTGTTTCCTGGTTTGCACTTGCACAACTGATGTAGGAAGCTTTTGTTCTGATAAAAAAGGCCTCTACACATTTTTGAAGTGTGTGTGTAGTGTGTGTGTGTGTGTGTGTGTGTGTGTGTGAGAGAGAGATTGGGGGCTTACAGGAAAGAGGCGTGCATTCAACTGGTTGCAGTGCATGGAGATGGGGGCTGTATTATAAAGGGAGTCCAGCACTTCTGTGGTGAATGCGTCCCACTGTAGTTGAGAATACTGCTCCATCACACCCACCTCACCACACACACTGGTCATTTCCGTAGAACTTGAAAGGAGGGCAGGATGGAGGGACGGAGAGAGAGAGGTTGAAGGAAAGTTAATAAAAGGGAGGCAGAGTGAGATTGAGAAAGGAGGGAGCGATTGAAAAAAAAAGCAGTTAGAATTGGCGTTGGGAGAACACAGTTTCACTTTAAAGGACAAAGCATCTGGTCTTTGAGATTAAAAGAAATATAAAAAACTGTATCCCGGGAGCGAAGGACAAAGGGGGGAAGGGGTGAATGCTGAAAGCAAAAATTGCTTAGTCACACCAGGAAGATGGAGAGGAAAATGAAAAATGAAAAAAGAAAAAATAAAGGACAAAGGGAACAAGCAAATGATTTGAAGGAGCGAGAGAGAGATGGTTTGTGCATGTGTGCTACCTGTTAATAAAGTATTTCTGCAGGTATCCTGGGTCAACGTGGCTCTTGCAGAGCTCCAGCTTAGTTTGAGGGTAGTAGTGAATGTAGTTAACACACATTTCTTCCATGATGCCAAAACCTCCCTGAGGACTGAGAGAGATTTGGATGGAGATGGAGGAAGGTGTAGATATATAGTACAAAGAACAGATGTAGGTATTAGAGGGGGAGAGACGGAAGGATTACGATAATGAAGGGAATATGAAGGAGGAAGATGGAGGGAGGAGAGAGATTAGAGCAGGCATTACTCAACATATTTATTCTTTTGCTGTTAAAGGAATATGCCACCATTTGTTGAAATAGGGCTATTCACCGTCTCCTCTATATTTATATAGGTGGGCAAACGCATTTTTGTCTCAGTGCATGCATTGGCTTAGTAACCCAACAACAACAAAAACAAAACCTAATTACTTCTTGTGGCCTGCGTATTCACAACAAGTACAAATAGCAATGCAGATTAAGACTAGACGATTCCCTAGGCAGATATTGATTTGGGACTATATTGGGTGGAAGTACAGCCGAAGCACTGCTACTTGGGCGCAGCGATATCACGCAGCACCTGAAACCCCCCAATTTCCGCCAACATACCGGTGTGAATATTAGCTGGCTATTTTTCCTACAGTAGACAGTGAATGGCTATGAACATGGCGGATTTTGTGAAAGACGAAGAGGATGACTTCTCAGACAGTCAAGATCCAGAAGCATACCTCTACGAACCAGAGTTTTCAGAAGACGAGCTGCGTGCTTTGGAAATAGAACAACAGGAGGAGGAGGTTGCGAACACCCCGAGGACGTGAGGATGAGAGCCAACACGATCTGGTGGTGTGAGTGTGGGGGAATATGCTAACCTATGCCGACTGAAATAGAGTGTCTGTGCTGTGGCGAGTGGGACAAGATACTGCCATCGATGACCAGCCTCAACGTGTCAGATCAAGATGAGCGTGCCCGCGCCCAATTAGCAGTGCTTCGACTGTACTTCCACCCAATATAGTCCCAAGTCAGTATCTGCCTAGGAAATCCTCTAGTCTTAATCTGCATTGCTATTTGTACTCGTTGTGAATACGCAGGCCACAATAAGTAGTTGTTTTTTGTTGTTGTTGGGTCACTTTTACTCACGACATGCTAACCGCCAACATAGGATTCCATTCCCTACGCTAAGCTAAGCTAACGGCGGTGCTGCCGGACTAAGACAATGCATGCACTGAGACAAAAATGCGTTTGCCCACATATATAAATATAGAGGTGACGGTGAATAACCCTATTTCACAAACGGTGGCGTATTCCTTTAACAGTGCTCAAGGTGAACATTAGCAATATAAAAATAGTAGGCTTGCTCCTATCTTCTGTGTTGTAAGTACACTTTGTTATGAGGACATCACCCTGCAGGATCAAGCACAAACACACCAGCAGTTCACCATATTCTATGTTCAACAAAGAGCACTGAAGATTATTTAAGGTTACTGACAGAATATGAGTTATTTAAGAGAGCCAGTGGCCAGCTTTTTTGCTTTGTGGAGCTCAGTTGCTACGGTTTTATCTTGTCTGTCTCCTGAGAACATTTTATTACAGCACCAATTTTACAGCCTGTCCCTATTTCCACTCCATTTAAGCAGCACCTTATGCAGCAGCGAGCTATTCTAATTTATTACTTTAAATGCAAAGGGAGAAGAAAAAAAATACAACTGGGAAAATACCATTTAGTAGAAGTTGGCAGAGTTTGCAGAATAGAAAAAGATTGTAAAATCTGCACAGTGGAAAACTGAAACATATAATAGTCACTGCCTTTGTCAAATGCAGGCGTAGAGATCAAATTTATCAGATCAGATTAGAATGAATTGAGGTCTATGGAGCTATACCCCTCAAAATCCACTTTTCTCAGGATATAATTTTTTGTCTAGTAATTTGAATGTTGCATTCGAAAGTGGAGGCAAAGAAAATACACACTGCTGGGTGTTAAATTTTTTTAAAGTGGCTTTTTTGTTCTAAAAAGCCTTTTAAAATGTCAATGACGTCATACACATCCTACGGCCAGAGATACTGCTTTACGGCAAGCTCTGAGTCACTTCCTTTTTTCTCTTGAGGCATTGACAACACAGCTGACAGGTTAGGCTCTCCCTGTCAATACACGTGCTAGAAAGAGGTTTGGTTTGCTAATGTTTTAAAGACCACGCCGAAATATTCACAGACAGACGTAGACGGGCTCTGACATTCTGGTTCCGCTTTGGATGCCATCAAGTGGGAGCTCTGGTCGTAATCAGTCCTTCACTGACCAATCAGCATTCATTAGCAGAATGCTAGCGTGTTATGGGCAACAACGACTCAACCTGTAAGAAATCGAAAGGACATAAGTACTCGTTCATTCAACTTTTGACCTATAATCCATGTTGAACTTGCAAAAACTACAATCAAATCTGAGATTTCTCAACGACAATCAGGCGAAAGAGACAAATTTAGCCATCTAGCTCCATAGAGTCCCATTCATTTAGCACTGGACCGCGATCACCCCCAGTGGAACTCTGGTGGAACTGCAACCAAATTTGGTACAATGGGGCTGAATAGGGAGTGAACAGGCTCTCCATAGACGGGCTCTGGTTTGATAAACTCATCATGGCTATAATTAGGCTGCAGGGTTTGAAACAACACCGCCACACAGGTACACTCAGATTAGTTTCACATCAACAGCAGCTGGAGATTTTATCAGACAGTCTAGCAGATGTCCTTCTCTTCTTTCTCTCTCTCTCTCTCTCTCTCTCTCTCTCTCTCTCTCTCTCTACCTGCCTCGGGATATTGTCGGACAGATGTCGTCTGCTTATTGTTTGTCAGTTTTGATGTGGAGTTGATGGTCAGGAGGTTCTTTAATTTTGGCTGTCTTGTGGATAGAGATCATACTGTGCTATACCTTATGATGCCTAAATTTATTTCATGACTGATCTGTGACTGTATATCATAGATCATAGCAAATTCCAAGAGTTCAGATAAAAGCTCTGTTATAAACTATTACAAAAACACATAAATGGGACACACTGTTGCACTGGCTGATGTGTTCCTTCGTTACAATAAACATGGGCACTGTCATTTGTGTCATTTTTTAAGTAGTTTCGCATTGCCAGACCTCCCTCCACAGCACTGTGGAGGAGGGTCTGGCGAGTCCACACAGCATATACAGTTTATTGGCATTTCTTTCAACCAATCACAATCGTCTTGGGCGGACCTTTGCAAAATCGCCTCGGGAAGGAACTTGTTTTAGTGGAACATGTTTACATTCAAAGTGTTTTAGTTGTGCAACAAAAAAATGATTTGACAGATAGTCTAGCTAGCTGTCTGGATTTACCCTGCATAGATCTGAGAAAAGGTTAACCATAGTCCTCATAAATAGACAGGCGTTTAAAATGCCAACACAAAGAAAGCCCAAGGCAACGGATATCCGGCCTAAATGAGAAATCCGGCGGAATTTCTGTCGGCAACGGAGCAATCCCAGAAGTGGAACACCTGGTTGAGCTTGCGGCCCTTGTACATAGGCTCAGTCCTTGCCGCAACGGCCGTGTGTTCAATTCCTACCTGCGGCCCTTTGCTGCGTGTCATTCCCCCTCACTTTCCCCTTTCAAGTCTCAAGCTGTCCTATCAAATAAAGGCCCAAAATGGCCAAAAAAAGTATCTAAAATAAAAGATTCCCAACAAATACACTATTTCCTGCTGTTTGAGTAAATTTGATAAAGCCTACAGTGCCCTGTTGTTTTCCTCTGGTGAGACTGAGACTTTCTGTTGCTCACCTGGTAGTGTGTACTGAAGTGCTGGTCTTCCTGTACCACCTCCAGCTCTTTGCCTCCCCTTACCAAAACTGTCCTCACCCCACGCCGCACTATGTGGGTGTGCAGCTGGGACGCAAATATACAGATTCCTCCTGGAGGCAAAGCCTAGATAGACAAACAGACAGACTTTTTAAGGATAGCCATGATAGGAGTGTAAACAGGCCCAGCTCCATGATCCCTGCATCGTAGTGCCTCAAACTTGGGGTGTAAAGAATATCATGGAATATTACAATATGTAACATGCAGTCACTAGTAGATCATATTAAAATACAAACCAGAATTAGTCAGCCCTCTAATTAAGGCATACATTGCAAAGAATTCAGCACAAGCTCACACCAGTGTTGCTTTTATTCTGGCTTGATTATTGGTGTCAAGTTGATGCAAAGCCTTCACTCTATCTCTGTTAAACTGCAGGAAAGGTTTGAAGAAAGAGATAAGATCAAGCACACAATTGTAAAAGAAAGCAACTTTAAAAAAAAGAAAGAAGTATAGAGAATTAGAAGATAGTTTTGTAGGATATTTGCGAATTGTAAGGTCAGATCAGGATAAGCAAAGTAAAGTCTGTGGCAACTTGTACAGGCGAGATCAAAAGGTATATCTGGAAAATATTAAATTAATCGCTCTGTTGAAGATAAGTCCAGCACTCATCGGAGAGATACAGAGAATCCTGCTCTGTGTATGTGTGTGTGTGTGTGTGTGTGTGTGTGTGTGTGTGTGTAAAAGAGAAAGGAAAAAGACAGAGTGCATGTGTTACAGCTTATGCGCAGGGACTGTATGTACCAGATACAGAGAATCCTGCTGAATCCTTCTCCTGTGTGTGTGTGTGTGTGTGTGTGTGTGTGTGTGTGTGTGTGTGTGTGTGTGTGTGTGTGTGTGTGTGTGTGTGTGTGTGTGTGTGTGTGTGTGTAAATGAGAAAGAAAAAAGTGCATGTGTTACAGCTTATGCACAGGGACTGTATGTACCAGATATAAGGAGAGGGTTGTGGTAATGGACCTCCAGACGAAGGAACAACCTGGTCCACCCATAGGCAGCCCTGCATCAGGAGGATAGTACACACACACAGAAAGACGATTCATTATTCCTCTAATTTATGCACAGCTGCTTTTAAGTCATAGCAAAGACTAAAATTACAAGCATGCCCACTCACAAACTCCCAACTACTCAGAGTCTAAAATTGTAACAGAAAGAAGGAAAAGTATATTATAAACTGATTTATGATGCAGAAAACAGACCATAACATCATAGATTTAAACCAGTTTAGCCTTTGCATCAAGTATGTTCCTTTGTTGAGAACCTTCAAATGTCTAAGGTCTTTTAGGGATCGATGAGTTGGCTGAAACAATGTTCATTGATTATTTCTACACAGAGAAAGGTTGTATTGTCATTTGGATGCACCCTCTGAGAGGCTGGTTGAACTTGGGAGATATATTTTCTTTTTCTTCCTTTTTCACTCCTTGGATTCAGAATTGTTCTGCTTATTGTGCCAAATATTAATTTCTCCACTAACCATCAAACCTCCATGCTTTATCAAGGAAACTTAATTTAATCGTAATTCATCATGTGTCTTCACCTATTTCAGACCACCTTAAGCCACTTCTGCTGATACACACAGTTTGTAATGGAAGAGAGAACTGTTTGATTTAATCTTGTAACATCCTTAGAGACTTGCTTTCTCAGTTACACACGCATCTCTTTTTCACTGGTGCTATTTCCTCTCCGCATTCTGACAGTGTCATACATTATTGTTTCTCTCCTCTTTCAAACTTCTCCCACTCTGTTTTTCTCTTTCTCTCTTGTTTTGTGTTTTTGCAAGACCACGTTTCCCTTCTGATGCGGTGCCAGGGAGAATGAAACAACACTATTAGGAGGTGATGAAAGAGGCCTGAATATTTCCCACCTAATCTTGTCTTCACAGCTCACAGAAAGCATCCTGCTTGTTTTTGTTTGACTGGCAGATAATCCAATCAGACAGAGGCCAGGCTGGCTATGATACAGTGGGGAGCGGAGCAGAGAAATATGGTGACTAGCTCACCGTTCCCTGTCCTCTTTGCTTTATGTGACCAACAGCCTGCTTGCTTGCTTGGTCAGCCGGCTGGTTGGTAGCCATGGTACGTAAGTGGGCGGATTTAATGCTTGATCCATGACTGACTGACAAGCTGGCTTAGGAAAAAGGTGCATTTCTCCTGTACTGACTATTTCAGTTGGAGCTCTGCCTCAAAAAAGCACTGCACTGTGTTTATTCCTAATGGTTTCCATTAGTTGAAAATAGATTTAAACTAATGGACTGAACATTCAGGCGTTTTTTTCTTCTTCTTTTTGCCACCTTTTAGCTGGCTGAGTAGTTAGCTAGCTGCCTGTCAGGGCCGCATCCAGGATGTTAGAAATACTGCAATACAGCAGTTGCCTACAGCCAGGTAGACTAACATTAGCATTCATTTGGAGTTGGAGGTTTCAGGTATTGTACTGTGGGTTAATCAGTTAGTTTTTAGTTTTTAGAAAAATAGCATTAGTAAATGACAAAACAAAGACAGAGACATTAATAAAAAAAAAAATATATATATATATAAGGACAGAAGCAAGGGGATGTGTGTAGGTGTCTGATTCCCATCATGCCTCAGCACCCACAGCCCATGCAGCAAGCAGATGACAGCAAAACAGCAAAAGAGCTTGCTCAGCTTCATCTTGTCATCACAAGAGCCGCTATACTCTGGAACGTTGCTGACATCCGGAGAACATTCGAACACTTCTATGTGATGCACAATGGCCTCGTTACCTGGAGTTACCACATGACTCATGGAAAAAAGAAACAAGTGAGAGTCATGTTATTTTATGTGTTTTTACTGCTTTACCTTAGAAAAGGTGTCAGAAAAACACATATCTTCCATTGTCATATATAATACTCTGTTTTTGTACTCAACCTGTTCATATTTCTGTGAGAAAGGAATAAGAATGTGAAGTGATTGTGTTTTTTTGTTTTGTTCTTTCTAACCATGACAATGCCTCTCTTGTTTCGTTAGGCCCAGCTAGTAAACAAGGAGCAATAATAATAGCTGCCTGTGCACAATCTCCCTATCCAACTCTACTGTGTGTAAAACTCTATGTTAAGTGTTTCTATTTTCAGAGGCATTTTTACCATAACAATGTGGTTCTTGGGCATGTTTTCAGGCAGCTTCTGTATGAAGCACCAGTAGGTGGTCTCTTGAGTTGGGATGATGACATTTGGAGCCACGACATCCAGCGTCTGCACATCTGGAGGCAGGGTGGGTGACGGCGTGTCGGGCCGCAGCATCAGCACTCTCTGTACTCCCGTGTGGATCCGGGACAGGTTCAGCTGCTCCAGCGAGGCAAGTGGTTTATCCAAAAATCCATAGATGATGTGCACAGTTCCCTCCTTACCAATCACAAAAGAAATTTAAAAAAAGTTTGATAGTTACAAAGCAGAACACAGACAGCAGGGATGTGTTTTTCAAATTAACAGTCCCTTAGGATTATTATTTAGGTGAAATGCCCTATGAAGGCAACTTTTCATTATGTTGTCATGGTGATGAGGTTTGGTTTTGTGTCTGCAACTTAGAGGTCTGATGCGGCACCATGGAAACCATAATCATTATAATGAATGTTAAAGTGGAAAGTGCTGATCAGTCCAACTGTCTGAGGATTTTATGATTTTTATATGCACTTCAGACAGCAATGAAAATATCACAAACTGCAGACACACACACCCTCCCACACACACATTCATAACTAACACATACGGTGCAAATAGACTGTGTCAGGTTACACACTTAAACGCCATCTTTCCTGCCTCCCTGACATGCTATCTTCTCACCACCTGTTACTGTCAAGTTCAGTCAGATCAGGATTGACAGACATTATTTTGACTTTAAGCCATGTGCAAAATATAAGTGTGCTCGCCCTTTACATGCGTTCAGGTAGAATGGAGTGATGACATAAATGTACAGGAGAAGATCCTGCATTAGTCAAACATTTGTATAGTACTTTTCATACAGATTAGTGCAATTTAGAATGCTTAACAGGGCACACATAAAAAAGACAGCAGAAAAGATAGAACAGTACTCCAACAGTAGAACAATGGGAGACTCCTGACAGCAGAACACTGCAGTAGTGTTATAAGGAAGCCAGTGAAGTTAAAATAAAAAACCATAGCTAATTCCTTTCATTAGGATGTTATAATACACCATCCTTAACATACAGGATTCTTCATTGAGGGATCAACAGATACAATTCTATGTTTGCTCTGGCAGTTTAAACATCTATATACCATGGTGTCAACAGTCCTTTAGTAGTTAGAATTACTTGTTGCTATTGATTCGTGGGGGACATTTGAAAGAATTCTGCAAACTCAAGATTATGGATATAAAGGAGAAACAGAGGCCAAACTTAATTTCTCTAGTAAGTGCACACTAGACCCACAGCTTCCCTGACATGTACACAGACACACTGACTGTGGAAATAAAGTTGCACACACCTCTATGAGGTAGTCTCTGGGATCACAGGTACTGAACGGTCTCTTGAAGAGTAGGTAGAATCCGTCAGGTTTGTGTTTGGCTTCCATCAACTCGTAGTCTTGTTGGCTGTCCAATGAAACGTGACCCTCACTGTCGCTCCACGCATCCTGAAGAACAAGACACAACAAATCCAATAAACACAGAAGAGACACAACTAAATATTTAAAAGCACATTGATATTAGCAAATCACATATAGTCATGATTTCAAGTAGATATGGACATTTTGTTAAACTAGGTTTTCAGTAGCAACTAAGAGAAACAGCTCTTTTCTATTTAAATAGAGGAACGGAGGGTGTAGTTGGGTCGTAGCAGAGATAGTTTCGCAATGTGAAACTCATTCACCCATTACTGAAGAAATTTCGGGGGAGCTGTGTCCATGCAAACAGGTGAAGAGTATACTAAATATAAAGGGCAAATACAATTTTTTTTCTAAATCAACTAGAAGAAAATACTGTTTGTTAATTTTAAAATTAACACAAACCTACATTGAAACCTTCACAACCGGTGTAAAAGATTCCACTTCAATGCCAGGAAGCTTTGCAACAGCTCAGTTTATCTGCTTCTGTTATGTTTCTCACATTCATATCTGTCCAGAATAGCACCTAAGTTCTTTGTTTTGCTATCTCCCTCTCTGTCCCTCTTATATAACCGTTCCACACAAACTGCAAAAGATTCTGAAGCCAACAATTTTGAAAATAAATCAATTACCTTTACCTAAACAGATTAAAATCCTTTACTGATGTCTATTGTGATCAAGAAAACAATTGAAAGAATTGGAATTTCGTATATTAAGAAGATAAAAAAACTTTATTTCTAGACATTGATGAGAAGAGCTATTTAAACACTGTGCACAATGCCTGTAGTGTGAGTGATTGTTCTGCATGGCAGAGTGATAGGCCTTCAGGAAAAAAAGAGAGTGATAAGTAAGTAATATATAATATTTAACAGTCATTACAGAAGAACAAGTTGGACTTTAGTAGCTGTCCCTGCACTTTACCTAATCTTTGACATGAAATTAGCCCTACCTTTCATTCTGCATTTAGGTCATTGTGTCGCAACCACAAACCCTCCAAAGCAAACACACTTTATAAGACAAAATGCAAATGAAAAGAAAAATGTTTTATCACAAACATTTATCAGTAAAATTCAGGATGAAAAATATTGGATTTGTTAAAGGCTTGTGTGTGGCAAAATGAGGCATTTTTACACATCTTAATCAGCACATGATTAAATTTTGATATGCTAATATTTGGTTATGGTTTCCAAATGAACTTCAGCTATTAGTGCAGTTTAACCAATTTCCAATTAGCAGGAGAGGATAACATCCTTTTTGACTATGTGATTATGAGCAAGCCATCCGCCGGCTCCTTGTGCAAAAACACCAATCTCACGCCCCGGGGACCACAGACAGATGAGGGAAATGCTTTAAGGACTTTCATGTAATCCCTGTGCATTTATGAATCTGACAAGTAAACATAGAGAGAAAATTTGGAAGAAAAAGTGAGAAAGAGAGTAAAATGATCTGATTTCACACCTTGTGCAGAAACCTGCTTGATATCTGCCCCTTTTTTAGAGGCTAACCTTGTGTTGGTCTGAATTTTTACAGAAACTGTCCAAATCCTTTTAAATTCAATTATTTGAAAGACATTTATACACACATTCCTGTTCAACCAAAAGTAGCTATTAGCTCCACAGTCCCACAGCACCATCAGGTCAGCGTTGGTCAGCTCCCCTTGGTCAGACATCCCCAGGACCACGCCGTGTTTGAGCTCTGCGACCCTCAGCTCCATGTAAACCTCCTGGTCAGCGTAGCTGATGTTCCAGGCCAGCTGGAGATTCCCGCGTGGGTCAAGGGGCACACGAAAGGGCATGGGGAGAGGTGGGAGAGGGCGGGAGGGGTTTGATTTAAGGCTGAACAATTCAATAGCGTTGGTGGGCGCCTGATATGAAGCCACCAAGATCACCATTAGAGCAGCCAGGGCAGTGAAGTACATGATGGTGACGTCCTGAAGGCGAAGGTTCTTATTGCAGATCCTCATAGCCTAAATGATGGTTCTCAATTAGCGTCAGTGTGCTGGCAAATTCTCTCAGGATTAGTTTTTTTCCCTCAGTCTCTTCTGCAGAGTTGATGTGGAGTTCAATCCAGACAGTTTTTCTCAGAGGCTGTAGTTACAATGCTGTAGTTATGATGCTGTAGTTCTGTCAGAGCTCTAACTCTTCAAACTCAAACACTCACTGGTTTTGTTTGCCTTGTCAGCAGCTCTGCTCTCCTTTCTGGCCACAGTAGACTCTGACATTACATGTCATTTAGCTGACGCTTTTATCCAAAGCGACTTACACTAGACTAGACTAACTAAACTTTAGTGCCCGCTCCGTTTTCTTGTACATTTCCTGACAAAAAGTATTCCACACACTATAGCTCTATCCATTTCAATTCAATTCAATTTTAGCAGTATAGCAGGGCATAGCAGGGCATAGCAGGGCGTGGAGCAGGACCACAGCGGCAGCTGCAATTATGATTTAGGTGCCACCCTGATCCAAGGACAACTGCGGGGTGAAAAAACTCCGGGGAATAATCTCCCCAGAGCTAAGTTAGTAACAAGCATTTCTGGGACATGGATGCACATAGATGGAAAGAAAGAGAGAGGAGCTCAGTGTGTTAAAGGAAGTCCCCTGGCAGTCTAAAACTATAACAGCATAACTAAGAGCTGGTCCAAGGCAAACCTGAGCCAGCTCTATGGGGTCGGTAAATGAATCTGACGACTATGAAGAGAAGCAGAGAAGCGAAGGGGTGTCGTGTCTGTCACTGCCACTCCTCACTCCCTAACTATAAGCTTTATCAAAGAGGAGAGTTTTAAGTTTACTCTTAAATGTGCAGACAGTGTCTGCCTTCCGAACCCAGACTGGGAGCTGGTTCCACTGATAGCTAAAGGCTCTGGCTCCTATTCTACTTTAAGATACTCTAGGAACCACAAGTAACTGGGAGCACAGTGCTCTAGTGGGACAATAAGGTACTATGAGCACTTTAAGATATGATGGTGCCTGACCATTAAGAGCTTTGTAGGTCAGGAGAAGGATTTTAAATTCAATCCTGGATTTTACAGGAAGCCAATGCAGAGAAGCTAATACAGGAGAAATATGATCTTTTTTCTTAGTTCTTGTCAGCACACGCGCTGCAGCATTCTGGATCAGCTGGCGAGTCTTAATGGACTTATTTGAGCAACCTGATATTAAGGAATTATTATAGTCCAGACTAATGCATGGACTAGTTTTTCAGCATCGTTTTGAGACAGGATGTGCCTAATTTTGACAATGTTACGCAGGTGAAAAAAGGCTGTTTTTGAGATTTGTTTTAAGTGGGCTCTAAAGGATATATCCTGATCAAAAATAACTCCAAGATTTCTGACAGTAGTGCTGGAGGCCACAGCAATGCCATCTAGAGTAGCTATATCTTTGGATAATGAGTTTTGGAGGTGTTTAGGGCCCAGCACGATAACCTCGGTTTTGTCTGAGTTTAACATCAGGAAATTGTAGGTCATCCAGGATTTTATGTCCTTAATGCATGCTTGAAGTTTAACTAACTGACTGGTTTCATCTGGCTTGATTTATAGGTATAATTAGGTATCATCCGCATAACAGTGAAAGTTAATGGAGTGTTTCCTAATAATATTGCCTAGAGGAAGCATATATAAGGTGAACAGAATTGGTCCAAGGGCTCTCACCTCCCTTGTTGGGTATTTGATTCAAAGCGGATTTAGGGGGCAGCAAGCACTTGTGGAGGCGTAAAGCCCCCACCTCAGGCTACAGAAGACCTAATCAAAACTGTCAATTATGGGTTTCAAACGCAAGGGGGACACATTCAGGTTGGTTTTAAAGGTTAGTAAAGCCCATGGACAAAAGTATGTGTGCTTGTGTCTGAGTGTGTGTTTGTATTTGGCAAAAAACAGACGTGTTACAGTGGACAAATGGATTTTAATTGATTCAAAGAATAATCAAACACTGCTCATTGGCCTGTCCCCATCTTCTACACACATTTAAGAATCTATACAACATTTAAAAAAATATAAACAGGGAGCTTGAACACACACAATCAGGAATTACTGTACAGAAAAACACCACAGTTGAAGAAAGAACTGTAGAAAATCTAAATAAAGAGAAGTTCAAAAGGCAAAATGTGATTTTTATATAGTCATAAAAATGAAAAGTCATATAAAAATACATATAATATTAAGGGTTATGATAGGGTCTATTGATAGAATTCTCCATATGCATTGTAAATAAAATACATATGATTCAAAACAAATAAGTTTTAAGAAGAGATTTAAAGGAACATAGCAATTTAGTTTAGGCCCCTGTCTGTGGTTGGTAGGAGTGTTATGTTTGATGTTTAACTACACTTTAAAGAGTAACTTTACACTTCTGAAAATGCATTTTTTGCTGACCTCCAGTGGTTCAACTTTTCATCTTGCTGCAGTGATGTACAGGTGTACACAGATGTACAGGTGTACTAAAAACCCTGTGACATCACCCTGTGACATCACTGTTCACCACATCCAAGTGAAACAGGCTTTCAGCCAGACAAGGCAGTGAAACTACTTTTCAGCCTGGTGTCATTACTCTCAAAGTAATATGGGTAGTGATAATATGGGATAGATGGATAGTTGGACAGTTTACAGGAGATGCCACCTCATTTGTATATTAGTTTGTCACATCTCTTTTCATGTCATGTAGGGAGGATTCAATACATCTCATGTTCTTGTGAATTCCATAGAAAGCTCGTCATCAAATGTGCTGTAGGGTTATGTGTGTTCATTTTGTACATGACGTCAAACAAATCCATTTCCCGTGAAGGAAAAAGGTTTGGATCTGAACAGAAAATGGAGAGAGCAGAACAGAAAGGCACAGACTGGTATTGTGTTGGTTAATGTAATAAAGACCAATAGTCCCTCAGGCACACATGTGTCTCTGCCCCTTATGTGAGGCTTTATAATCTTCTGTTTCTCTATGTCTCTTTTTAATTCTTTTTCTTTTACACCACCATCTTAACCAGTCTGTTTCCCCTCTGTCTCACTGCTCTCTATTACTGCTGATCACCCTCTCTCACTCTCTTCCTGCCTTCTCATTTCTCTTACATAAAACTTATCCTTCTGCTGCTGATACTGATGTGTCAGCAAACATAAATGCTGTAAAGTCGGCTGTGATCTGGAGGAAATGACAGAGAAAGAAGAGGATAGAATGGCGGATGGGTAAGGATAAACAGATTTAGGGAGAGAATGATGGTCCCTTGGTGGTGGTGTGTGTGTGTGTGTGTGTGTGTGTGTGTGTGTGTGTGTGTGTGTGTGTGTGTGTGTGTGTGTGTGTGTGTGTGTGTGTGTGTGTGTGCATGAGTGCGTGTGTGCATGCGTGTTTATGCAAAAAGCCTGGGGCTCTATCTGACATTATCCTGCCTAGAACAATCCCGATATTTCCCAATAAACTATCCCATCATGCTTTGCTTTCGGTTTGGGAGAAGTTCCACACAGAAAATAAATAATTAGTAATCTAATCCATAGCTTATGAACATAGTTTATGTTTTGTGACGAGTGGTACTGTTATGCATGGTTTGCATTGCATTTAGAATCTGGTTGCATTAGATTAAATGTATAATATAAAGCAATACTATCTAATAATCCTGCAACTACGTTCATCTTTTACAAAAACTGCATTAGAGATCAAATTTGTTGATTTAGCTCAATGGTAATTTTAGAGACTATTAGGACTTGTATTATCTGGTTTGCTAAATACTGTATATTGTCCTTTTTTATTTATGTAGGAGTCAATATAATGCAACTCCACAACTTTCTGATAAAGTCTCAACTGAAAATCAGGAGGCTCAAGAGCCCTTCTTAAAACTGGATTTTTGCACAGGACCCATTCTGTATACAGCACAAAGCCACACTGTTGGGGAATAATACCTAATCTGTCTTAGTTGAAGCCTATGTAACGTTTGTTGAAAAGCAGCCATTGTGGCCACACGTGGCATTTACAGAATAAGTAAGTGCTCAAATGTAATGTAACAGAACCACAAGTAGTAGAGTCATAAAGTCAGCAGGTTGAACAGTAATATCTGCTTAAAGTTTGCTAACATATGTTCGTCACCTTAAGCTACAGACCAAGTAAGGCTGTAACAAAAAAAAACTAAGTGTATTATACTGAGCAAGGGTGTGTTTTATTGCTCATGAGTTCAACTTGTTATTACTTTTTTTTCAAGTTGCATAGACACACTTTGCAAACTACAAAAAACAATTGACGTTGATGTATAGTTAACCTGAGACATCACAGCCCCTAGGTGTCTGGGGCCCACTTTGCCTGTTTGGTAAAACAGCTTTGACAAAAAGATTGTGATCAATTGCAGTGGTTGATGCTATTGTTTACACCCCTGTTCATTGATATTACACGAAAGCGTAATTTAAATTTAGCTATTGACTCTTATTTGAATTATGAGATGAGCTGCCTCTTAGCCACTCTGACACACCTAACCCTAAACACAGAGAGAGAGAGAGAGAGAGAGAGAGAGAGAGAGAGAGAGAGAGAGAGAGAGAGAGCGGTGGAGGTTCTAGACCATTTTAAATGGAGGGGCCAGGCTGGGGCCACATGAGATTTTAGGGGTACCAAATATATTAAGCATATTAAGCAAGTGTTATATACCATCAACCCTCCAATACTCATTCAGTGTTAACCTACATTTTACTTATCACTGAACATAAATTGTTGGGTTAAACATTTATGAAAATATTTGCCACAGTGGCCATAGGGGGGTTGAGGCTTACTATATTATGGGGGCACTGGCTCCCCTTGCCCCCCTCGCCCCATAGAACCACCAGAGAGAGAGAGTGAGAGAGAGAGAGACAGAGAGAGAGAGAGAGAGAGAGAGAGGAATGGATAAAAGGAGAATTCACCTCAACATGACAAATCCAACCATCTCATTCTCTCCTAATATAAATATTTCAACACCACACACTCAAAGTGCACTAATCCCCACTTCTGTGAGTTTGAATAATTAATGCAATAAAAACTCACACTGCTACTCTTAATGTTGCCTCAAACTGCCCCTCGCCTGATCTGAATGGGAGAGGCGAGAGGTTGTCGGGGTGGATTGGGTCATTAAAAGAGATGATGAGTGAATAGTTACAGAGGAGAAATGAGAGAGGGACGGAGAAAGAAAAGGTGGAGAAACAGTTCATGTTCAGAGGTTGATAAGGGGGAAATACTATGGCACAAAGAAAGGCACGTGGATCACATGAAAGGGAGTTAAGAGGAAACACACTTACAGCCATGAATGGATTCCTTATATGTCCTGAAACAGAGACAGAGTGAAAGGACAAAAGACAGAGGGAGGTACTAAAAGAGAGAAATTATCCTTCCAGGGACAGTTGTGTCTGTCATCCTAATGGATTTAATGAACGTTTTGTTCCAGACAGAAGGACAGTTTGTTTTTCCACCTTGGCTGAACCTTGGGTAGAGGACAGGTGTACTATTTTCATTCTCTTCATAGAGTTGGCTGTCACATATGCATATAGCTTGGGCGATGAACTGCTGCAAATGTAAGTTTGTAAGCTTAATGAATCCTCTCTAAATGCTGCACCAGCCTCTGGTTTCCAGTGTACAGTTAGAACATAGTGATCTCTCAGATTTAGGCTGTAGGCCTGGTGTGGTTGCTGGTTTGCAGAGTTTGTCTGAGGACACGCGCTCCCTCTTGCAACGTCATCCCTTTTGCAATTTTTTCTGTTATTTCTCCAGACTTCTCATGGTGACGTTTTTGACAAAAGTCATTGTACATGCAGTGTAAATGTGTTTGTGTAAGACTGTATGGCTTAGAGCTCTTAAGAAATTAGTTGTTGGTGTAATGAAAATGTCCAGCTACATCCATCCACTAAAAATCCAGCACCCTTGCATGCATTTAAGTCCCACCAAACGCACACAGCTCACTGACTTCTTCTTGGAAGTCAAAAGGAAGTTAATCCAGCATCTTGTCCCCCCCCCCCCCCACACACACACACACATGTCTCCTCTCTCTCTCTACAGCACCCACAGCCAATCTAATGCTGTGACTAAAGCGCCATCTCTCAGGCTGCACACTCCGGGCTGCGTTCACTCACTGGGTCTGCAGGCACGAGCCACCTCTGAATTCAAAGCGCATTTGACTCGTCTCCGCGCAGCCCCGGACGTCGCTCTGCAGGATTTAGCAAATATAACCTACGGAAATCCAGCAGCTACCGTGCATCAAATATACAGCTGTAGCCTATATTCCCTGGAACCAGCCAGCGGCACTTTGTAGCCAGAGAGCGACTGACCGGCTTGCTTTACGCCAAACATGGGGCGCCGAGAGAGAAACCCACTGGAGGAAGAGAGGAGATAGATTAATTGATAGATAGAGAGGATAGAAAGGGAAGGGGGAGGGGAAAAAACCCCGCGTCGATTGGCCACGGAAACCGGAGCAGCACCACAACAATATCTGACCTCGACCTCCTCGGACGGTGGAAAACTGATTGTTGAAATGGAGATGTCGAGATTTTCCATTATCCCGTCTCCTCCTCCAACACACATGCTGCTGAGGCTGATGATGATGTTTGCGTAGGAGTGTGTTATTTTGCGGGCAGCGTTGGTAAAGCAGTCTCTACTGTTCAAACAACTCCAGACAAGCGGTCGATGGAACTGGGTTTGAGTGTGTGGCTGACACATCTTTCCAGAGATATTATTAGTATTATTATTATTATTATTATTATTGGAGCTTTCTTTCGTCTTTGGAGTATTTTCAGGTGTCTTTCTGCAAGTCTGGAATTGGACAGAACATGTTTTTTCATGCTAATGACAAGAATGTGTCTGTAAAAGTAGTCAGCAAAGAATAGAAGAACATTTTGCAAAGGAGGCATGTGCTATTTTGTCTATTTTAAAAAAAATTAACAACTAAAGAGGATCAGGCCCAGCGGGGTTAATTTGGACTGAAGTCGAGCTCCATCTCTACTTCGATAGCTGACACTTCACTGTTTTGCTGATTACTTAGCCGAGATTGGGCGCTTTTTTTCTTTTTTGCTATTGGTCTCATTAGTCAGTGACTGAGGTCGACACAAACTACAACCAGCAGAGGTCGATACCTGAGCTCCAAGGAGCCACCACTACCCTAGATGTGACCCGGAGATTTCTCTTATATCTGAAGGTAAGAATATTCACTTTACTGTAAGAAACAAGGTTTTCTCTTCTGCTCTATTTCACTCATGCTTATGTTGGATTTTTACATTGGTTTTACGGATACATCTGCTTGTTGAGTCATGCATGCACTTGAGAAGTTGGCTGTTCTCCTTGTTAGAAGATAGATAGATAGATAGATAGATAGATAGATAGATAGATAGATAGATAGATAGATAGATAGATGGATGCTTGGGCTGAGAAGCAAATTGCTACATGAGTTTCTTGTTTCAGCACCATGGACAGCACCACACTTCTTTTACAGCAGGATGTGAGGGTTTTCTTATGATTTCACCCAGAACATTTATTATTCATTATAGTCCATCTATCCAAGTACAATGTAGCCTACACATGAGTGTGTTTCTAGAAGCTGAAGTTAAATCATTATAGAGTAGTGGATATATAACAGATATAGATATACAAACAGGCAAAGAGATAGATGAGAAAGAGAGGGTAAAGGTGAGGGAGAGGTTCAGTGCTTTGTATGACAGGCTTGCTGGCTGGCCAGGTTTGCCACATGCTGATAAAACAGCATGGCTTGTGAGCAACAGCTACTGTCACCAACTGTTAGCCATGGTCACATCCAAACTGTTCACTCCAGATATTTTTAGGCAGGATGGAAATGCATCTCAAGCAGCATTAAGGCCATGAAACACAAAAACATTCTACTGAATGTGGTTAAAATGACAAAAAGAAAATTCAGGCAAGGGAACACACAGGATGTAACCCACTACCTACTGGGTGTTTTGGAAAGACTGTGGTAGATAGAAGCAATGACTAACCAGCTCACACTTCCCAAAAGTGTGGTTGGGAAGATGAAATTACAGCTTCTACAGTATTTAGATCTGATAGAATTTAATATTTGCTATTTCTAAAAACAGCACAGGGATGGAACACGGGGAGCAGGAAATTGGGCCAAAAAAGAAAAATTTGCACAACCCACGGGATGTTAACTCCTGACCTCTGTAGTTCATGTGTCTTAAGTCTGACTGGGAATAGTCATGACATAAACCATCCTCCTCAGTAGCAGAGGTTTTTGGTGTTATAATGAAAGGATGGACCTTAAAAGTATTGGGGAAAATTCATACTGCCCAGATTCGAAAATGCCTTCTTTGAAAATATCATCACAATGTAATACAGCATCCCTACATTTTAGAGTATCAAAACTCCACTGTGCTGTTTCAGTCCAGAGTTCAACCCCAGTTCAGGCTCTACTGTGCTTTTGTTTCAGCAGATGTGATTTGGAGATATTGATTCTCACATGTTTCTCGTGTCTGTTTAACTTATCTCCCTAAATGCTTCACATCTTCCTCATTCACTGAAACATTTGAAATCAAATCTTACCAGATCAACAAATCACTGTCATTACATGTGTGACAAATTGAAGAAGAAACCTGAATAAATGAGTGCAGCAAAAACAATGCAGATGCTTCCATACGGGGCATGGAGGGTCACTGAACTTATGAAAATGATGGAAACCATATGCAATGGCTTTCACAGTCACCATTACTCAATACTTTCCACCACCATCAGCAAAACACCAAATGAGGAAATATATTTTGGCAGAATGGTGTTCATCCCTCCAGTACAGCTACAGAGAGGCTCTGGAGGCTTGTGGTGCTCCAACACCCTTCTAAGATGCTTTAGGCAGGTTTTTGCTTTAATTTCCCGGGGGCAAAGAGGGCTGAAGTTTCCACAGTTACTCAGATAGATACCTGGGAGTCCTCTGCTGTGTGGCTGTTCACTGAGCTACAATGAATTATGTTATGATGTCAATGCTGATATTTTTCTAAGGCATGCCCATGCTGCCTTTGTTTTAGCATCACATTGACTGATTTTAAACACTCCATATCACCTCATGTAGCTTAAGACAGAATTACTTAAAGGTAGTATTGGGAAAGCCAACTACTACCAACTAAATTCATTATATATATCATGTATATATCATATACATATATTCACACACAAACACATATTATGCTTTTAGAGGGCCTACAACAATGAAAGACAAGGCAGGGCTTGAGTTCCCATGGCGACTTCCTCGGTGACCCTTGGAACAACCTTGGCCCCCATGGGAGATCAGTCATACTCCTGCATGCGCACACAGACACACACACACACACACACACACTCAAGTCCTCCATGGAGCATGACTATGAGTGACTGTGTGTTTCTTGTCTGCTTGCTTGCTGCTGGTGCTCTACCAGCGCTTTAGTCATTACAGCAGGAGGGAGACATCGAGGAGGAGGAGAGAGAGAGAGAGAGAGAGAGGGAGTTGAAGGACAAGCAGAAGTAGGATGGAAAAAAGCAAATTTCAAAGACAGATAAGTGATGAGAATGGATAAAGAAAGGTGTAGAGAGAACATATGTGAAATAGAGATAGGGGGGAGAAAGAGGGTAGGTTTAAGCACTGGCAGAACCACCTAAGAGTAAATGCAATTACAGAGGCAGCAAATCCACTTCCTTTTTTTTCTGGGCGTTTAAAGTATACTCACAATCAGCTTAATTACCTTTAGAATGCACAACTGGGAGGGGGAGTCATGATAGATCCACTGTGGTCGAGATAAAGAGGAGAGGGGAGAAGTGGAGTGGATGGATTGAGACTGGGGGAAGGGAATATGGCTGCTCAATGATCATGTTAAACAGTCACCACCCATTCCTCCCTTCCTCCACCCGTGTCTCCTTCCCTCCCCCTCGACACTACACTCTGCTCTCCTCCCTCGCAGCTACACCCTGACATGCTCACACATCACACTCACGCACAGATGGGTTCCCACGCAGACACCAACATCACCAGCGCACGTGCTCCAGCCGTTGGTCAGCTGCCCTCATCCCAGTGAGTGATTGTAAAAAATTATCATTATTTCCAATGAACAAAGATGAAATTAGCTTGAAGGGAAAATGGTGAACACATCTGAAATGTCCATGAAATTCAATCATTGCAATGAAAATGCAATAATTGTATGAATAACATATTTTGAACTTCTAAATATGTAAGTCAATATGGTGAAACTTTATCCAGCTGTTGCTGTGTTCCTAGATCTCAGGAATAAAACTGGTAGGAATGATGGCTAAAGCTACAAAAATGTTGTGAATTTCGCTTTAAGCCTTGCACAACTGGCCTGTCTGTCTATATGGCCTGCAACATGCTGCAGACGGCACGCTGCTCAGACTAAGCTTACAATTTGCATTTTGTCTGTAAGTATAACGTACAATAGGCAGTACATTTCAAAGAAGCCGAGGGGCCTTCTCATTACAAACTTTATGGTCCAAAGCCTACACGCTCCTTATGGAAACAGCCAAGTTTAGCTGTATAATGTTATAATCCGAGACTAAAAAGCTGCAAACATTGACATGGTCCTTTTGGAAAATGATGAAATGGAGAAAAAAAAAATTAAGAACAAGCCATCTCAGCAAGGTCGTGACTTAGAGTTGATCACAACAGAAATGCACTTGAGAAGAGAGATTCTCATTCATGAATTCCTCACTTTCCAATGTGTTGTATCTTATTATGCATCTCTGCAATTCTGCCTGACTGCACTAAGCTTAGAGATAAGCATACAGTGAGTGAGCAGGGAAAAGTTTGTTCAAGCAACGGTTAGAACTTTTAAGTGTAAACCACCCACTCAAAAAACAGAAAAGGTGATGGTACTGCAGTGTTGGGAGTAACGCGTTACAAAAGTAACGCAATTACAGAAATGTATTCTTTTTTGCTGGAACGCAGTAATATAACGCATTACTAATTCAATTTTGGTAATATTATACCCGTTACAATCTCAGTAACGCGAGTTCCAACACATTTTAACGCAACATTTAGTGGTGTTGATTTTTTAAGAATTCACCAACATCGCGAAACATTTCTTCACAGGAAAAAAAAGAAGCTGTGAGTGTTATTTCCTGTTGCTGTATTCAATGGTTGAGATGACTGCAGAGACAGATACATTTGCGAGATGGACATTATTTTCAGGAGTTATTACGCTGCGTTGAAGCGAGTTGTCCCGTCACTGTTGCCGTGGTCAGAGCCAGAACCAGAGACGGTACGGACTATGGACAACATCTGTGTCCCAACAGCTGACGGTACGTCAGCGCGGACAGCAGTGTGTCTGAGCTGCTGACAGATAGAAACATGTCGGGAATTAATATTTTTGGCAATATTTTTTTTGTAAATATCATTGCATTTTATCAGCCGTGGTGAGTAACTATGCCTGTAGTGGAATGGCTTCGAATGACGACCAAAAAACGCTTGGCTTTTATTGTGTCGTTTACTGTTCAATATGTTGCAGTTTTACAAACAAGAAAGCGAGGAACTTAAGCTTGACGGACATGTTTTGCATCTAGCGTCTCATGTTCATCACGTTCTCTCTCTCTCGCTGTTACACACCAACCAGACGGCCGACCGTAGGCAGAAAAGGCAGTCGGACTGATCAGTTGGGTTCCCGATGCCTCAAAACACACTGAGGCGACGCTGACAATAATACGTCTTCATAGCACCAGGCAGCGCTATTGTTTCCCAGAAAATGAAAACCAGCAACTGATAGGACAAACGCCTCACGTGGGTCTTTTTTCTCCGGAAATTCACAGCCAGACTGTCATGGCGGCTTGTTCAGAATACGATCTCATATTGTACTAAAATAGTTCACCAAAACGTGTTTCTGAAAACATTTTAAGTTGCTGAATCTGTCTTCATTTCAGATCGACAGAGGTCAGTTTAAAAGATTTTCGTCAGATTTTGAGCGGCTCATCCGCTCGCCATTTCCGGGTGAGTCCCGACTGCCCTGTCTCCGACTGAGCATGTCGGGTTGGCCATAATAAAGGCCGACGGCTCCTCCGACAGACGACGGCACGGAACACACCGAACAGACTTGAGTCACTGACCTTGCCAGACTGTCCAACGGCCGATAATCGGGTTGGTGTGTCAGGGCCCTACATCCATGGTTCATCTCAGTAAGCAAAATAAAAGCACTTCCTGTGACGGTTCACAGTAAAACTAAATTACTGTTAAACAAATAAGGTTGTGTACCTTTTCACATATCAGCTGTAAATCAAGTACTGTAAATAATGTAAAAAGTGAGTTTTAATCACACCATAATTGACCATTTCCTTTACACTGTTTTAAACTAAACAACATGAATTTCTTATTCAAGTACTTTAATCAAACATTTTACAACAATGCCGTACTTCAATACAATGTAAGGTACTTTTAATTGAGTATTTTCATTTTCTCCTACTTGCCTATTGTACGTTTTACTTATCTATTTTTATAGCTGTAGTTACTTTGCATATTCATATTAATTATACAAAATATTATGAATAATCTATGATGTATTAAAGTGGATAAAGAGGAGACTATTGATCCGGTGGTGAAATTCACAAGCTAGCTGCCAAGTCAAACTTCTGCTGTTATTTTTGGTTAAAGTAACTCAAAAGTAATGCAAAAGTAGTGTAACGCATTACAATTCAGAGACAGTAATATTGTAATTTAACTAATTACTCTCAAATGACAGTAACTAGTAATCTATAATGTATTACATTTTGGAAGTAACTTGCCCAACACTGTGGTACTGTAAAATGTCAGTCTGTAATAGCCCTGTCGCCATAGTAACTGAAGACCCGTACTTTTACACACACTGCCTATTGAGTAATGACCATTAGCACTAACACCCAAGCAATCATCAGCTTTTAACTTTAAAATATTTCCTTCAACCGTCTATACAGTTCATCAAGAACGTCTATCCTCACAAAGGATGCATTTTGTTCTTCATTTGTTCTCCACTTACATTTTCCTCTCCTTTCTTTCTGCATCTACTCTTTTTTCCTGTTTACTCCCACTAATCACTCCCCCTCATGCTGTCTCTTTCCATCTCCACCATCTTCCCCACCTCCTTCATGTTTACATGCATGTCCACTGTTGCTCCTGCATGGACCATGTGTGTGTCAGATAAGATGACCAAGGGAGATTAAGATTAAGGCTGTACTGTACCCCTTGTTTTCCTAAATAAATCTCTTTTTTTGGCATGGTGTAGACTTTTATTAATATTGCACAGGTTTTCCTACCTAAATGCAAGCAGATAAAAACATCAAGACAAAAATAAAAGAAGACACAATGTTCACTGTGCAGGAATTCACATCTGACGTAAGTTTCTGTAAACTGATTTTCACACTGCACTAACCAGTTGCTGCAGGGAGAGAGGAACATAACGTTTATTTATTTTGTGTGTGTCTGTGCACGTTTTTGTGTGAAGCTGGGTATAATTTCCCAATTTTGCCGTATGCCACAGCTTTGTGATGATTTCATCAGTGCATCAGATACATAGTAACATCTGACTCGGACTTGTAAATACCATGTTTGTTTGACACACTCTGCTTTGAATATGCAAAGTGACGCACAGCAGGATCTATTAATCTCCGAGTCAGAGTCGCTGTCTTGGCTTGTGACTGGCACTGCCATTCAAAGTGAAGTTTAAAACAGAGGCCTGCCCATGCTCCCTAAGGCAGTGTACATCAGCTGGACAGACAGAGAGTAAGAGTGGTGGAGAACAGAGAAGGACAAAGACAGCTAAGCAAATGGGAGGAGAGGATAAACAGACAGAGAAAGGGAACAGGGAAAAAGACAAGCAAGAGTGGAGACAGAGCGAGAGGCAGCGGAAAGCAAAAGCAAGGGAAAGATAACAAAAAGTGAATAACATGACTGGCAGGGTGCCAAGAATGTCGTTACCTTCGCCAAGGAGGTTATGTTTTTGGTTTGTTTGTTTGTTTGTTTGCTTATCATCAGGATTATGCAGAAAAACTGGGTGTAGCATGGACCAAATAAGAACCCATTAGATTTTGGAGAAAATCTGAATTACAGGGCAGATACACTAATTATGTTTACTCTTTCGGTAACATTGCGAGATAGGGCATGGGCTTTGCGGACTTCTGCACTCTCTGTGTGCCCTTCAAGTTTTTTTCTGAGTTGACAGGCGCCAAAATTGGAAAAAACGAAGGAGTGTTGATTCCAGTTTTGAATGTGAACTACTGGTTAAAAGAAGGAAAACAGAGATGTGCTCTTTGTGCAACAGCCCTGTCACATTCATACAGAGAGACGAAATGTTTCCTCTGAAACATGAAAAGGTACAAAATCATGCAACCAATAACATTTAGTGCAATTCATTATGTAAAATAGAGCATTTGATCTCAACTTGATCCACTTTGCTGTGAAGCTAAACATCTCCAGATATCATCACACCCATCAGAGCTACTTTATACTTTTCATAGCCTACTTTGCTGTGTGTACAGATTACAGTAATACAGTAAGGACGATATGTCTCCAAACGTGTACATGACCTTACGCCTCGCACATTGTGTTACAGTATATATATATATATATGTAAATTTGGCAGCTTAAACATGGATATGTTTAAAGACACATTTTCACCAGTCAACCCAAACCAACTAAGCTAACCAAGACCCCAAACAATGCCCAAAGTTACATGTACTATGCTGTTGTTTGGGAAAAGAAAGCAAAGTGAGGAAAAAGTATATCATTGTCAAGTGTCAGGGAGCAAATATAATTTAAAGGTGTCTTATCTAATTCAGGAAGAGGAGAAGGGATTAGATTTATTTGATTTATTGGTGTTTTAAGTCCCCAACGTCTCCTTTCAGGCAGCGCTGCCTGGAAGGCACTAGGATTAGGCAATGGTTAGGGTTAAGGTTAGGGTTAGGGTTAGGTGCCTTGAAGTCAACGGTCGCAGCGCTGCCTGGAAGGAGACGTTGGGGGCTTAAAACACCATCAAGCATTTATTTGAGGGTATTGTATTACCCTAAGCACACCATGTAGCCAGAGGGAAGGCTGTGTGTGTGTGTGTGTGTGTGTGTGTGTGTGTGTGTGTGTGTGTGTGTGTGTGTGTGTGTGTGTGTGTGTGTGTGTGTGTGTGTGTGTGTGTATTTGCCTACATATGATTATATTTGAATGTTTTGCAATAACATATTAACCTGTCATAGTGGCAGAGCACAGTATAATCTGCTTAGTGTTGCATGGGTAATGTTTTTCACACCAGGACATCCTAACTGAACTCTGAGTGTCTCGACAGACTGTCTCCTCTCTGTCACTGCAATTTTTAGGAGCAGATTTGACCGACACTGAACTTATAAACCAGGAGTGAACCAGCAGCAGGCCAGGCAGCAGCTACTGGTATTATCCTGTTTAGAGTTACAATAGAATAGAATATAAAATAACAGACACACCTATGTGCACACTATGCACACAAACAAACATGCAGAGATTATGCATTGCCAAGGGTGAGCGCAACATGCTGAGATTTTGTTTTCATTATTGTTATTGCTATTTATTAATATGAAAGAACAAACGGAGAGTTTGCATAAATAGCTCTCTCAACAGACTGATATTCTGTCATAAACAGCAGTTTATTTTTGTGGGGCCCTGAGATTGGAGATGCTGTAATGCTCTGCTCTTGTCTATTATATTTATGCAGCGCTAAGCAGAAACAGTAACTACTATTCATGCTATTAGAGTGAAGTTGCTTTGAGTGTGTGCGTGCGTGCATGTGTGAGGAGATGCTAGAATAAATAGTTTGCTCTACAGCATTAAATATTGCCTTCTCTGCTTGCCTAAAAAGGACAATAATGTACTCACACACAGACACAGACAGTCAAATATGTGCACTTGCCTCAACTATGTATATTAAACAGAGGTCTGCACACATTCTATCTTTACAGCTGTTTTTAATCAATGCCTTGGTTGCAATTGTTGCTTGATTACCTTGTGTATCTAATGGCCCTGATGCACCAAGCTGACATTCATCAATCCGGTGGCTCTGGGCCATCACTGAGCTTCTGTAGCAGACCACTGGCTGTAGTTTTTGCTGTGTGTCCAACACTACTGGCACTAGTCACCAGTGGCTGATTGAGTTTGTTGAATCGGCAGCAGAGGCAGTCAGTGCAATACTGTATACATTAGGCAGACCTAAATGGGTTAAAATACTGACGCCAACACCTGTTGCAACCTCTTTTTTACTTTGTTACTTGTTCTCTTCATTAGTGCTGGAGTTAATGTATCCAGATGCTCATTAACTTATTTGGCTCCTTTTCCGAAACCAATCTGTGTGCTCTGTAAAATAGGATTATTGTATTAAGTGGGGAAATTATCTTAATATGTTGGGCATAATATGCCCAACATATGCATGAAGGTTAAGGTATATCTGTCTAAGCTATTCAAAAACCTAAACTTGGCCCTTAATTCCACTTTAAGGGCATATTATGCCCAACATAATAAGATAATTTCCCCACTTAAAACATGACAATAGCTGAAGTGCGCTGAGAACCCTTTTTACCGCTTGCATCACACAGTTTCAAGGCTAAGACCTGCTCTTCAATCCATCAACTGAAAAGTTCAAAGAACTGTAGTATCTCTGAGCCAACTTTAGCGCCTGCTGGTGCCAAGATTATAGCCTGTCACACACAGACTAGTGGTATTATTTGCACAGCAGAGGGTAGAGCATGGCATGGCAAAGGGGAGGAGCAGGAAGTGCAGAGACAGAATGACAGATTGTGATTATATGCAATTATTTTGAGATGATTTGAAAGTGAAAGCTCATTTTCTTTAACCATTCAGGGGACAATTTTGGGAAAATAATGTACTGACAGATACAGTGGTGTGAAAAAGTGTTTGCCCCCTTCCTCATTTCCTGTTCCTTTGCATGTTTGTCACACTTAAGTGTTTCGAACATCAAACCAATTTAAACAATAGTCAAGGACAACACAAGTAAACACAAATGCAATTTGTAAATGAAGGTGTTAATTATTAAAGGTGAAAAAAAATCCAAACCATCATGGCCCTGTGTGAAAAAGTGATTGCCCCCCTAAACCTAATAACTGGTTGGGCCACCCTTAGCAGCAACAACTGCAACCAAGCGCTTTGCGATAACGTGCAATGAGGCTTTTACAGCGCCCTGGAGGAATTTTTGGCCCACTCATCTTTGCAGAATTGTCCTAATTCAGTTACATTAGAGGGTTTTCGAGCATGAACGGCCTTTTTAAGGTCATACCACAACATCTCAATAGGATTCAGGTCAGGACTTTGGCTAGGCCACTCCAAAGTCTTCATTTAGTTTTTTCTTCAGCCATTCGGGTGGTGGACTTGCTGGTGTGTTTAGGATCATTGTCCTGCTGCAGAACCCAAGTTCGTTTCAGCTTGAGTACACGAACAGATGGTCGGACATTCTCCTTCAGGATCTCTTGGTAGACAGCAGAATTCATAGTTCCTTTTATCACGGCAAGTCTTCCAGGTCCTGAAGCAGCAAAACAGCCCCCAGACCATCACACTACCACCACCATATTTTACAGTTGGTATAATGTTCTTTTTATGAAATGCAGTGTTCCTTCTACGCCAGATATACTTGGACACACACCTTCCAAAGAGTTCCACTTTTGTCTCATCGGTCCACAGAATGTTGTCCCAAAAGTCTTGGGGATCATCAAGATGTGTTCTGGAGAAATTGAGACAAGCTTTGATGTTCTTTTGCTCAGCAGTGGTTTTCTCCTTGGAACTCTGCCATGCAGGCCATTTTTGCCCAGTCTTTTCCTGATGGTGGAGGCATGAACGCTGACCTTAACTGAGGCAAGTGAGGCCTGCAGTTCTTTGGACGTTGTTGTGGGGGTCTTTTGTGACCTCTTGATGAGTCGTCGCTGCGCTCTTGGGGGTAATTTTGGGCGGCCGGCCACTCCTGGGAAGGTTCACCACTGTTCCATGTCTTCGCCATTTGTGGATAATGGCTCTCACTGTGGTTCGCTGGATTCCCAAAGCTTTGGAAATGGCTTTATAACCCTTTCCAGACTGATAGATCTCAATTACTTTCTTTCTCAATTGTTCCTGAATTTCTTTGGGTCTCGGCATGATGTGTAGCTTTTAAGGATCTTCTGGTGGACCTTACTGTGTCAAGCAGCTCCTATTTAAGTGATGCCTTGATTGTGAACAGGTGTGGCAATAATCAGGCCTGGGTGTGGCTAGAGAAATTGAACTCAGGTGTGGACAACCACAGTTATAGTATGTTTTAACAAGGGGGGCAATCACTTTTTCACACAGGGCCATGATGGTTTGGATTTTTTTTCTCCTTTAATAATAAACACCTTCATTTACAAATTGCATTTTGTGTTTACTTGTGTTGTCCTTGACTTTTTGTTTAAATTGGTTTGATGTTCAAACACTTAAGTGTGACAAACATGCAAAGGAACAGGAAATGAGGAAGGGGGCAAACACTTTTTCACACCACTGTATATAGTTGACATCATTTTAAAAGATTTCTTTGTTAGATTTGTATCTGCAGTGTAAAATTAGACAGTTCAAAGTGAAAGAGGCATTGTTTGCACATTACACTACAAGGACATCATTCTTAAAAGTGAAGTGACATGAGATGTTTGTCTGCTGCTATGCTGCAAACACACACACACACCAAACATAGGGCGTACATATGTTTGAACATTTCGCTTCTTTTAGAGTGACATGAGAGCCTTTATCTGAGCACTGATGCTACTCAAGAAAGCATCCTCATAACGTGATTTTCTCCATGAGCAGATTACAGCACTATACTGGGAAACAATCCGTGTTCTTTTACATTTCTGTACAAAATACTAGAGCTGACCGCTTCCGCCACGACTCAGGTAAATACAGGTGATTGTTATAGTAGATCCTGATTATGCACGTTAAAGTACATTAGTCAAAAGAGATTTATAGCTAAGAGGGAGAAGAGAGCAGATTAAAGGAGGCTGTGGATTTAACCTAACTCACTTGCAGAGTTTTTCTTCACTGGAATATTGTAATGGGAACACTACACTACAATGTTGTGTTTTATATCAAAAAACTGTGACAAGGCCCAAAGAGACATTTTTGAGAACCATGATATTCCTTTGACAACAGCTTCATTTTCTACAATTTGACAACATATTCTTAAAAATGGATTGGGACTCCAGAGGAAAACCTAAAAAAAAAACACTGTCTAATAATACAGCATGTGGACAAGGAAGGGCATGGTCCGCTGCTTCCAGTGCACGCACAATGCGTTTAAGGTTACATTACATCAGCATGATATTTGAACTGGAAGAGCAACTAAGCAAGGTCATTCAGATGGATGAGAGACATTTAGTGAGCTGTGTAATTAAATGAAAAGACTCCCAGGTCACTATTACGTTTTTTTTAAACGTCCTCAAGGTGCTATATTCTAGCCGAGAGACATTTTTATGATATATCATCCATTGAGGGGCACTAATTGCAGAATCGTTTCCCAGGCAATACAAGGACGCACGAGAGGCATAAAACTATTCCTGGTTTCCACTACAGTAGGACCTCTATTTTCTTCATACCCAACAACCCCAAACTCTCCCTCTATCTCCGATAGCCCTTGGTATTTCCCAGGTACCTGATTCAAGGTCAGAGTTAACAGGAAGCTAAGTGTGTCAGTGCCTTTCAGTAGAAGGATGAGGTCGGAGTCGAGTGCAGAAACACAAAGAAGCAATGGCAAAAGAAATTTTTGTACACCTGGTGAAATTTTTTGCTGGAACAGGGTAAGCAGGAGACTGAGAGGGAGAATCAAGTGATGCAGCAATCAGGGTCAGTGCAGCAAGACAGGATACTATTGTGACAAGGATTGAGGAGGAATTTGTAGGCTTTTTTGGGTCTATATTAATGCTTGCATTAAAGCGCAATGGAGATCAAAAATATATAAATAAACATACAGTCAAATCAATGTTGCATTATCGCATCACAAAGCTCATTTTCATTCATTTAACTTTGTCATCATGTTATTGTTTAGTGAACTCATCTTCTCCCTTGTGGAGAACATTTGCACATGCACATAGGCTTCAGTATCATTTGTATTCTAAATTGTATTGACACATTGACATTTCAAAGAGCATTTTGAGGAACTTGACCAACACCTCCTCTGTGGAGGAGGCAGAATTTGAAGACTCAGGGAAGGACTTATCTATATCCCTGGCAGAGATCGCTGAGGTAGTCAAAAAGCTTCTCTGTGCCATTGGTGGATGAGATTCGCCCTGAGATGCTATGGACATTGTTGGGCTGTCATGGCTGGCATGTGGGGGACAGTGTCTGTGGAGTGGCAGAGCGGGGTGATGGCTTCCATTTTTAAAAAGGGGGACCAGAGGGTGTGCTCCAACTTTCGGGGTATCACACTGCTCAGCTTCCAAGGAAAGTTTATTCCAGGGTGCTGGAAAGGAGGCTTTGACTGATTGTAAAACTTCCGATCCAGAAGGAGCTATACGGATTCCATCCTTGCTGTGGAACAGTGGACCAGCTCTGCTACATGTGTTTTGTGGACTTGGAAAAGGCTAATGACCTTTTCCCATGTAGAATCCAATGAGAGGTACTGCGGGAATATGGGGTACCGAGGTCGCTGCTATGAGCCATGTGGTCCTTGTATAACCAAAGTGAGAGCTGTGTCCGTATACTCAGTACAAAGTCAACCACATTTTAGTGGGTGTTGGCCTCCACAGGGCTGTCCTTGTCACTGATTTGGTTTGTGATTTTTAAAGACAGGATATCAAAGCCCACCCGAGACAGGAGATTGTTCAGTTTGGGAACCTCGGAATTGCGTCTCTGCTCTATGCAGATGATAGAGTCAATACCTCCAAGTCTGAGGCCATGATTCTCTGCCAGAAAACGGTGAATTGCTGCCTCCAGGTTGGGAGTAAGTTACTGGCCCAAGCAAAGGAGTTCAAGTATCTATGAGCATTGTTCACAAGTGAGAGCAAAATGGAGCGTGAGAACAGGCGGTTTGGTGCTGCGTCAACAGTGATGCGGGCATTGCTTCCAGTCTTTATGCTAAGCTAAGCTAACCGCCCCCTGGCTGTAGTTCCACACGTAACTCACAAACACTAGGGTGGTTGATAATCTCATCTAACTCAGAGCAAAAAAAAGTTGAAAAAGCCCAAAATGTTGAACTATTCCTTTAAAACCATACAGCTGTATCATCAGCATATCACAGCAGGACAGGTTGTGCTCTAAAGGAACAGTAATGAAGTGTTCAAGGTGGATCACAATGACGGATCATTATCTTCATGATGGCGCATCACATCAATATGTAAGTGATGGTAGATGTGATGAATGTGTAATTTTCTATGATAACATACATACTGTAGGTGAAAGTTATGTAAGTTAAATTTGAATTTGGCAAATACTAGTGGAATACTCACTGATTGTACATTTTATTAGATGATAGACAAAGACTAATCGAGGACAAAGAGCTGTAATCAGATTACGTCACAAAGAAGGGTTCATTGTGTCTTTCTTTATATTATTAGATTGGAACTCTGTTATCAATGTTAGTGAGATTGAAAACCAACACCTGGCATAAAAACTTGAGCACTCTGAAGGACATAATTCACCAAACTTTTAAACATGAATAAATTTTTTAGGACTTGTGTAATTTCCTTGCATGAACCATGCATGTGTGTATGCGTTGTGTCTTTGGCTGCAAATATGTGTGTGAAATCCCTCTTTGACAGCTACAGCTGTAATAGGGCTCATCCCATTGTTCTCAAGGCATGTTATTGTCTCGTGTTTATGACTGGAATCCACCACCTACTGTGTATTGCTTCCCCATTCAACTGAAAGCCTGTCAACAGCTATTATTCCTAGCAAGACCTCTGTTGTGATCCCTGCCATGTTTCATCGAAGCGTGGCAATTTATTCCGAAGCCCATTGTCTGAGCATGTTAGCTAGTACTAAAATGATTGCATGTGAGTGTCTGTGTGTGTTTGTGTGTGAGTGTCCCCACTGCTATTCTTTTTTGTGCCTAACCAAACCTCTTGTCATTTCTGTGGACGAATACCAGCGAAAGGAGCTGAGCAGACAAGTATGTCTTTCTCCTGTACTATTTCACAATGAAGTCTGAGTTGCGTGTTTGCGTGTGTGTGGTTAAATAATTAACACTGTTCACTGCTTCTGTAACACATCCCTCACACACTGTTCTGATTAAGGGAGCCCCAGGAGATATACACTGCCTGCCTTCCCTGCACATAAGTGATCCTGCATGTGTGTGTGTGTGTGTGTGTGTGTGTGTGTGTGTGTGTGTGTGTGTGTGTGTGTGTGTGTGTGTGTGTGTGTGTGTGTGTGTGTGTTTTGTGCATGCTATTACTGTGTGTGTGCACTTATTAGAGAAGGTCGGAGTAAGTCCATTTTTCTCAAAAACAGTTGAATACCACCGCAGGAACACTGCTCATAACATGGATAGGATTACAGGTTTATAGATAATATATTCTACTATAGCATAATATGTTTTGTTTTAGCTTTAACTGAAATTCAACGTGACATCACATCCAAATTTGTATATTTTACTAAAAAAACAATATATGGAAAATTGTCTCATTGGCTGTATTTATTATGTGAGGTAAAACTGAAAATGCCAGCATACTATACATACAATGTGACCATGGCAGCAGTGTAGCAATCTAAGCACTATGAGTATTTCTGTACCAATACCAGTACCAGCAATATATTTTTGGCCACTTGGGGACAGTAGAACAAGCTGTAAACAAAACATTAACATATTATGTAAGGGATAATGTAGAGCCAGCCGGTCATTATTGCGAATTAGAACCCTGACAGGGTGATGCAGGACAGAGGTCGGAAACAACACTGATAAGAGCAGTAAGAGTGAACTAAAACAGTGAAGTTGTAAAATAGAAACAATGAGCCGAAAGATGCATAAACACTCTATAAAGATGAGGTGAACTGCCGAGCTGCTAAGGGGTTTTAACCCACTGTTATTGATACAATAATATCAAAATATTGATTAGTGGCATTTGAAGCTCATCAATATGAGTAGACAGATTATTGATTTTTTTAAAGGGGAACTACATCCATTTTCCATGTTATATCAATGTTCTAAGACATTAAGTAAGTTCTAAAAATATAAGTAATTATGAACAACTCTCTCCAAAATCCAAAAAAACATTCTGTGGGTTCACAAAATCAGTATCTCATTCATTGTCTATGCAGTAGCTCCAGACTTTGTACTTGATGACATCACACGTTTGAGACTTACTTCTCTCTTCTGGTTTGGGAGAGAGTAGCTTATGTTCACAAAAATTAAATTTTTCCAAGGCCATGGAAATAGCATATTGGAATTCTTAATTTAGGTTCCCCTTTAACAAAGCTCTGACTTAAGCAATATGTGAATACTTGATTAGAGGCCTGCAGTAGGTTACATTACATCAATAACTCTCCACGTCACCTAAATGTCAAATAAACATTCAATACACCTCCATTCCCTGTTCTCTTTTCCTGACACCAAAAATGTCCCAAAATCACCACATTTACCTCTTCAATTTAACTCAAAGCCTATAACGCTCTGTTCTTGTTGTTCCTTCATATTGATTTGGTTGGTGGACTGTGCGGCCCGCAGATTGGATTAGAGTCCAGCTGTATTCCAGCCTGCGGGGAGAGTAGCCGTGTTGTGTTTGTAGACAGGTCAGATAGCTACTGTAGAGACAGTCTGATCCATTCTAACATTATAGAGCATCTCTGGAGAGACATCTCACAATGAAAGCTAACATGGTTTAGACAAGTTACCCACAGAGGAATTCAACGTGGTTTAGAGGAGAGAAAATCAGAGCTGTCAGTCGCTTGGTTAATAGTCCACACTATAGTAAAGTGCATGTGAGCAGGCTAAGGGATGCTGATGGAGAGCACTGTCTACTCCAGGATGTGGAAATGGAAACTTGAATAAAGTCGATGTAAATTGCGAACTGGGTAAGCAGGAAATATTATGAATGTTCGTTTACATTTACCTCACAATGCTCTATATGACTTTGGCAGTCCTGCTTATTTTTTCACTATTTTTATTTTAGGGTGTGTCTAAGTCCTAGTTGAGTTACATGTTGACAACAGCAGCCTATGCTGCTGGGTGCTTGCTGCTGATTATGGCTTGCACCATTGAGTCATAGCTTAGCAACAAGCCTGCTGTGCTATTTTTGGTTTCAGGCAATTATCCACAATGCAGTGTGAGGGAGTAGTCCTATGACACTTACAGATTGTGGATGTAATAAAAAAAGAAGGTCTGTACCCACATCTGTCAAGTGTCTGCAGGTTTTTCCCCAAATATACAAGAATGTTACTAAACTTGGGAACTGAGTAATGACTTTTTTTTATCTATTTGAAAAAAATAATAATTGTGTGGTGCGGTGAAGTATACCCGCAAGGCAAGAGGGCAAAAGGGCACTGCAAGACAATGTTAAGTTATGGGAAAGGAGGAAAAAAAACTGAATGCATAGTTTACTGTTTTTACCTCAAATATTTGCTTCATTCCTGTAGCACACTCAAGCGTTTGCAGTGTTTTCTTTTTTAAATTGCTGATTTATTTCATTTCTGCCTGATTTAAACAAGAAACATGAATTACAAATCCATCTCAACTATTATACTGTTTAAAATATAATTGAGTACTTAGAATGTGCATTATGTTATTAGGGCTGGGAATCACCAGAGGCCTCACGATAAGAAATCATCACGATACTCATGTCACGATACAATATTATTGCGATCCGCAAAATGGGATTGTCAAGCAGACAAACTGACCAAGACATATATAATAATAGATTGATACTTGGTGGCTGTGTATCTATACAGTATTACCACGGAAAATATTGCGATACTATGCTGTATTGATTTTTTTTCACACCCCTATATGTTATAAAAATACATACTAGAAAGGATGGTCAGATAAGATGCATGAAATGCAATTAGAGCATCGGAGATACTGTTTCCTGCGGTTGTTGCTGTGACTGTAACATTGGGTGACAAGACTTTTCAAGAAATACTCTAGTTACCTAAAAAAAAAATACATTGATAATGAGCAAATGTCTGAGCTTGCAAGTGCAATTTATGCAGTAATACTAACGGTAATCATACTGAAACCCTGCACACATTACAGCACTTCAAAATTATTATTGTGTCATAATACATTACGGTTATGTGTCATCATAAGTACCCGACTATAACTGTAACAGACCACACATGACCATACTCAACTGTGATGTCTCACTGAGGTCAGTGTAGCGATGCATGACCTCCATATGGGTTCAGCTAAGGTTCCTCTTAACTGCTGTTGTTATGTAGCACAATATACTGTAGTATAAGTGAGCAGGTAAGGGTTCAACGTACTGTTGATGGTCACACACTGGCTGTTGCAGGGATCAAACTCCTCAGTTATGTGACAGCCTCAAAGACTGTACAGCTAAGGGAAATCAGAAAAAAAGAATTACATTTTTTAATTTAAATGACATCACAATGTTTGTGATTAATGTATGTTACTTTCTAGAGTCAAATTTATATTTAAAGCCTCTAGGCTCGAGGCTTCTTCCTGTAATCCAGCTGCTGTAGAGACTGAAAAGAGGTAATTAAAGGGAAGCATTGATCTAATAAGCTGAGAATGAGGTCAGTTCAGTCTCAAGTCAATCATACTGCTGCAAATGTTCTTGTTACATTCTGTAGCATTCATTTCTATCTGCGTGTGAACAAAACTAGCATTGACTACCTGAATCAACAAAAACATTTAGTCTAGATAACATAAAGATCATGGTTTGGGTTTTGTGAATCACACAACAGGATAGCTACACTACAATCAATTACATTTTTGGAAGGCTGTAAATTCTAATAAAAATAACAACTTCTCCTCAATTCCTACCCAGATCAAGGTCAATGACTGTCTATTGTCTGACCATAAAGAGATTAGTTTAGCCTTCAATAAACGTTTTGTAGCTGCCGGTCACCTTTTTGAGAATGGGGGATTGGATCGCCTTCTAACTGATGACAATGTATTCACTGTTTATTACAGGCATACATTTACCGTCGATCCTGTCTGCTCAAGTGTAGTTAAAAATGTTCTCCTTACCATCGATCGCAGGACTTATACTGGAGAGGACAATTTGGACACCTAATTTCTTAGGCTCTCAGCCCATATTATCTCAGAACTGAATATAACTCATATTTTCAATCTGTCAATTTCCTCCGATATTGTTCCCAGTATTTAGAAAATGCCGCATGTTGTACCCCTACATAAGGGAGGTGATAAAGACTATCTCAACCACTATAGACCAATATCCAAACTGCCATGTCTGGTAGGTCCTGGAATCTCTGGTCATTTTTTTATTTTTTTATTTTTTTTATTTAACCTTTATTTAACCAGGTAGGCCGTTGAGAACAGGTTCTCATTTACGACAGCAACCTGGCCAAGAAAAGCGTAAGCGTACAAAACAACATATAGTTTCCCAATCAACATAGTGCAGGAGAACAAAATACAATAGGCTACAAAGGTACAGATTAAGTAGGCAGTTCAAGCCGGTGCAAAGTGAGGTGTAAGTAAGTCGATGGATATGCGAAAGTGATATGGTTATAACGTAATATACATGAAATAGACAATCAATAACATTGCTGAGATGTAGTAAAGAGACAGATCAATTAAAGGTGCTTCCATTTTGAGCCCATTTTAGTCAGACTTTAGAGCAGGGTACAGTACTACAACTGCTGTTACTTTGGTCATAAATGACATTGTATCAGGGTCCAGTTCTTTTCATCATCTATATCAATAATATAATTTCATCATTGGTAAACTGTCATGCCGATTGGTACGCGGATGACACAGTGCTGTATTATGTTGCTGATTATGTTCAACTAGCAATTGAAAACTTTCAGCGTTCCTTTAATATGTGCAAGAAGCTCTTAAAGACCTAAGACTTGTACTAAACGCTGATAAAACAAAGTTTATGTTATTTTCCAGAGACAGAGCTTTAGATTATATTAACATTAATATTTCCACTATGAACAAACTTATGATTGAGAGAGTCACAGAATATAAATATCTCGGCATCTGGATTGATGAAAAGCTCGCTTTCAAATTTCACATTGATAATCGTGTGTGCCGACTCAGGCAAAAACCCAAGATACATTTCTACAGAAATAAAAGCATCTTCCCCATGTTTTGTAGGAAAAGGGTTTTTGAAGCAGTTTTCATGTCGGTCTTGAACTATGGTGATGTGATTTATAGACATGCATCCTCTTCAACTCTTAAATCTCTGGACTCAGTCTATCACTCTGCCTTAAGATTCATAACCAGTCATGTCGATGGTACACATCATTGTGTTTTATATGAAAGTGTAGGGTGGTCTTCTTTCCAAGAGAGACGTGATACTCACTGGTATCTCTTCATCTATAAGGCCCTTGTTGGAAAACTACAATCGTACCTTACAGAACTTCTCTGTTACTCAGAGGGACATTATCAGAGTCACTCTGCTGACTGGCTTTTGCTTCATGTTCCACAAGCTCGATCTGAACTTAGAAAAACTGCTTTTAACTTTAGTGCACCTGACTCCTGGAATTACAGCACTTCCTTAAAATCAACTCATTTGTGCCTTTTGGACAATTTAGAAATCTGGTTTTAAACCTGCAAACTTCTACTTGTACTTGCTTTACATAATAACTAATTCACATACTTTCTTTTGCGTATGTAATATCCTAATTTATTCATCAAATAATTTTTCCCAATTTAGAAAGTTGTATCGTCTTTCTATCTTTCTTATGATGGTGTATTCTTTTCTGTTGTTTGTTTTGTTGTTGTCTTTGTAATTTCACTCCATGACATTGCAAATGAGGGCCGCCCCTCCATCTTTCAAGGATAAATAAAGGTTGAAAAAATATAAATACAAATGAAACATGCAATTTTTGCACAAAAGCAAGTAACGAAAAGAAACACTGCAATCACATAAAAACAAGATAGATTAGATAGTTACAGTAACTATCGCGCTGCGATTCTAAGCAGAGCTTAGTGAACATGAACTCAAAGCTCATGGGTCAACATCTCCATTTGTCTTTGTTGTTACCTCTTACTTCAGGTCAGAATTCGCAGCTCACCCACAGCTGTCTGGGTGGATGTTTCAATAAAGGTCATGATCTTTATCTCTGTCCACTTACATTATTCTGTTTCTTTTTGATCTGCTCATTAATGAATCAGAGCAAAATGAAAAATATCTATTTCTAAGATTGTTTTTTCTCTCCTTCATCTGATATTCCCTTAGTCTAGACTCTTAAATGTTCCCTGTGTCACCAAGAGATGCATCTAATTAAGGACGCACTGCTCTTAGAATGCTGTTTCATTGTGACTTTAAAAGCCCTCTCAGGAGACTGGTTTGATTAATAATGTTCTGTACTGGTTTGGCAATATACTGGTCTGTCATGCCATTAAAGCTTATTTGAATTTCATTTCTCTGCAGTACCTGTTATACATCTGTCCATAAGATCTCCAGTCAATGTCTTCGTAGACATTGTTCTTATACTTTTGTGCTTATATGTTTAAAAGAGAGGCATATAGGGAACCATAAATCACTGACTATCTGTATTCATTCTGAGCTGATTTTTTGTGAATTATGTTTGATTTCCTCTTTCAATTCATTGGTATTGACAATACTTTCAGATACTGACCTTAAAGCCTCCATTTAAACACAGACATTTTGTTTATACATATATAATTCCCCACTCGGCCCATCCTGGGCGGTCCTCTTCCTTCAAGCTCACGTCCTCTACCTGAGGCCTGGGAGCCTGAGGGTACTGTGCAGTATCTTAGCTGTTCTTACGACTGCGCTCTTCTGGACAGAGATCTCAGATGTTGTTCCTGGAATTTGCTGGGCCACTGTCCCAGTCTGGGGGTTACAGCCCTGAGTGCTCCGATTACCACTGGAACCACTGTTACCTTCACTTTCCACATCTCCTCTAGCTCCTTTGTAAGCCTTTGGTATTTTTCAAGCTTCTCATGTTCCTTCTTCTTGATGTTGCTGTCTATCTATCACAACTACCTTCTTCTGCTGTTTGTCAACCACCACGATGTCCGGTTGGTTAGCCATCACCATTTTATCAGTCTGGATCTGGAAGTCCCACAGGATCTTAGCTCTGTCATTCTCTGCCATCTTTGGAGGTGCCTCCCACTTTGACCTTGGGACTTCCAGCCCATACTCAGCACAGATGTTCCTGTACACTATGCCAACCACTTGGTTATGGCGTTTCAGGTATGCCGTACCTGCCTGCATTTTACACCCCGCTGTTATGTGCTGGACTGTCTCAGGGGCATCTTTACACAGCCTGCACCTGGGGTCAGGTATGGTAGACCCCGGCCTCTATTGATCTTGTGCTCACAGCGTGTTCTTGTGCTGTCATGATAAGTGCCTCTGTGCTATCTTTCAGACCAGCCTTTTCCAGCCATTGGTATGTTTTCTCAATATCAGCTACTTCTTCTATCTGTCGGTGGTACATGCCATGCAAGGGCCTCCTCATCACCGGGTTTCTGCTGCCTTAGATATTTACTTAGTAGGTCATGGCTCTGACGCTAACTAGCATTGTGAGGAGCTTTCTTGTCTTGATATCAGTGGCTTCTATCTCTTCCTTTGGCGAGGTTATTATGCCAGCTGGGTATCTAATGACTGGCAGTGCATATGTGTTGATGGCTCGGACCTTGTTCTTACCATTCAACTGGCTCTTCAGGAGCTGCCTCTGTGTAGGTACTTGGCTGTGGCCGACTCATGGTTTCCATTTGCCTGCGGTATTCCAAGGTATTTGTTGCTGTCCTGAACAGCTATGTTGCCTGGTAGTTCCACCCAAACAGTTGTGACCATCTTACCTCTCTTTGATACCATACAACCACATTTATCTGATCCAAATGACATTCCGATGTCATTGCTGTAGAGCCTTGTGATGTGGATCAGTGAGTCACTTGTGATCATCTCTCTCAGGTCATCTGCCCTTGTGTTAAGCCTAAGCTGTTCTTGCGTCCTGGCACCTTCTTGCCGTAGAATCTTTGTTGTACCTCGTCAATCTCTAGTTGTGAGATCAGTCTGTGGCTGCGGATATTGGAACACTGAGCTTTGATGTTGGGTTTCTCCGCCCAATTCCAAGAATTTCATGTTCTTGTTCCAGTAGCCCATTTCTCATCAGGTTGCTCTGGTTCCCTGACACCTGACGCAGACCTTTTTGACCCACTTTCGAGCCGGTATGACTCTCCTAATACACTATGTTGATTTTGCTCGGTTTTGCTCGGAAGGGTCTTGCCGAAGACGATTCGATGTTAGCCACACCCTAACCACGCCCCGGGCCGGGCTCTTGCATGAAAGTCAATGGTGTTTCCCACTGAGCTATCTATGTATATATTTCTGGTACTAATACTAAGACCACATTAAGATGTTTTACACTGTAATTACTACTACTTTTGCATGTTGCATAAGCAGTGGGTATGAACAAAAGTCTCTGGGATTAGGCATTTATGAGTCCTAGGTGCACAATATATAAATATTCATTCAACCATGTACCTGGCTTGAAAATTTCACGAAAAACATAATCTCAGCAAAATCCCTTCGCTTCTCCTATTGCTTTTTCTCTTAAACTTTTTCAATCTTTTTAGCCACCTAACAACCCTGTCTGTGTTCAAATTCACATACTAACATACTGCATACTACATCAATCTGTACGTACTGCATACTGCCTATTAAATTAAAGATTTACCAGCAGACTGTGTACCAGCACACTTAAATATGATACTGCTTATGCCAGGAATAGTATGTTACTATGTGATTTCGAACACAGCACGTTTTTTCTTTGTCATAACCTCTTTATCTCCTCTTTCTCCTATCCACTCCTCTTTATTTCCATCTGCCCTCTGTTTATGTTTTACCTCTCCCCATCTAACTCTCTCAGCACCTTCTTCATCCCCTTCATCATTTTGTTTCTCTGTTTCATATCCATTCGTCAAATCCCTTTCTATCCTTATTACTCCGCTCATCTTGACCTCTTTCTCCCTCTCGCTCCATGTCAATTTGCCATTCACTCTGTCTTTGTTTCGCCTGCTCTGCTCAGTCACTTTAACTCTCTTACCATCAGTTTATCTCTCCCCTGCCATTCCTTCTCATTTCTATTGCTGCTCTGCTGTTGAATGCTGATTTCCTTCATTCTCTCACACTTCTTTTTTCTATGTGTTCCAGCCTGAGATCCCGTCTATATTATGAGCAGCATTTGTAGGATGATTCTATTACATGTCTCCTAACTGCTGGATAATTCAATAAGCACCACTGAGATGACACACAGTTATAATCTACTTAATGAAGCCACTGTGCTGATGAATTGTGTGCTTTCTCCTCCGTAATTTTTTCTCTCAATCACTCCCTACCCTTCTTTATTCTTTTCTACTCTTTCTCTCTCTCTGCTCCTCTCATTCTATCCTTTCCTCCTCTTGCTCTCTGCAGGGTGTTGATGGAGAGCCATTCGAATGACAGCCGGGACAGTGGTCATCACTGGTGGAATTCTAGCTACAGTTATATTACTCCTTATCATCGCAGTACTGTGCTACTGTAGGCTACAGGTGAGGCCACAGCTGCTTTAAGACACTGTTGCATTCACTTTATTTCCTCTGAAATTCTGCAGAGCTGCAAGTAAGGGATGTCCTTGTATAGCACTTTGTAAGTCACAGGATAATCACAGTGTGTGCTAAGACTGCACAATCATCTGTGTTATCTGAACAGAAAATGTCTCTGCAGCTGTATTCAGAATTGCAAAAAAATACAATAATAATCTATTTATGCTAACTGGCGAATGGTGGACCTGTTAAGCCTATCTGAGAATAGTTGGTCTTTGTAAGGAAAGAAAGTCCCCTTAGTTACCACTGAGTAATGGTAATTTACAGTAACGTCAGCATGCTAATATGCTTACAAGAACATTTCTAACATGTTCTTGTTTAGCAGGCATAGTCTTTACAATGTTCGCCATCTTAGTTTAGCATATTAGCATGCTAACATTTGCTCAATAGCACTAAACACAAAGTATAGCTGAGGATGATGGGTGATGGGTGATGATGATTTATGAGGACGATGGTTAACTGCTCCTCAGATGTCTGCAGAGTTTTCTGTTGCATGACTAAAACAACCTTTGAACGTACACGTTCCACCAAAACAAGTTCCTTCCTGAGGATTGTGCTCTGATGTTTAGATCACTGGTCTTGGCCAGGTTGTCTATGTTCTGTAAGAATAAAATGAAAATGGAATTAGGTGATAAGAACTGCTTTGTGTTTTCATGCTTGACAAACTCCAATTAGGTTGAAACACCACCTGGAAGCCTTACTGCAGTTTGTGGATTGCTTTTAAAGCATGTGGGTTTGTTTCTGTTTTACATTATACTGTACACTTTTTGTAACACTGAACTGATCCCCTGTGCATTTGAAACAAACTTCTGCCTTAATTTATCAACTTTATTAACAACCCCATATTTGCTTCCTGTTGTGCAGCTGAACAAACTGCAACTTCAACAATCTAAATGCCCTGAAAGTGAACCCTAAATCACAATGCATGATAGCCACTCCCACTAAAGTGGTTTGAATTGACAAAAAGATAATCTTGTTATCATGCAGCTCCTCATTTGAACATCTGTGAACCATAAAGTCATTTATTTAGCTTTAATATACACAACATTTGGGTCTCAACAGTTTAATCTAGGGACATGAAATATATATCATTTTCCATTAGAGAGCATAAAAAGTATTTTCTCCAAAGAATCCAAATTTCCAAAGCTCCTTCAAATATTTGTATAAGATTTGTTCTAAACCCCAAATTTATTTAAAAAAAAAAATTACAAGAACAGTTTCCAAGTTTATTCAGCCCATCCTAATTGATTGGACATAATGCTGTTACTGCCATTATCTCAAAAACTCTCTTTTTTCATTAAATGCTTTGCATGTGAATATGGTGTAAAAGCTCTGAACACCCTAGAGACATTTACCACCATAAAAAGTGTAAAACATCACTTTAGCATTAATTATTGTTATTATTAGCAGGGGTAATGGTTCGTATCTGGCTCCTCTTAGCCACATGTTGAAGTGTCCTTGTGAAGACATTGAACTCCAAATTGTTCCCAATGGTCAGGCTAGGGTCTCGTATGGTAGCTCACTGCCATGTGTGTGTGTGTGTGTGTGTGTGTGTGTGTGTGCGCGCCTGCGTGTGTGTGTGAGAATGAGAGGCAAATTGTAGGGCAGCAATTGAATAAACTATATGATCCTTTCCACTTGGGACTCCTATATTTCACATCAAAATCAAAAGTGATCCACAAATTTTGGCTTCAAATTGGCAGGATGCCAGGAATGAATTTGAAAGCATTTTGTGGGCTAGAAATAGCAACCACAAATTCTCCACTGAAGTGGATTCTGTTGAACTGTAATAGTTGAGGATTTGGCACGATAGAAAAATAATCACAGACAAAACCTTTTTGACATCATGCACACGTGCAGATGCAGCTTCACATATGAACATCATGGGGTATGGGCTAAAGTGAGGTTGGATTATGAGAGACCTCCTCTCTCTAAAGAGTGTTGAGTGAATGCATGCTTTCTGTCCATAGTTTGAAAACCACAGACAATTGTGGTAGCCTGACGTTATATATGTGTAAATACATACATTTAAGCTATATTTATATGGAATGTTACTTGCCATTTCTTCTACTCAATATGCACAAAATGCATTGTAAAATTGTACTACCCTACATAACCATGATTATTATAATATAGAGGCTGACCTAGACTTTATTGGCTGGAAAGTGCATGTAAACTAATTTGCCAAAGCATTTATTTTGCTGTTGCTGCTAACACCATGGCCATGCAGACATTTCAGTATAATAAATGTCCCTTCCTTTCTCTTCTCTTAATTGTTAATCCACTATTCTGTTATGCCTCTTTTTAACTCCAATCTTCTTTCCCTCATCTCGCTTTCATTTTACACCATTCGGTACCTTTTTGCTCTAATATTATCCCTGCCTCTCCCTCCCTTTTTCTTCTCTCATCTCTTCTCCCCATCATAATTTGTCTTCCTATCCCCTCCTCCTTCCTCTCTCACCACCAGTATTATTGCTGCAAGAAGGAAGAGTCCGAGTCGGAGGAGGAGGAGCCAGATTTTGCGGTTACATCCCGCCTTCCACCTGTCCACTCCAATCACAACATTGTGGCGGCGACGGCTGCCGCCTCTTCCATCCCAAATGGTCCCACCCTTTTTCCCACCCCTCCACTGGCCAGGAAACTAACACGCTCACAGACCTTCTGTCCATCCTGTACACACTATGAGCTGCCTTTCTACCTGCAGCCCCCCCCTCAGCCGCAAATCCATCATCAACCTGATGGGTTGAGGAACGGAGGTGACCGGATCATCTACCGAAGCGTCCAACAGCAGGATCTGGACCTGCCAGTGCCTGTTAACATTACAAACTACCGTAAACCAAACCTTGCCCGATCAGTCACCATGAGGGACATGTTCACACGCAGCTGTAGCATCAGCACTGATGTTTAGCTGGGCACAGTTGGAACTCTGTGTAAGTTTGTGCTTAAATGAATTGGGATGGCCTAGGCCGGACTGGGCTTGAGTCAGACTGTGTTTTTGTCATCTTGACCAATTTAGTCAAGTCTAGTATGGTATGATCTAGTCTGGTCTTGTTCTACTAGTCACCTCTTTCAGAATGGAGTACTCAGATGGCTCTCAGGACAGGATTTTTAAAGGTACTATGCTCAGGTCCAGGACTAAACACTTGGGCCAATATAGAGTTTAAAGTATTTAAAAAAAAAAAATAAAAAAGTTAAATTATCAATAACATGAATTTCTTTTCGTTTTGTTTTGAATAGCTCTTTTTTAACAATAACAATGGAATTTGTTTTACAATTTGATAGAGTTTGTTTAGCCCTACTTCCTCTGGACTCTTCTACCCATGGCCTGAAAAATACACAGATTCCCGCCATGTCAAAATGACATAACCGGCAGGGATTTTCTCTCTGCCACAGCTGCTACTGTACAAACAAAATATGATTAGGAGAAATCCAGTGATTCCCTCTCCTATGATGGGATGATCTGTCTGTTCCTCCATCCACCGATTCTAGAGATTATAAAATATCACTCACCACCAATGGAGGAAGGGGGATGTCATGTTTTAGCTGCCACCCACTGGCAGTTTAGATAGACTTTACTTAATATTTGGCATAAAAGACAAAGGGCTCACAGAAGATGAAAATCCCTGCTTGTTTTCCACATCCTTTCATAGAGGTCTCCAGTTTGACGGGAGGCTGGTTTCTCTGAGCTGACAACACAAAGTGTACAGTATATGCTACACTTCAGCAGAGACAGACCTCTGAGTTCTTGCAAGCAGGGTGGACTAGGTGCCAAAGGGGGATAGGTTCCTGCATTTGTGTGACTGTGCTTGCATGCATGTGTGCGTGTGTGTATAACTGGATCAGTTGTTACACCAGGATTCTTATTCCATACAATTAAACACAGTCTGTCACCCCTATGTATACCAAACTTAGTGGTGGGTTACAATAACATTTTAAACTTGTAAAAGGTGAAGGGATTGTATTAGTTTGCCACTTTACCTTTAAATTTATGCTAATGCAAGAATGACCCAACCAGATGACATGACAATATCTATTTTGTAAATGTTTCAATGCTATAACACACTCAAGTTGTTGGTGGCAGTCAGAGGAGTAAAACGTTTTTACAGCAACACTTTAGAGTGTGATGTTCATTTTAGTTATTCACTGAAGTTTCATTTTGTGGACTCCTCAGTGCATTCTATTTTGTCATCTCTGATTTGTTGATGTATGGAATTATGGGCAAAAGATGAATTCACCTTTAAAGGTACATCTATAAATATTTAACAGGCCATAGCATACACTCCAATGTCTTTCTTCTCTCGACTGGATGGACTAAGGAATATTTGCTCTTCCTCTGAGCAGAGAGTTCCTTCCTGGGATTGTTTTTATTTTCTGTGCTTGGCTGACTGGCCTGGCTGGAGGGCTGATTTTCTGAGCGGAGGAAACGTGGCTGAGTTTTATGGACACAGGACACACGATGAATGAAATGATTTACTGCTTGATTTCAAGAAGAACTGCTTGTGGTTGTCTGAGGGGCTTGAAGCTGATTGGAATGTCGTTCTTGGACGGTCCCCCCTCTTAAAATGGATGGTAAATACTGTTGTACTCCTCCCTCTCTCTCTCTCTCTCTCTCTCTCTCTCTCTCTCTCTCTCTCTCTCTCTCTCTCTCTCTCTCTGTTGATTTTATCAGCAGTCATGCCCATTTATATTCCCAAAGGGTGAAACAGTGAGTGATTTTGTTTTGAGTTTTTCCTCTTGTGACGTGCTTTCCTGCAAATACACTACTATGACACACACACACATACACACACACACACACACACACACACACACACACACACACACACACACACACACACACACACACACACACACACACACACACAGTTGTCAATGCTATGCTTTCCATACTTTTTAAACAGATGTGACAGTTGCACAGGAAACTTTGTGCCATATAGAATTATGAGAGCAATTTATTATTATTATTATTATTATTATTATTATTATATTATTATTATTACAAGTGTATATTCAAATGCAGTGTTGCTTTTCCCTACAGTATTTGAATTACTTGCTTTATTTTATGATCTAGCTGGGTTTTTTAGACACAGTACAGTACAGCAGAAATGTTTCTGTCCTTGTTTCTAATATATAACTAGCAGACACATTGTTGCTAATAAAATGGTGTGAAAATCCTTCTGATCTGTTTTGTTGTTGCTGTTATTTTCACCAATTTGTATTTCTTGTGGCTCAAATTTATATTCAAATGTTTATAAATGACAAGCCTGGGGAGTTCAAATTCAAGTAATTTACACATTTAAAACTATGTTTGCATTGTGTACTTTTATATGAAGTGCCTATTGATATAAAGGATTATGAATGGACATTTATGAGAATGTGCATTGCCTGGGCATGGCTCCAGTGGATTCATCCTGGATTATCTTATTTAGTGAACTGTTAAACGCTGGGTAAATATCAACTAGCTGCAATATGTGCTTTCAAAAATGACCCATTGTAGATTGAAAACAGCAATCTAATTATGTTTTGCTTGGTGCATGTTTGTCTCTTTGTTGTTGATGAAACTCATAAGCCAACACCTGTTCATCATCTTAACTCATAGAGGAAATGTACTGTTATGCTCAGCGGCAGCCAAACACAGGTGTAATTATCATATACTATAAACATTAGTATTAATTAAATCAGTGAACCTATTAATATGCTTCAGACATACTATAGCTGATAAAACAGTGAAGCCTGCCAAACCTCTAACCAGAGCAACAGCGAAGTCTGTACACAGATCCAGGCTGAGAAACAAGAATGTGATGCTTACATTAAGTGTGACGATAAACCAATAAACCAACCTGACAGTCAGAGGCAAGGAAATGATGGCCACAAGGAAAAGTCATCCGGCTAGAAGACAAAAATGGGAAGCTTTATTCTGACAATAAACTGAGTGAGTCAGATAGGCAAGCAGACTAATCATACAATAGAAAACAACTGAGAACTATTTCAGAGAGAAAATAGAGGTAGTTATTAGAAGGATTAGTCAGAGCAAATGAATGAGAAATAGCACATACCACAGAATACACAGACAGATGGAGGCGTAGAGGAGCTCATATCAAACCGAGGCCTCCCTGGCAGAGACGTGAATAGCCATTTTGTGATGGCATTAATACAACAGCACTGCTTCAGACATGAAAAACCTTTCAGATTCTGATGGATTCTCTTTGATGAGGCTATATTCAAACTCTCATTTATTTCTACATGACACTATAACAGGGAATTACTGTCACTAGAATTCCACAGGCAAGGAAAAATGGATGGAAATGTATGTATTTATTCCCTTTACAGTCATCATAATTTACATGCGATGATACTAGGATTACTTGTCTGGTAACATTGCATCTCAGTTTGAGGTATAGATCATGTTTAACATTCTTGGCTCAGAGACAACAGCCAGCCTGTCAAAGTAAAGGTATCCGTAACATTCAGTTAAAAACCTGATGAGGGATTCAATACTGTTTTGATTGAGATGTTGTGAAAGTGAGCTTGGAGGTTTGTGGCGGTATCCTTCCATCACAGTTGACATTGTCGAGCTCAGCAAGAGTCTGCCTCCTTACTAAAACAGCAGCAACGATCCATTGGCTGCTTTCTATCAAAGAGTCATTCATCAAGGCTCTGGATGGAATTGTGGTAAATTAAGTTGCAGCACTGCGTTGCCGATGTGTGGGAAAGGAACTTCGTTGACACTGTCCTTGATTATAAAAGGTTTATTACATCAAAGATTTCAGCATCAATTTACAGACTCCATGGACATCTGGAGAGACGACCGACCCAATCTTGAAATTTGTCGCTCTGAGGTTATTCTGGTCAAACCTGAAAACATATACCCTGAGCTGTGTGTAACATGAGACGTGATGATGGGGGTAGATGAATCCAGGTCCTGGGGTCAATCAATCAGTAACCCCATTTGCCCCCACAGAGCCACTTCCTCTGGAATGTGCCCTCTAATCATATACCTCAGCCAAATGGAACCATGTTTGTTATAACAAAGACTTTAAGTCAATCAGATACTACAATAGTCTGAAAAGCTAAATATAAACTTTATATTTTAGCAATTTTCCTTCTAAGCTTTACTCCAGCAAAACCTTTTCACTGAAAACACTGATTTGTATTGGTATGGTGGGGTATAAATTTGTGTATAGGTTTTTGGGAAATGTGTTTGTTTTGTATCCATTTCTGTATTTGTTTGCAAACAGGTTTGTACTGTAGCCTATAGTGTGAATAAGCGCTTGTACAGGCTTTGTGAATTATTTAGAGGCATAATCGCCTCCAGTGTAAGCAGAGCTCGTAGCGCGGCCTTTAGAGGTGTATCGATGTATTATGACATGCTTTGAATCATCCCCCTCATCTACCCCTCATCCTGCAGCAGTGTTCTCACTCTCTTTCACCCTGTCTGTCTACTGCATCTCTTGTGCACTCGTTCTTCTTCTTCTAGTTCCTCTGCTATCTTTTCCTTATGCCTTATTACATGGTGTGTGTGTGTGTGTGTGTGTGTGTGTGTGTGTGTGTGTGTGTGTGTGTGTGTGTGTGTGTGTGTGTGTCTATTTTATGTTCCCTGGTGATATTGTAATTCCCCAGCAGTGAAATTTAGATGCAGGACAGAGGAGGAGCGTGGTAAATACATCATATATTTACATCATATATTTTTATAATGATACTGTCCTATTACAGAACATTCCTTGCTAATACTTTAGCCCTTTATCTTGGCATTCCAGAGACCCCTCACCACCAATATGGACATTACCCAGACACAGGCAGTCCAAGCTTTGAGAGCTTGGTAGCACATTAGGAAAGAGCACTTTCCTCCGACTATAAACCAAACTACAACCAACATCACAAATAGACATTTGCTGACATTAACAACAACAGCAGATGTTATATTTGCTGAGGCAAAAATGTCCCTGTCATCACTGCACACACAAATAAAACATATGACTTTGTGTCCTTAATTAACAAAACTCAGGGATGTATAGCAGCCATTCATAAAATGTGATTGCTGATAGTGACACTTATTGCTGTGTCAGAGATGTATCGAAATAGCCATCCTCCACAAATCTCTCTGTGTCTCACACACATACACACACACACACACGCATGACTGTGTGCAGGAGCCATTACCGCCCAGTGTGTGTAATCTTGTGATTTCTAAAAGGAGAAAAGGCCATGCCTCCTGTTTGAATTTTTCATTCCAGACCCTCTCTGTCTTTGTACATCTGATAAATAAGCAATGAATCCTGAGGACACAATACAGAAGGGATTCAACGTTATGTCCTCCACACCCCCAACACCACCCCCAACACCACCCCCCCTGGATACACAATACACATGTTGTCTGCCTTTCTGTCTCACTCTCTTCTTGTCTCTGAACAACCCCCCCCCCCCACACACACACACACACATCTCTCTCTCTCTCTCTCTCTCTCTCTCTCTCTCTCTCTCTCTCTCTTTCTTTGTTAATTACACCTACTCTCTCTACCTATGTGGTAGAAAGTGTGTGTGTGTGTGTGTGTGTGTGTGTGTGTGTGTGTGTGTGTGTGTGTGTGTGTGTGTGTGTGTGTGTGCGTGTGTACGTGTGTGTACGTGTGTGTACATGTGTGTATCTGTGTTTGTGGATTGAACGTGACTATTTGCATTTTTATCCACCATCACCACGATTTAGATTTAGAGAGGAACCTTGGTTGGAGAGCAGTTCAGAGTAGCCTCAGTTAAAGTTAGCAGATGAATATCGCTAACCCACAAAATTGCTCTCAGACTATGCAATATTTTTTTCGCAGTCAACAAGTGAGTGGGTTTTTTCAGACAGAGAGAGAAGGGAGAATCTGTATGCTATGGTGTACGAGGGAATCAACAGAAATGTGATAAAGGCATAAACAGTCAACTAAAATTGTACTTTGTCGCCATCTGGTGGTTGTTGACACCGTTACAGTCACTGGTTGACACATGCCAGCCAAGCATTGGGTCTAGTTGGGCAGAATACCCATGTTGTGATGATTTAGTGGTAACGTTAACTGGAACCATTTACCCTTGTTTACAGTTTGTATCATTTATCTTGACAATCATTTTTGAATGATTCGTCGATCATGCTCAAGAATAACTAAATAGTCTAATATACAAAGGGATATATGAATGTTTACGAAGACGGCGTGTGCTTACCATAGACTGTATAGCTTGATTTATAGGCTAATTATAGCTATATTTGTTGATTAACATTAGTCGTCTTTTACGTAGCTAGAAGACCCAAAGCAAATGGATTGCAAACACTAATATTTTAGACTGAGTGCTGAATATCATAAATAAAACCAACATACAATTTTAGGTTGGTTCTGGTAACAGTGTTTAAAACTATTGAGAACGAACTAGCGTTTATATGCAAATACTAGTCCAAAACCTTTTTTTTAAGATTATTTTTTGGGCATTTTAGGCCTTTATTTATAGGACAGCTGAAGACATGAAAGGGAAGAGGGGGGGGGGGGAGTGACATGCAGCAAAGGGCCACAGGTTAGAGTCTAACCCGCGGCCTCTGTGTCGAAGAGTAAACCTCTGTCCCTCTGCGCGCTCAACCCATGGATGTATTAAGAGGCTGGTGAGCTACCCAGGCGCCCATACTAGCCCAAAACTACCCCATAAGAAGAGTGACAACCGCCATTTGCTCACAGTTGTTACCAGGGTAACCACATTTATACAAGTCCCGCCTCTCGGTTTCAAGAACCAATCCAGTTTTAGTATGAATCTGTTCGTCATCGGCCGCGAATTGCGAACTTCCTCCTTTTTGTTAATATACTGATCCTACTGCATTAAATCAACCATAACACGCATGTTTTCATAACCTTAAGGCAGTATGAACACAGAGCAGTCTGCTGAAACCCACTGTAGTGCAAATAAGTGTCCAGTTTCGACACCGGAGGGGGGCGACTTGAAGGAAGGAGCACTGAAAAGGTAACTTGTTAACAGTTAGCTAGCTAACGTTAACATTTGACAGTTAGCTGGTATATCGTCGGATAACATTATTGTCAGGCATTGCTGATTTGTTGTGAGCACTTTAAATCTTACAGGGGCTAGAATTAAATTAACTTAATACATATGATGTGTTTGTTGAATATGTTTGTGCGTGACAAGTTGGAAAATCGCTGTGTTGTGGGAGGTTTGCATTTTGCTGTAAACCTGTTTTCTTTGTATGTACCAGTGGTGTAGTCTGTGATACGCAGTATACTCACTAAGAAAGCTCCAGGATTTCCATATACCCGCTTAAAAACGGCCAATGACACGCAACAACATACTTTCCATTATATTTTTTTTATATATTTTGAATTGTCATCTGTGTTTTTCTTCTTCGCATAGGCTAAATAAAGGTATTTCCACCGTAAATTGGTGAATAAAAGTTATCCGAATGCAGGAAATGAAGTCTTTGACGCTCAAAATAACCCTGGGGGAGGACACCCAGACCCCCCACTATGATATGCCCACCTCCCCCAAAGGCAGATATATATATGCCAATATATTTCTATACAGTACAGTATACCCACTACAATACATTAGACCAGAGCCATGTCTTTCTCTAGCACTCTGCATTAGACTAGCTACACCACTGGTATGCACACAGACAATACAGCTTGTATTGCTATTATTGTCCATTAGGAATAACGTTTTGAGAGTTAATTAATACTGAGTGAACATGTAACCACTTCAAATAAATGTTATACTTTGTATACATTTTCTCATCAAGTGATACGCATCCTTTTTTTAACAATAGTTTTCCTCGTCTCTCCCTAGAACTCCCTTCTCAAAGTTTAAGAGGGTACACTCCAACTTTAAATCACCTGTAAGTAAACCCCCTCTCTGTCTGTCTGTCTGTCTGTCTGTCTGTCACACACACACACACACACACACACACACACACACACACACACACACACACACACACACACACACACACACAAATACAAATCCTCTATGTAGTGCAACATGTGCATCCACTATCATGGTTGTCTGCATGCACCCGACAGCTTCAAGTAAATGAGAGTGCTAAAGTTAGCCCTGCAGAGGAGGTAGCAGAGCTGAAGAAGAGAGGAGAGCAGCTGGACACAGAGATAGCACAGCTGGAGGCTGAGTGAGTACAGCTGTGTGTATTCTGTCTTTGAGGTCCAACTTCAATGGTATGGGTTGAGGTTAAGCATGTTGTGCTAATGATTCAGTTTAGTCTTATATATATTAGGGGGCAGGGAATCAATTGTGTTGAACCTCACTAATAATACTATGATATATCCATGATGCATATGTGTTTCCATGTGTGCTCTTCTTGCCTGCACATAGTTTTGTTAATCTGATTTGCTTTTTTTAGATATAGATAGATATGTTTGTGTGTGCCTGTGTATGAGGATTTGCACATATCTGCTTTTGTGTTAGACCAGTTGTGTGTGTGTGTTTCTCCAGGGGATGCAGAGTAGAGGAGCTGGAGCATCATATTGATATGCTGCATGAATACAATGACATTAAAGACATTGGACAGTCACTCCTGGGCCGTATTGGTAAGAGAAATGCTTGTATTTGAATCCACATTAGTAGCATTTAAACATGCATAATAGCAGAATTCATGAGACCAAGATCCAATTTATAATGTTTATAATTGAATATTGTGGATTACACTTCCAGATAAATGTATACACATTTGAATGTTAAGGCCTACATAATTTAAATTTAAACTGAACTGACCAGCAGTAAAATAAGAAACAAATTCAGAAATGGATTCTGGACAGTAATTCTAAATAATGCACTCATATGGAGTGTTTTGTAATACACTTTTGTGCTTATCCTTTATGGTTTGATTTATTCAACCCCACTGTGGGCTTTCATTACTTTAGCTCAATTCTTTTGATCAAATCAGCACAATGCCATCCTAATTCTGGTGCACAGTCACATTGAGACTGTAGGCAAGTGTCTACATTTTCTTTCAAGTGAACTGAGGTGTGGAAAATGTATAGTATGACAGCAATATGAACTACCCACAGTTAACATATAATACCCAACTTGTCTGCTGATTGTAGCAGCCATTTATAGGATGAATCCTCTCCTCCCTCTCATAGTAGTGGCCTTCTTTTGTATCCATGACAGATGAAGTCCAGTTGCAGTTATGACTTGTGAGTCATTTTCAACTTTTTCTTTGCGGGCTCTCTGCACCAAAAGAGTGTTCCGAGATGACAGCTAAACAAGACTGTCAGTTGAATGAGTTGTTTTTCTCATGTTTACACCTCTTGGCTCATTTATGATAAGGCAGTGTGAACCGCGAACAGACTAGATGAGGCATACTATATGTCTTTTTCTGGTTTGATTTTTGACCAAAGACAACAAACACCAATAAAATATAGCTTTAGAATGATGTCTGTAAAAGTATAAACTAAAAATGTTGAGATTGGTTGGGATTTAAGTTGTTGTACAACCAGCCACCAGAGGGCAGCAGAGCAGTGTCTCTGTTTCCCTCTTGAGGCCTGAATCAAAACAGTCTTAACTTAAAACAGTATTTACTATATTATAAAACCTTCATTCCATTAGATTGACACTTTCCCGAAAAATGGCATTGGTTCAAGTGCCTCTTAATTTAGCTAGCATGATTAGACTTGGGTTACCATCTCATCCAGCTTAAATTTATAATTTAAATAAATACATTTTGTTTAAATAGCAATACCTTTGGTGCTACATTTAATAATCACCAATCATCATCAATCAGAAAGTTGTATTGACTCTTCACCTTCTCCCTACAACTTTTGTCATAAATCCTGTGACTGCATAATACTGTGTAAATATGTATGTCTGGGCACAAACTAGTATGAGGAAATAGGCTACGAGTGTCTGTGTGTCTTCAAAATATATTTGTTTGCATGTGCTGCAACAGCATGAGGTTGAGAAAGTGTAGAGAAGTTCACACCTTTCACACTGTTAGCAAGTGTTTTGGTGAATTACAGCCAAGTCACATTATGGTCTGTGTGTTTGTCATAACAAACATGACTTTTTACCTACTTTTACATGCACATGCTTGTGTGCGTGGTGTCAAATCAAATCTGGATATCCCGATTTAGTCTACTGATCTTTGTGGAATACGTACAAAGGAATAACACAGATGGTTATACATTCCTCAAATGCTCTAATGTCACTTATTTCCCCACTTCTGTGGTTGTCTGTGTAGAAAAACTGGGCTATCTATTTAAATTGATACTGTGAGTTAAAAGCTTGCTATATCTTTAAATTCTCTGTCAGTACTATACAGTGGACAGTCAGGATGATAATGACCTCTCTTAGTGAATGGAGGTGGCGTTTCCCCTCTGACACAATGGCAGTCTTTCACACACACACACACACACACACACACACACACACACACAATTACAATCTCTGTCTGTCACCCAGGCACATGCATACACTTTCACAAATACAAACACATGCTATCATCCTCTTCCCCCCTGCCTGCTCTCTCTCTCTCTCTCTCTCTCTCTTTCTCTTTCTCTAACTTTCTCACACACTTTCAGAAATAGTCTACACTTAAACACTGAGTTGCTGTTGTATGCTGTTATTCTGAGAGGGAGGAGATGGGTAGGCTGAAGCGTAAGAGAGGAGACACGAGGAGATGCCCTGCAGTACCCTCTAAAGACAACTGTCCCTTTGTCTCTTACCCTGTCCGTCTGTCGGTTGGCCATTAAGGTCATTGTCATATCTGCCAAGAAATGTCTTTTTGCCTATATCATCTTAAAAGTATACACATTTTCACGTTTTGAGCTATTAATGTAATCCAGGAGTTTCCCTGAGAAATCTGCCATTGTTACATCTGCAAAGATATGTATTTTTACCTATATCATCTTAAAAATATACACATTTTCATGTTTTGAGCTATTTATATAATCCAGGAGTTTCCTTGAGAAACCTGCCATTGGTATTCATGTTATATGATCCCTTATTGATTAAATAAAACATAAAAATTACACTTACCTCAAGGTTGCTTTTTGTGGCTAAGTGGATTAATTAATTTTTAATTCTTAGTTTTTGCTAAAAGTTGTTCCTGATATTCTAATGTTTATAAATAATAACTGAATCAACATCATTGCACAAAAAGTCCATGCATTAACTGACAATAAGATCCTACTAGTAGAGCACATTAGCATGCTGTAGCAACAAATGCTACAGATTGTACTGTACTGTAAATAATAAAAAACAGTACAGTCCAATTGGTCAGACCGGCACAAGTCAGCATAGGTTTGTTCTGTATAATGTAAAAGAGGCAGAGATCTAATTAGTGGTGCTTAAGCAGGGTTAATTATTTAGTACAGTATGTGTGGAAATAAAACATTTTAAAAGCAACTTTTAAATATTTTAGCAATTAAAATGACGATGGGCTAAGATAAGAGGTTTGTTTTATCTTCCAATAGCATTTTAAAGCTATGATACAATCTTTTCACAAAGTACAAGCCTCGTGTTCAAAGTTAGTCATTTGTTTGGTACTGTGATCTCGGTCTGTTCAGTGTTTTGAGGATTGTTTGAAAAGTAGACTAGAGAGAGTTGACCCTGTAACCTGCTGAAGGGGCCTAACCCCTACTTTGCTATGTCTTGCAGCTGCTGTGAGGGGGACCACCACACGAGATCTCTACAGCCATTTTGGTCTGGAACTGGATGACTGAAAAAAAGTGTGAAATTACAGTGGTGAGAATGGTTCTTCAGACCAAGGGGAGAGGGGCTTAAAGGGACCTTTTGATAAGAGTTTGGATTTGGACTTAAGATGTGACTGGAGGAACTGTGTTGACCTCAACCAGCAGACAAAGGTCTGCCCATTTTCTTGGTGATTTTGTGTTCACCTCTTTACCAAGACAGATTTCAACAGTGGGAATGAGCATGATAAGAGGAGAATGACGCTGGTCCTGCAACAGACATTATATGTAAGAGGCCATCTACTCAAACCATTAACTTACAGCGTTGTTTTGACATTTGAGCCTGTGTAAATGGAGTTTGGATGAGGGTATGCAGGATGGCTGCATGCATGTTAATTACTTTTCTGACTTTGGTTTGTTATTTACAAAAAGGAGGGAATTCTGGAGTGTTAACTTGAAGTGTAAAATAAAATGTACTAGCTCCTAGTATAATATGCTTTGTATGCTGACATGACTCAGACCACCACAGACAGTATGTCCTTTGCATTATCCCCTCATTGTCCACTATGGAAACTCTTACAGATGCATCATAGTTATAGCATTAATTTTGTGGAATGAAATACTTAAGCTATGATCTATGTCAGAAGGTCTCACAATACACTGACAATTTTTGATATTCATTCCTTCAGCAATTTAAGCGAAAGATTTAAATGGATATATTTAGTTTATTTTGATAGACTCTACTCTTATAACACATTATGTGACACATTGGTTTACTAACATCCCCCTTAAGGTCATGTTAATTGCCACACACTTTAAAAAAAATTCTAGTAAAGGGAAAAAGGATATTAAGCAACTGTCACATTCATTTACAGTCTGTTTCCACTGTGCCGTCTAAAAGTTGAACTGAAAAGACGGTATTTAAAAAAAACTACAAAAAACAATGCTGCTCTGCTTGGGTTAGTGTTCAGTATGTACTGAGCAGAAAACACAGACTAGCAGCATAATAAACTGGGCGTGCCCTAATCTGTCTGAGAACCACTGATTGTGTGTGTGTGTGTGTCTGTGTGTTAATGGTTGTCTGTTTCCTCGCGTAACATTGTCAGAGCGAATGGTGAAAGTGTGTATGCACTTTAAATCTCATTTGCAGGTCAAAGCTCATCACTATTTTCTTATCCTAATCTTTGAATTGCATATCATTCATTTACATCTCACATATACTGGGATTAGTGTGTTAAACAGTTTGTTCGTATCAGTTGACACCAAAGATGCTGTAAACGCTGACTGTCAAAATGACTTTTATCTGATAACTCTTTAGTATTGTTGCAGATCCTGTCAACTATTTGAAAATGGGTGACATGTAACACATATCCCCATTAATTTGGGCTCTGGGGTAGTAACCTCTGTTAACCTGCAGCAGTGAACTACAGCACTTTGCCATAGTGTCTATTGCAATCTTCCCTGATAATGCAATGCGTTTCATGACATGTCACATTGCTGTAATGAACACTGTAAAATGTGAGCCTCCTTGTGTCATTCAAAAGTAGACATACATTATTCTGTTGTCATTGTGAACTGCAAGGCGCCTCATAGCTTAAAGTTGCCGTAATCAGCAGGACAGAAAATTGTCAATCATTTGGCAAAAATGACCAAATGTTTTACAGCTACTGACAGTTAGCATATTACATGGCACACATATCTTTGTCTGGCCCTGCAGTCAGCATATTTATGTTGGTTACATGTAAGCTACCTCTACTGTATTTCCTGCAGGTTTTCAATTAAACCGATATGCCATTGCTTTTCAATCCAAGCAATCAGCTGATGTAGCGTTTGGTTGCAGTAAAAAAAAAAAAAAACTGCAGGCTGGTGGGTTTCATTGTAGATCTTGGCCCACCGTGGTGGTACATATAGAGTCCAGGCTTTTGTTTGACACCCTGTCCTTCCTCATACGCTCCTTCACGGGTCCCTTCAGTTGACAGATGCGTATTTAAAGCACATCTTGTGGCTGGGCGCGGAGTGTTAAATGGACGTAGTGAGGCGGACTCTACATGCAGAGGCAGGGCTCATTTTACGCCACACCGCATCAGCGTCTTGTCATTAATGTGTGGAAACCGCTATACGTGCTGGCCTCGCTTCTTGTCGGTGAACAGGCAGGCAGGGCCGCGCCGCATTTCCTCTTCACCAGTGCCGCAAACCCCGCCCCTGCCGGATGGGATGTGTAAAGAACCGCCATTCTCGATTGGCCCAGTTACCTGTCCGTCAACGCTTATTCCTGATACACTGATGGGACGCTGACGGCGGTGGGCGGGCGCAGCTAAGAAAATTATAAGGTCATTTGAATTACGCCTGCTAGCGAGCTTATCGGGTACAATGAACCCATAAATGATATCAATGATTGTGACAATGAACGGATGATGATCACAGGGTCAACGTCGACGCGCACAGTCAGGCGAATTTGACTCCACCAGAGGAGAAGCATCAGCTCTTTGTGGCATTACAACAAGAGGGGCATTACAACAAGAGGGGATCCTGGTGCGTGTGTCTGTGCGTTTTTGTGAGCCTCTGTCAAGCCAAGCGAGCGGCGGAGAGGGCGACCAGGCTAGCCTTTAAGCCGATCAAAGCGGAATCGCACACAACGAGTTTCACTTCTGGGATTTCTGCGCACCTACATGCTGTGACGGTGTGAACGAGGTGCAAGGTATGTACGCAAAAAAAAAAACTGATCACCCCGACACAGCCCGATCTGACTGTGCGCCCCCGCGGTGTTCAACTTCACGAATGGCTCTGGTTATTATTTACTAGGAGAAAGGGAAATATTTTGGCTATCACTCTATTGTCCTCTGTCAACCTTGTATGCGAGCGACCCGCTGACGGGACTCGAGAGGTGTCTCTCGACACTTTAATTACAGGCATCTCTCGGTCCATGAAATGCAATTTATGTGAACGTGGACTGCATATTCAGCATGCCTCTTCTTCATAAAATAGGCTGCTTTCACACTGTCCATCCGCTTCCTTGCTAAGCCGATGCGCGCAATACGCTGCGCATCCTGCTTCCTAGGCGCGCTTGTTACCATGATAACCTACATCATGTTAGTCCGAGCATACAGATATATTGTCCAACCGGGTAACGATTGAAGGCCCTGGCTCAAAGCGCACATGGCATGATTAGCGAGGCGTAGTCTAACCAACGGTGGGTTGAGCCTCGCAATCATTTCCCCATTCACTACCGCAATATGATGCTACGCGCTATTTAGATTTCCGGGTGCAGCGGATGATGACGCTTTCTTTCTTTCTTACTGTGAAGTGGCTCCTGCACTCTTAATGCATTTCCTTTCCTTGACGTGTGAAAAATCCCATCATGACTAACGTTATCCATCAGACATTCAGAGTACTTGTTTTGTAACACAGAGCGGCTGTCTATGTTTTGAATAACAGCAGACTTATTGGATTGCTATAGCCATCATCATCGTTACAGCCACATGCAGGGAGAGAAAGCAATACATATCCAGTCAGCATCTTGGCTTCTGAAAAAGCTATACTGCCATCATGCAGTGTTTTTCTACATAGGTTAATGAATAGATAATAAGCAGTCATGTAAACATATCGTTTACTGCTTTAGGATCATCTTCCAAACTATCAGGTGGCACTGAACACCAATGTCAACACATGCTGTCCTCTGCTGCTCTGAGCTGTCACTATAGACAATTTGCTTTGCATTAGGATTTCCCTTTCTGACTCAAGGTCTCTGTAGCCTTGAGTTTTATTCAACTGCAAGAGAAAAAAAAACTCAAGAATTTTCTCAGTTTTATTCTGCTGCCCATGTGAGACAATATAGTGCACTCAAAAATGTTTGTGTATTTCTGTTTACATGTTTATGACTGATGACAGATTTCATACAAGATGCAAACATACATTACTGGTTACGTATAGCAGCATCTTCCTCATTTATTGTAAGTGTACCACAGTTGATTAAAATGGGCACAGGATGTTTAAACAAAATCATTCTAGAGTACATTCTGAAGTGTGTGTGTGTGTGTGTGTGTGTGTGTGTGTGTGTGTGTGTGTGTGTTCTTTTAGGATGATGCGTCTAGGGTGTTCCACAGCCCTGCTGTTTGTGTTGAGGCTGCTAGTGGGCTTGCCTTGGTTCCAAGTTCTTCCGGCCATCCTGATCTTCTACCTGGGAAGTGGAGGATGGAGCTTCCTGCAGATCTTTGCCAAAACAATTGGCAGAGACTTACAGTAAGCATGAGGATTTTGTGTATGTGTTGGCATGCTCACAGTGTTAATTAAACCTAAAAAAGTCATGGAATGTGCATGTTTTAATGCCGTTTCAAGCTTGGACAAATTATTGCTATTGTTATTTTTCCCCATTTGCTATTTTTTTGTAGGTCTTTCTTAATGCCTGACTGCTGTCAAAGGGAGCCACATCCCAAATATAATGCTCTCTGTAAGAATTTTGACAGTGACAAATTATCTGTTGGTTCTACACTCCAGAACATTGGACCTGAAGTGAAACAATGACTATGAGGGTTAAGTTATGACCTTCATCTTCAGTTTGAGGGTGTTAACATCCATATTAGGTAAACAGTGTTAGAACTGAAGCCCTATCATTGTCTCACTGCACTGTTAAAAAAGAATTGTGGAAATCGTAGCTCTTTTTTATATATACAATTGGGTATTCCTACAGTGTTCATTCAATATGGATGGGAGAGCAGCTAAAAGCCCCACTATCAAATCTAATGCACTGGATACACCACTAAGTCAATAGTAAATGTGTCACCATCCTAACACTTGCAGGCATCCCAACAATTGAAGTTCCTGAAGAGAATTAGTAAGCCAAACAATACCTTGCACATACAGTAATACAACTGTACAACACACCGTAGTTTTTGCACCTGCTTACGATTCACACAGACTGTAATCAGAATAAATCAACTTAAACATTTGAGTCCCATTTCGCTTTAGAAGGACATTATGCAGTTTATTGCATTAATGCAGCCGTTTGATTATTGGACATGATTTTGCTTGTTACTGTAATACGTTTTTTCATAGGAGAAACATTTGCAAGTATTGTTCTCACATCTTTAGCTTTGCAAAACAATTTAGCAGAAATCTTTGAAAGCATATTTGAAAAACTCCTGTGGCTCTTCCTCCGCAGGCCTGGTTTTACAACGAATGTTAGCAACACGTTCCTGTTATTCATGTTTCAAAACTTGACAGGGCAGGTAGCCTGAAATATTTTCGACAAAGCACAATATAGAGGATCAGGGAGTAGCAGATCTTTTAACTGTCTTGCCTAAAGCCAATATTTGCAGTTAGAGTTACCATGGTAATTGGTTTGTGATTAACTGGTAAAACAGGAAATTGTAAAAGCTTTTATGACCTCTCCATGACATATTAAGCCAATGTAATCAAACCAGTAGTAATGAGCACTTTTCTGTGACCCATTGTGTACAAAATGGCCTCTACTCTCTTATTGGTTAGAGATAAAAAATAACAGTTCCCAAGTCTATATTTTAAAGACATTTTGCTGAAACCAATTTTTCTTCTTCTTTAGACCTGATACTACCTCAGCTACCGAGTTGTGTGCACCTGCTCACATGCAAATACCCCATACTATAAATGCAGTTCTGATAACGTTGTAGTTATGTGCTGATAATGGCTTAAGCCCCAAGGTTAAAAATGCACTATATCTGACCCTGTCAAAGCATGCCCTCCCACAGTGACTCAAAAATGTCTGTATTGTAATGTACTGTGACAAGGCTTAGGTAATTACACTTAACATTACATCAACTGTAACACCTGAACACTATATGTTGCAGTTATGTAAGAGTATATAATGGACCTAGTTAGCAAGCAAGCACAGAAGTTGAAACCGGTTGCTAAAAGTAATGAATAAATGGTAGAAATAAATAGCTAAAAGTAATGACTAATTATTCAAATGATTAAATAAAAGTAATGGATGAATGGTTGAAACATTCAGCTTCACTCCGAGTAGTAGTTTCACTATCCAATATCCATACTTGGACCAAACAGGTTGGGAACCACTGGTGTAGAGTTCATGTAGCTCCTCTGTTGTAACAGAATGAGCTTCAAACAGCTTTTTTTGCAGCCAAGTGTAGTAATGAAATAACTAAAACAACTGTGCAACAATAGATTATGGTTATCTGGACCATCATGAAGCCAATAACCAGTGTAATGATAAAACTAGGGCTGTCAAACGATTAAATAATTGACAATCGTTTTAATCGCAATTAATCGCTGAATTTCTGTAGTTTTATCACATGATTAAAATTCTATTATTTTGCATTTCAGAACAGTTTTTAAGTACATATTAACAATGGAAAGCAATTCTTACCAGTGTATCTTGATTGGGAATCAAATGAATGCAAAGAAAGTTACTTTATGAACTTTACTTTAAGATTTGTATTTGTTTATTATTTATTTATTTACTGAAATAAAAAAAAATTGAAATTAAAGAAATTGTGTGAATCTATTCACACATTTGAATCTAGAGTCAATATAGTGTTTAGTAACTCCTAAATCATTTTGATTACTCACTGACGTCCAGTGATCACCGGTTAATGAGACAGCGTTTGCACTTTGCAGCAGTTCCAGTTTAGCTGCTTTCTCCGTGTCGTACAGGCTGTGTATGGTGAAACTACTGTCCCCCTCGACGGCAACGTATAAGACGGGTCAGAACATGCCAACCGTAGTACGTCTTTAAGACCCGAGTCTTCTACGATGCTGACAGGTCTGCAGTTAGTTGCCACCCGTTTCGCAAGAGCTGTAGTCATTTCTTTGGATTTGGTTTCATCCACAGGTCAGCAGGTAGTAGCACTCTCCAGTCACGTTAACTGTACTATGCTTAGCTCGTAGGTGGTACCTCAAGCTTGACGTGCTTTGGTGATGTTTTAATTCGGCTTTACACAATGTGCATATGGCTTTCGACTTCTGAGCTGTCCGGGAGTTTTGGAAAATAAAAAGCACCATTCAGAATTTCGTTGCTGCTGTCTTTCTCCATCATGCCTGCAGCAGTAGGATGTGTTACGAGGAAGTATGGCAGCTTGATGATAAGTAAAGGTGCGGCAAAGGGTCAAAATAGTAGCCTGTTAGGCACAATGCGAAGCCGAGTGAAGTGTAAAATAAATGTAATAAATGGCGGCATGCGATTAAAAAGAATTAACGCATTATGCTCGGCCCTTAATCGCATCACGATTAACGTGTTAATGCTGACAGCCCTAGATAAAACATATCACCACCACCACAATGTAGCCGTGAAGTAACTTGGCACAGTATATTTTTTATGTTTCTGTACAGTGCCCACTATCTGTACCTTTGCACCATGAATATAAGGTATTGAGTGACATCCTTTCACGTAAGCAGACTTTGCCCCAGGGACCCACCCAGCCATCTCTGTCATAATGTACGCACAGTATACAACTATAAATGTAGATGAGCTTCAAAGTATTGGGCGATAAATATCAATGTACTATGAAATTAATGAATATCTAATTACTACTGCATGACAATACTAGTGCTAGAAGTTTTTTGTTTGATTTCTCGCCATTCATGCATTCACTGTGCCCAGGAAGTGCTGCAATTATGACAATGACCATTTAGTTAGCTTTATATTTTTGTAAAAGTCATGTTGTTGCATGTTAAACATTTGCAAATATTGTCTGTTTTGAAAATGCTACCAAACAAAAACATTTATCTCAAGAACCTTGTAAAAAGGCTTACAGTAATGAAGGTATATGCAATTTGTAGTTAATGAGCCAAAACGTGCAAAACCAACGCATTTTTAGGTGAGCTGGATTGGCTTTTAAAGCAAAGGGCAAATTGTCTTTTGGAATTATACCAGGAAGAGTTCTTTTAACTGGTTTTTTTCTCCTTTTTAATAATATTCTGTCTTGCTCCTTCAGTGCAGCAGGAGTGCTATTGCGGGTGAAGATGAATGTCAGACGCCACCTCAGAGAAAAGAACACCATTCCCAAGATCTTTGCTGAAACTGTGCACCGCCATGGGGACAAAACGGCACTTATCTTTGAGGGGACTGGGGAGAGGTGGACCTTCCATCAGTTGGATGAGTACTCCAACAGAGTGGCCAACATGCTGCTGGAACGGGGTTTTAAGGTAGGGCCTACAAAACAAAATATCCTAGAAAGAATTAGGGAAAAAATGACGTCTGTGGCAGATTTTACACATCTTGGTCCACAAACCCTTTTGCTATACTGATTTTTCTTAATTGTTAAAACTCTCTCAGATGTTGTTTCCATCTAGAAGGAGGCATGAACTCTTTATAGAAACTTACGTTAAATAAAAATTAACTTCAGTCAATCAGTTGATGACCCCTCCTTTTGTTGTTTTCCTCTTCAGGATGGTGACGTGGTGGCCCTTTTCATGGAGAACAGGTCCCAGTACGTGGGCCTCTGGCTGGGCATGGCCAAGATCGGAGTAGAGGCTGCTCTAATCAACTTCAATTTGAGACTAGAGGCCTTGGTCCACTGTGTCACCATCTCCAATGCAAAGGCTGTGATGTTTGGCTCGGAGCTGAATGATGGTAAGAGCAGAGAGGATGGAGGAGGTGGATGTGTAGCGTTAGTGATTAGAGAAGCATCTGAAGGATATGTGGGGCAGATTTTGTTTGTTATAGTTGTAACATTGTCACGTTCATAGCCAAAGGAGGGCTGTACAATCTGTACAGCACTGCCTTCTGATGAGTGATGCTGTTATGTTTCCGCTGTGATGAGAGAGGTGAGTGGTGCAAGGAGAAAGCAACAGAGGTCATAAAAGATAGATGGCTTTCAGAGAAGGTGTCTCATCAATATCAGTCAATGGTATGGCTGATGAACGGAAAGATGAGAAGAAGTAATGTAGAGGGAAGTGGAGAAATGTCTCCATCATCAATCTGCAGTGTTTAAGGACTGAGTTGGTCAGAGAGAACTGATAAATGATAAACTAAAATCTAGGATTTCCCCGGTGTATACGGAAAAAACTGAAACGACAACATAGCTGATGTAAAACCAGCGCTGTTGAGTCACATAAATTAGGAATATTGTTAATTAAATCTCTTGTTTTAATGGATAATAATTACATCATATAAATTAAATATCTCTGTTTTCCTCCAACTTACTTCTGGTCTTGACCTTATATCTGTTAAACAAATTAGATATAAATCAACTACTACTATCACTATTTTTGAATGCCCAAACAGAACTTAATCCCTGTTCTAATGTCTAATCTACTAACCTGCAGTGTATTATTAAGTAAAATCAGTAAAAAATTATTATCTATTTCAATCCCTTCATGACCCTCTTTTGGGTAGGATTGGGCATCGAGAACCGATTCCTACTTGGAATCGTTCCAAAAATTTTGATTCCATCGAATCATTTCTTTATTGGAATCATTTGGAATCGTTTGAGGATTTGGATTCAAATCCAATCATCGGTTCCAAATTTAACATGCGCAAGTTTTGGTTTCCGTAGCGGCCAGGCGCTTGTTATGTTGCAGTCATGGAGCACAGTATGCGGCGCTCTAGTGTGGCTTTATTTTACGTTGAAAAAGCGGTTTGCAGTTGAAAAAACTGCAAACCACCATTGAATCAAAACTTTCCTCTTATTTGTGAAATAAGCATGTGAACCGTTTCAACTCCACCCCTCAAAGAATCGGAATCAAAAATCGATAAGAACCAGAATCGAAAGGAAGAATTGGAATCAGAATTGTTAAAATCCAAACAATGTCCAACCGTACTTTTGGGTCCCTGCCCAATCTGAAAAGGCCTGATCTCAACTGTTCTAAAGGCTGAATGAGTTTTGAGCTGTTCATCCTGGGATTGAACAGTGTTTGTGTTGGATCCTGGAGTTGTCAAGTGATATATGCCTTTAAGTAATTGAAAAAGCAGCCTCTTCGCTACAGAGCAGGTCACTTTCAAGCTAGTAGCACTAGTACTGAGCCAGCATGACATAAGGCTTTTAAATTAAGATACACTGTCTTTTTTTCAGGGGAAAGTATCAGAGCTGTTTCAATGTGTTGTCTCCCTTCTTCTGTCGCTCACAGTAACGTATTGATACTTTCTTGCCCTTTTGTCAAACTGGCCCTTTTGTCGAACTGCACCTTTTATGTCAAGGTATCCCCTACCTGAAACCCCAAGTTAACCTACCCTGTCCCCTGTTCCCCTTCCCTTCTTTTTTTCCTTGTCTGCTCTTATACCATCTTTCCTTCTTCTCTCTGTCTCTAATAATGCTTAAAGGTTGTGCCACATAAAGTCCACTTGTAATTTGGAATAGTGGATTGACATACTTTGTGTTTTTCTTACTCTTATAGCGGTGTCTGAGGTCCACAGTTTAATGGGAAAGGAGGTGCAGATGTTTTGCTCAGGAGACTGGGACCCCAAACGAGTCCCGCGGGGAACCGAGAGCCTAGAGCCCCTGCTGGATGCTGCTCCGTCTCACCTGCCAAGCCGGCCACAACGCTGCTTCACAGGTGAGAACACCGTGAACTGATCCGGATCAGAGTTGCCCAACAATGTTGATAGATCCAAAAAGTCCATTTAACAAAAAGACATTTTAAAGCTGCTTATTTTAAGTGATATTTTCCATGGTGTCATATTAATTCAGCAACCAACAACAGATGTCCTGGTCATCAGGAATAAAACATTACTGTCAAAATTTCAGCACAAACTCTAACCAAAGCAACACAGCAATTTTAAAAAGTCATTTGTTTCCATTTTCTGATAGTATGACAGCACAGACAAGTTGACAAGTGATAAGTAATACTTTTGGCACCAAGCAGTGACTAGCAGTCAAATAAATCACATCATTTAATCGTACTGAAAAATGAAACCCCTACACTGAACGGAAATGTTAAGAAGTCGGTATATAAAAAAGTGTCAGTGTTCATTATTTTAAATATTATTGTTTCAATGCTATTTAATATAAGATTAGCACAAAAAGTAAGGACATTTGTGTTTAGTAGATTATTTCTCTGTGGTAACAATGCTTTTTGGCAATAAATCTTATAGCGTTGGAAAGCCTGTTTAGTTCCCTTTCAAATGGTGCCCCATTTGTAAGGAACATGCATTTGTGGGATGAGCAGCAGTGCTGAGTATGTGGGTTGCGCCCATGAAAAAGTTGCCAAATCTTCTCTGCCAATGCCAAACCGCTTATTCTGCCATTGACTCGTTTGGCATCCCATTCTTCAACCAGCATTTGTCGTAAGTCAGCCAACATGGTTGTGTTGGTCACTCTGGCACGAACAGCACGCCCAAGCTGATCCCACAAGTGTTCAATGGGGTTGAGGTCAGGACTGCTGGTTGAAGAATGGGATGCCATCCCACAGCAGTGTGTGACCAGGCTGGTGACCAGCATGAGGAGGAGGTGCCAGGCTGTTGTGGCTGTGTATGGTTCTTCCACACGCTACTGAGGCTCCTGTTTGTGAAATGAATAAATTGTTCAATTGCCAATATGTCTTGTTTCTTCAAACTTAAATCATCCAATCCACCAAACAAGTCAGTGGCAGAATAAGCTGTTTGGCATTGGCAGAGAAGATTTGGCAACTTTTTCATGGGCGCAACCCACTCAGCACTGCTGCTCATCCCACAAATGCATGTTCCTTACAAATGGGGCACCATTTGAAAGGGAACTAAACAGGCTTTCCAACAGTATAAGATTCATTGCCAAAAAGCATTGTTGCCACAGAGAAATAATCTACCAAACACAAATTTCCTTACTCTTTGTGCTAAGTTTATTTATGACTGCAAATAAATACAGAGGCTGGACAGAAACTTTAATTCATATTTTATGAAGTAAAAACTAAATACACCATATGATGCTGATTGAGCTAATGAGAGAAATGGTTATCAAACAAGAATCCTCCACTCGTTTTACTGTTATAGTTATTGGGATGATTCATCACCAGAGTTATATGGGTTAACTCTGGTTCCCACACCATACTTTGTATTTTTTTTTATTAAATATTATTTAGCATTTCAAACTTTCTATTCTATTACAGAGCTAATCAGTGATCTCTTATTCAATGAGTCGAGTCCCACCTGCTCACTCACCTTTGCTCTTGAACACTATGTGAAATAACTGACAGCCATACCATCTGTTTCAGCAATAAAACCTGTGACAAAGGTCACAGGTTCTCACTAAACCTGGCGCACACACAGCTGATTTGCTTATGCCAAACAACTCTGTGAAAGGGTTTGAAGTTTGTACATGAATTGAGGTAGAATATAGCCACTCTAATCCAGTTCTTTAGCTGTTAATCGGAGCTCCAAAGTGTATATCGTCTGTTGAGCAGTGGTTGGAGTTTATTACATATACAATCAGCATCTGGTAAGGATGCCCCCTGGGCGCCTCCCTAGGGAGGTGTTCCAGGCACGTCCAGCTTGGAGGAGGCCTCGGGGGAGACCCAGGACTAGGTGGAGGGATTATATCTCTAACCTGGCCTGGGAACGCCTCGGGATCCCCCAGTCGGAGCTGGTTAATGTGGCCCGGGAAAGGGAAGTTTGGGGTCCCCTGCTGGAGCTGCTACCCCCGCGACCCGACCCCGGATAAGTGGATGAAGATGGATGGATGGATGGATGGACAATCAGTTGTGAGCAGGAAAGCAAAATCCAAACACAAGTGGTTAATTGTGATGCCAGAGACCTCTCAACTGGATCTAGAGCCAATTTGTATATGTACATCTGAATGCAGGATTTTTGGTCAGAACAGGATTTCTCAGTGTAACCACTAGACCACTTTGCTTACACACTGCACTGTATCCCCTGAGAAAAAGGGACTTAATGGTCTAATGGTTCTTCAGTGCTGTAACTTAGTCAAAATGAGCTGAATTGGCCTGTAATTGAGGTTCATCAAAGCCCAGCATTTATACTCCTGCACTGCTAATCAGAAGTGAGCATTCAGCAAAATGTTTATTTCAAAATGAGTAACATATTTAAACATGACAGAGCATTCATGTTTACGCTCTTAAGCACGTGCCAGAACCAGTCATAATGCATGTAAGACATCACTCTCACCCTGCTCTCTGTTTCAGATCGCCTGTTTTACATCTACACGTCAGGAACCACTGGGATGCCTAAAGCTGCTATTGTTGTGCACAGCAGGTAGGAAGGAGCCATGCAGCTAACTAACAGACACACAGGGACTGCAGCTGCTCTGAGCCATGCTTTCATGTGTAGTATAAATACTGTTCTAAGAGAATGGAGGAGAAATACTTAAAACTTGTTGGTTTTGTTTTGACTTTGTTTTACTTTCTTCTCTTGCCATTCTGGTTTTCAGGTACTACCGCATGGCGGCCTTGGTGTATTATGGCTTTAGGATGACTTCAGATGATGTGTTGTATGATTGCCTTCCGCTCTACCACTCTGCAGGTAAAATCATAACTTGATTTGTGTGTGATTTAAAGTTGATTTTAAAGTTACAACTTGTCAGCTATTTTTTTTTTATAACATTCATCTTGGTGAACTTAGCTTAAAACATCATCCGGCCTTAGATAGTGGTTAACACCAATTGGCAACAAAAAGCGTTGCTAATGTTTACCTGTGTTTTTGAATGGCACACATTTAGTCTCAGTGTTTTTGACTTGTGCCTACAGAAAAATAGTGTACAAATTGTTGCTTTAAATTCTATGTCCTTATATGTTCCCGTGTTAAGGACAACTCATATTTCTTTGTCTACAGGTAACATTGTGGGAGTGGGCCAGTGTATAATACATGGCATGACTGTAGTCATCAGAAAGAAGTTCTCTGCGTCACGTTTCTGGGACGACTGTGCCAAATACAACTGCACTGTAAGCATAATAAAGATTACAAGTCAATGCCACAGATAGCAGTAGCACACCACAATCAGTTGCTCAAAAGATGTCTTTCCTGTCACTTTCTTTAAAAATAATCTCAAGATTTAATGTCATTCCCCAGTTAATCTCTTTGAATCCCTTCTTCGTTATTGTAAGCTTGGTATTAAATCAGTAATTAGTCTGTTCTTATGTCTGTTCCATGTCATCACTGAACTATTTTTCTCACTACCGTCCTGCTCCACTCTCCTCCCAGATTGTGCAGTACATTGGTGAGATCTGCCGATACCTGCTGAACCAGCCGGTTCGGGACATGGAGAAACAACATCGGGTGCGCATGGCAATGGGCAACGGCCTGCGGCAGTCCATATGGGAGGAGTTCATGAAGCGCTTCAATATCCCACAGATCGCAGAGTTCTACGGAGCAACAGAGTGCAACTGCAGCCTCGGCAACTTTGATAACAAGGTGGGAATGTGCAACAAAGTGGTGACCAAACAGCCTATAGGTTGTTGTTTTTCTGCCTAGATTTTCTTTTGTCAGCCCAAGTGTTTTAATTGGCATCCCTGTAGTGAAATACTCTCTTTAAAAACTAGACTACCACCACCCACTCAAGTTCTTTCACCTGAGAGTTTTACATTATGTTCAGTGGCTTTTCTTTTCTGTATTGCTCTAAAATCATCTTCATGTTAAGCACTTTGTTATTCTAAAAATGTTTTCTCAGTTTTGGTGGCTTCTTATCAACACAAAATAACACAACACAGCGCTGCAGCTTTTTGGCTGTTTGGAACTGGTCAGCCTTGTTGATTTTTTTTCTTTTCTTCTATGCTCTAGATTGGAGCGTGTGGCTTTAACAGTCGGATTCTACCCTTCATCTACCCCATCAGACTAGTGAGGGTGGATGAGGAGACCATGGAGCTCATGAGGGGACCTGATGGTGTCTGTATTCCATGTAAACCTGGTAGGTTTACTCTATACACATATTAAACATCAACTTTACACTTGGTAGTCTTGTACATAGAGCTGGGCAAGTAGTCTGTACTTTTGGCAGAAGTGATTGTTGTACATATTTTTCTTTCAACTCACTGGCAATAATAAAATTAGCCAACTAGCTAAGAGCTAAGGCACATACGTACAGAGATGTCGATTAATGTGCTTGTCCTTTTTAATAAAGAAAATAAAAGGAAAGGAAATAGCCCTATATGTTAAGAAGATAATTAAAACTAAATACTCTTTATCTCAAAGCACTACTCTGGGCATACTGCAGTTGTTTTTTTGGAAATTTTAACATCAAAAGTTACTGGCTGAGCAAATGAACTCCCTCAAAATGATTGCATGTAATCAATCTCTCTCTCTCTCTCTCTCTCTCTCTCTCTCTCTAGGTGAGCCTGGGCAGCTAGTCGGCAGGATCATTCAGAATGACCCTCTTCGGAGGTTTGATGGTTATGTCAACCAATCCGCAACCAGCAAGAAGATTGCTCATAATGTCTTCAAGAAGGGAGACACTGCCTATCTCTCTGGTTAGACACACATACACACACACACATTTACTTATTCACTGTATTACATGCTGACTGACTAAGGTAACTTTCACACCTATAGCTTGGGAGACACTGTGCACTTCAGGGGTGAAGTTGCAACATTTTTGCGTTTTTCATTTGGTTTGGTTATCGTTCACACTGCACAATTGTCAAGTGCACTAAATATTGTAAACAAATCTCATGTGGTGGAAACGGTCGAGTAAAACTTGCTGACACTCCCTGGTCTTAGAAATAAAGGAGCAACACCGGTTGTATGAGCAGCTGTTAAGAAGAGAGCGGGCCCTGATGAGAGACAGATAGTGGGTTGTTACGACGAGCAATGTATGGTCATAGTAAGTTATGGATTTAAAAGTTATCATCTGTTAAATCATATACAAGTCTGTAAATTGTGTACAGGGTTGAATTCATTTAAATTGCAGGCTAGTAAACACATTGTTTTTCAGTTCACTTCCTATGTTTGGGTCGGATTGCGTTCTCATTTAAAGTGAACTGAACTCTAGTGCACTTGAAAGCGAACCGAGACCCCTGAGTCTGGTTGGTTTGGTCCTCACCAGAGTTCCCAGCACCCCAAACTAACCGGACTGTCCAGGGTTCGGTTAAAACAGCTCATGCGTTAAAGTACTTTTAATTAATATGATTTTTCGCAACCCCCCCACCCCTCCTCTCACCAGGTGATGTGTTGATCATGGATGATTGCGGCCACATGTTCTTCAAGGACCGCACAGGAGACACGTTCCGCTGGAAAGGAGAGAACGTCTCAACGACCGAGGTGGAGGGAACTCTCAGCAGGCTGCTAGACATGAAAGATGTAGTTGTCTATGGAGTGGAAGTACCAGGTAAAATTTGTCAATGTACAGGCTTGATTATTTGTTCTTATTTGGGGTTTTCCTCAATATGTGTCCAAAGAAGGTTTTGGTTTAGAGCTGTACAAGAGTGGGCACAAACAGCATGTCTGCTCTCTGTGCATGTCTTGTTGAAAATAGGTCACTGCAGTGTGTATAGAGAGATGAATACTGAACAGATATTTAACAAGAACCATACTGTGTTAAATACTATAGTTATCATAGCTGCAGTATCTTGGCTTACTCTTGACTTATTGTGACATGAAATTAATTATACCAATTTGAAATGTCATTACATATTAAGCTGAGCTGTAGTTGAGACTCTGCAGAGGCAAATCACAGATGCCACTTTCCAGTCACTGTGATTAGATTAGTTAACTTTATTAATCCGCAAAACTAGTTTGGCATGCACAGTGACGAATAACAAAAGATACACAAGCAGACAACATATGAAAGACTGCCACAACAGTAATAGCAGTAACACACAAACTTACAGATATCCCAAGAAAGCATTAGTGTTGCTCAGGAGACCGCCTAGACACTAAATTAAAAAACTATACTAATACAATCAATGATGTACTGAGTTCTCTAGAAGTCTCTCTTTCAGTACTAGCAGTATTTAAGGGGGAGTGTACAAGTACAAGTGAGATACTGTGTAAAGTCACAAGGTGGGTTCTTCGCAGCATTCATGGCCTCGATGCACAAACACAAGCATCTGTTTGACTTTAAACCCCAAATGGTGGAATTCATCCTCTGACATGCCCCTTTCTGGGTGTACAGGAGCAGAGGGAAAAGCTGGAATGGCAGCCATCGCTGATCCGTCTCACTCCACTGACCTGGAGAAGCTTGTGAAAGACATGGAGAAAGCTCTCCCGCCGTACGCCAGGCCTGTATTCCTCCGCTTCCTTCCGGAGGTCAACAAGACAGGTGAAATGCTCTTTTCGCTGCCGTTTGTGTTAAAAAAAATCATGAGATTTTCAGAAGCTTTATTACTGTGCAATTTGAAAAAAATTACAACTGGTTTTGAAGGGTTTCTGAATTAGACCTCAAACCTTCATAGCTGGCGTCTAAAGTGCCCCAGTTTTATTTATTTTTCTAATACTGTATATGAGACAATGATCTCAGCCACTATTTGGGACTCTTAATCAAATTATTTAGAACTGTTCCAGTGAGGAGTCAAAGTACAATGTCCATCCATCCATCCATTTTCTGCCGCTTATCTGGGACTAAGCAAGGTAGTCCAGATGTCTCTCCCCCCAGCAACGTTTCTCAACGCATTCCCCAAGCCAGATGAGATGTATAATCTCTGTGGCATGTTTTGGGTCTACCCCGTGGTCTTCTACCAGCCAGAAAACCTCCGAAGGAAGGCGCCCAAGAGGCATCCGGATCCGTATTATCAGGCCATGAGTCCAAACAAAACAACAAATATTTGTAATACTATCATATACTAATATAAATGATAATATTTTTTTTTTTGTTGAGAAAAGCAGCAAGTCCTTACAATTAAAGGTCCCATGGCATGAAAATTTCTCTTTATGAGTATTTTTTTAACATTAATATGCATTCCCCCAGCCTGCCTATGGTCCCCCAGTGGCTAGAAATGGCGATAGATGTAAACCAAGCCCTGGGTATCCTGCTCTGCCTTTGAGAAAATGAAAGCTCAGATGGGCCGATCTGCCATGAGAAAGAGAGAGACATGGCTTGAAAACAAGCGATGCATGGCAGTTGGTCAAGGCTACACCCCCACCCTCCACCTTGCCCCCCTCTCTCTCCTCCTCAATAGCATTTAAAGCTACAGACACAGAAATGGCACATCCTAAGGAAAGCTCATTATGGGACTGGCTCTAGTGGCTGTAATTCTGCACCAAGGCTGAATTTCAGGAAAGAGACTTCAGATACAGTATTAGGGGACCACTGAGGCCTATATAAAAGCATCCAAAAAGCAGCATGTCGTAGGACCTTTAAGAAGCTGAAACCAGGAAATGTTGGACTTTTTTTGCTTAGAAAATGACTTAAATGATTAATCGATTATCAAAATAGTTAATACATTTGAATACATTTTCTGCCAATCAACTAAATGATTCACTGACTTAATGTTGCAGCTCTGTAATGTTAGAACTGCACTGTTTTGTAAGGGAATACATTTAAATTATATGTGTACAAAATACTGCTTATTAAGAATAAACATTTGATTGAATAGTGGTGTGTTTTTATATTTTTCTTAAAGCAGTGAGACAGTGAAGTACAGTAATACTAGCACAGCTTAATTGGCAAAATGAAATACCTACATAATCTCTGTCTCTTTCTCAGGAACGTTTAAGTTTCAGAAGACGGACTTACGTCGGGACAGCTTCGACCCCAGCGCAGTGTCAGACAGACTGTACTTCATGGATTCCAGAAGAGGTTGTTATGTGCAGCTGGACGAGGACCTTTACCGTTCCATACTGTCTGGGAAACACAAATTGTGATTAGCAGGCTGACCACTACATCTACACATGTACACGTAAATACACACATACAGATATAGAAAAGAAGACATTATTATGTGACCAGAATGCAGGGCCTTGTCTCCATATACAAAAATACATATAAAGTGATAGCCATACACACTCCTTACACCCACACTCAAACGGCAACATATATTTACACACACACACACACACACACACACACACACACACACACATTGTATTCTCAAAACCACTTTGCTCTTTAAAATCCCTAAAAGCAGACTTATGCACGCCACACACACACACACACACACACACACACAGCACCACTCCATCCATCCTTCACCGGCAACTCCTCTCGCTACCTCAGCAAATGCAGAGAGAGGCACAAAACTAGTAACCAGGTCTATTTGGTAACCTGAAACCACCCTTCATAGCCACAGTATCCCTGCCCACACAGGCCTCAAACAGCCACGCCTGTCCATCCTGGTCCATCAAACCACATGTTGCTGGGGGACACAACTGGAAGGGAATGCAGAGTACAGGCGGCCTGGCATCCAGAATGCAAAAACTTTAAACTACAGCTATCCACAGACCTAAAGGATGCTGAGAAGGAGCATGGATTATTTAGTACAAAAAGTGTGTGAGGGACCTATGAGGACATAAACTGTCTCTCGGTTCGTTGTTTCGTCAGTGAGATTGTTTTGTAAAAGACTGGAGGCTCTACTGTTGACTTCTCCTGCACAATTAGCCAGCAGTGACAAACCTGTGTGATAACTACAGCTTTCCTCTATCTGAGGTTAACGTGAAAGTATTTCCTTCACCTCTCTGGTCTCATTGTCTTCATTTCCACCCTCACTCTACAGAGCTTGAGATGAAAATGAGGAAATGACAAAAGTTTATTATTTTTTTTTTTTTTTTAAAGGGAAAAGAATAAGGATCTTAGGGATTTTGGAAAGCCTTTGACATGTAACCCACGGTTACGGAAGTTAAATTGGACCAGTGGTTGAAGCCGAAAGATCTACTAAGGTGCAAAGCCTCCAGTGTGTGCAGTGAAATAATCAGCCGCACCACATGAGAGCTGATATAAAACAAAGCTTTTTATTTAAATATGTCTGCATTACACCAAATATATTTAAGTTGTAGTCTTTGTTTACATATTTAAATGATATATATATATAAGTTTTAGTAATTTAAGTTGTTGTAAAAGAATTCTCTTTTGTCATAGTGCAAAAGTATCCGGTTGTTTTTGCTTTATCAAAATCTGTGCTTCAGTAACTCTTGGAGTCCTCAAAAAGGAAGTTGCAGTATGCATTTTATATCAGCAGCTGGAACACAAAGTCAAGTGATCTGACTGATTCAACCCTGGGCTAAATACATGGGGCTATTTCCATAAACAGGACTTGTTCACATACTGAGCTGACTAAGCTGGGTATGTTTGTGTGGCTGTATTGTGCAGGTTTTGTCCTAAAAGGTAAACTATTGTGTGTGTGTGTGTGTGTGTGTGTGTGTGTGTGTGTGTGTGTGTGTGTGTGTGTGTGTGTGTGTGTGTGTGTGTGTGTGTGTGTGTGTGTGTGTGTTCTTCTAAAACACATGAAGAGGACTTGACTAAAGATACCTAAGCACCAAATCACCTGATCAGCGAGGACTTGTATTTTCAACAACATGCTGGTGCTAAAGAGGGATGTCCTGTCAAGTTCAAGTGAGCCGAAAGATCCAAAGATTCAAAAAGGGGTGGATAGGGTGCGTCGAAATACGATAGAAGAAGAGAAAATGTGCTTTGTCATCGATGTTTTGTCAGTTGTTTGCATTAGCTGTCATCAGAGGTTGTAGTAGCATGAATGAGCATCATCAACCACACAAGCAGAGCACTGTGCCTTACTGTGAGTTCCCCTCCCAGATTCACAGGCCCTGGCGCACACATCGTATCTCATATGCTTCCCTATGTTGGACCCGTTCCATTTAGCTTTTATCTACCATAATCTTATTTGTCTGTCTTCAAGTTCCCTGTCATAGTAGCCTCTATGATTATTTAGCTGGCCTAAATCATGGCAGCTAATACTTCTATTCTGAAAATGATCTGCTAAGAAGCCATGGCATTCCAGAGACTGGCGCCTTCATCCTGCCAGGTGCTGGAAGAGGTTTTGTTGATGTCTCGATGGACAAGAGTCATAGCATTTTGTCTTGGACTCTATCCTCCTCACTTCCTTTTCTTTTGAGTCTCTTCCGGTCTTTACTTAGTCCAAACTGTAACCTTACTTTGTCTTCTAGATTTCCTATATGTTATGCGTTTGTTTCTTGGTTTACCTTATAGATATTAATCACCCAAGTTTCCATTTGCTCAGCACCTTTTACTTTATGCCGTTATCATCTGTCTGCCAACCACCACAATCCTTTCCATTCATCCATCTCTTAACCTCTCTCCGCTTTCTTCTCCCCTGGCGTTTCATCCTTTAGGGCTGGCACCTTTGTTTGATCCTTGCTGTCTTTGTCAGGTCTCTGTTCTCCACCATGTCTGCTTCATGTTGCTGGGCTCGTGTTCAGTCAATGGTATAAACAGCAGTTGAATACATTTCCGATATTTATATATAGTTTGTTTAGTGTTTGATGGAGGGATTTGTTTTAGATTCTTTAAGAGGTCTGTTGACATAAAGCTCCAACTACACACTCAAAACTGTTCTCAAATATCTTTTGCTGATGTTTTTGCGTAGTCTGCCATTACCATGTGACATTTTGTCTTGCTTTTGCAACTGACCGCATCCCAAATCATCTACAGTACAGCCGGGCTTGCCATTGCCAACAGTGTGTGTAACTGGCTGCAGTGTAGAGGACTTCATGAGTTTTATTGCAGCAATGCTTAGGCTAATTTGTTCTCTGCAGACTGGTTCTTGATGTTTAAACGGCTTTTCTTAGTTCATACTTTGCACTGACTGACAAAGTTCACCTTGACGGCTGCAGTCTGCCGACAGTGATCGTCAACGTCGCTCTCACCTATCATTTCCCTGTTTGGGGGAATGTATTTATTCTTTAATGATGAGTGTGAAATGTTCTGAATGTCTAAAAAAGCAAATGAGTGACCGATGATGATGAGGGTATTCTAAAGTAAAGTGTGATTAACGTAACTATGGGAACACAGTTTGGCTGTTATGATGCTTGTGGCTGAGGGTTGCCAACCCTGACCAAACAGTTCCACAGCAGAGCAATCTGAATAAGGTGTTTCCATTTTACACTTTCTTTTTTTTTTGTATGAGTTTAAATTATTTTTTTGAAGTAATTTAATCAAGTTAATTATAATTTGATTGTTTCACTGCTTTATGTGTTTGCGTTTGTTTTCTTTGCATGAAATCATAGCTTTGTGATTTTGGTATGGAAAAAAAAAACGGGATTCATGCATGAGTGTAAGACAATCGAATGGCAGTTCTTTTTTTCTCTACCTTTTTATAAAAGACACTAGGAACCAGCCAGGGAGAAACCTTTTCTGGATTCAGTTGGTGTAGTAATTTATGTTGACTAGAAACAATTTGCCATTTCGCAGCTAATAAATAATGTGTTGAAAAGTAGATGGCAAACCAGACAAGTCAGCTGAAGGCCTGCAGGGACTGACACATTGTGGGACAGGGCGTATTCACGTTTTGAGACACGTTTGACCAGAGGGGGGTGCTGTGTCCTTTCTCAGAAAAGAGAGGGTGAAAGAGACAAGTTTCCATGCCATCATTTTATCAAGCAGGAAAGGACCTAATGACTGCAACTTAAATTACTGTATATAGTAATGTATTGGCGAAAATGAAACTGTAAATGGTAAATTTGTAAACCAAATTTAAAACGGATTTAAATGTTTAAACTGGCTTGTAGATATTATTATCAGTTAAAATCATTTGACCCGGTTTCTTTCACATTTTTTTTATTTTTGAAAGACAAATAATAATTTTCCAGGTCCTCTGCATATTTTTCCAGGTATCGTGACCGATAAAAACGATTTAATGCCAGCCCCCTAATACGTTTGGACCAAACATTTAGTTTATTCCTCTAGCTCCAAAGTGAACAATCTTGTGAGAAAGCCTCAGAGGCTTCGAACTGTCACCAGTCTTCCCGGCATATACTGAGATCAGTCAACATAATCTGAGTCTCTGATTGTGTAAAGCACTGTATCAAATGACTGGCTAACTAAGGTCACAGTTATGTGGAGATCATTACACACCAGACAGGCCATACTGCGATCCAGAAAACCCTGGCTGAAGAATTGTGTTTTTAACATTTCTGTGTCTGGTGTTGCTGTCCCTCATGCCTCTGATCAACATTTTTTTCTCACACTGCTTTTTGCACTTTTTGTTTGTCTGCTTTTCCCTATCTTGGTCCTCAGGAACATCAAACATTGCTCGAGAAGGAAACAAGTTTGGACACGTCTGCCTATGTGTTGTTTTGTTTTTTTAATTATTATTATTTTATGTTGTTATCTCATTGCACACGCAGCAGCTCTCAGCTTGTGCAGTGTGTGTAGGGGAGGTCTGTGAGGTGTGCTGTGTGTGTGTGTGTGAGACACACACACATACTGATGTCCTCTTGTCCACTGAAGGCTTTCTGTATACATGCATTTCAAGAAAATAAGACAAAAGCAGTGCTGCAAATGGAAAATCATTAATAAAAAAAACTATTTAAATTGTTCACTTGGGCTCTGATTGTTGTAGTACTTAGTAGTATTAGTAGTAGTAGTAGTAGTATGGATTTCATAGTTTTGTTGATGCCTGACTGCTGCATTTTGCTAATCTATACAGATTTTGACTATTAAAAACCTAAAACATGTTGGCGATATCCCAACACTTTCAACACTAATAGCACAGCCTTTTATCCTAAAAACGCTGTGGTCAATGTCCCAAACATTGGGTTAAGCAGTTCACTTTGGGTCACACTCAGATGGTTTCCTGTAAAATTACTTCCAGGTAAAGTTTATGCCATTTATGCATTTGTGTTTTTTAAGTAAATTATGGACTCCCAACTATCTAATTAGAGAAAACTAAATGGCCCCTTTTTAAGCAGTCTAACAACCAAACTATTCCTTCAAATTTACATATAGTACTATACTATTTTTCATATACATTTAAATTACTATTGTATCAAATCAGGGGGAAGGAATAGTCGTGCCCGTCCAATATTTCTTATGCAGGTGCATCAGAGAGGAGCTCAAAGCTAGTGAAAAAAAAAGCAGAGCTTTCTGCACACTGCTGTTGAATCCAAGACATTTAATGAATCAAATCATACTTTACAAGATCATTTGGTAACACTTTACTTGAAGGTATCCACATAAGAGTGACATGACACTGTCATGAACACATGACACATGAGCCCTAACTCTAACCCTAACTTGTCATGACAAAAACCGAATGACACTTATTAAAAGAAGCGTTATGTCATAAACATTTATGACTTGTTTATAATGTTTATGACACGTTCATGACAGTGTCATGTCACTCTTATGTAGATACCTTCAAGTAAAGTGTTACCGATCATTTACTACCCTATCCGAAAAACTTTCCTCTAGAGGAAACTCTTAGACCCAAGACCCAAGACACCGCTAAAGGACTCAACAGTGAGCTCTTGTGTCCCACAAACACACCTCCCTCCAAACCCACTTTCAACATTGTATGTTCAATCTGTACATTCATTTACTCACCCACAACATCCATTACAGTCCTAATTTTAGCTATGTCAAACTACTCAAACTAACGTCGGAAAAACAAGTGAGATCTTAGAGCTTCTATGTTACTTACGTTTTATAGTTTACCTTGAACTTGACATTTTGAGTCATTTATCTTTACTCATTTGTACGTTTTGGGAACCCGTCGAGACAAAAACACTGAAATGAAGGAAAGTAAAACTGAAGCTTGAAAATAAGTTTTAAAATTAACCTGTGAACCTCTTCTACGGAAAGGTATGACTAGTTTCTCTTGTCGTAGCATTTCATATTGTAGTTGTGCAAAATTGTTATACCTGTTATATCCTGTTCTATATGCAAATCTCTTCAATCTCAACTTCAATTCAAAAGTACCACACTTAAGTACAAAAGTATTTCTATTTTCTGCCACTTTGTTCCACTGGAAACATTGTACTTTTTACTCCACCACATTGGTTATGGTTAAAGATTTTACATAGAAAACATGATCAACTTCTAAAATATGATATATTGATATAGATTTAACTACCCAACAGCATATAAAATAGTTCCACTTTGACATTGGAACATTAAAGTACCACTTGCATATTAATTCATTAATTATGATAATGATCCAATAATGTAAAAATAGGCTATAACACTGACAGAAAACCTTTTGCATAATGAATATTTTTAATACTCAAAGTTCCTTTTTGTTGCTAATACATCTGCACTTTTACTATAAATAAACTACTGAATGTAGAACGTTTACTTGTAATTGAGTATTTTAATGGTGTGGTTTTGCTATTTTGCTATTTTATTTTAAGTGAATGATTTAAAGACATCGTCCACTATCTGTTAGTCAAGTTAAAAGATTAACACCAGTTAGGGCTTAGATGGAGAATTTACTGATCCCTCTAAGTTTCTTCCTTCTTTTGTCAATGTGGGTTAAAGTCTCATGAAACTAATGTGTCTGGTTGTGAGTGCAGCACATGAGCTTCAGCTGATATTAAGAGACCACAAGCATGATACATTGCTGTGCATATGGGAAGTGAAGTCTAACTCGGGGTTGTTTTGGAACCACACATCCTCAACACTTGGCCACTGTTCCCTGATCCCCAGCGATGATTGGCTGACAACCAGGTGGGTGGATCAGGAGAAAAACAAACATTGCCACAGGCTTTGCCACTCTGTACCTGCCTGTCGACTGCTTACAGTTCACTTTTGGCTCTGGTCAGAGACTCTCTTTCAACCTTTCAGCCCATCCACCTCGCCGCTTCCTTTCTTCGAACAGTCATGAGGACCACTGTGGTCGCCGTTGTCATGGTGATCTTCTGCGTGATGATGGCGGATGCAGACGTGAAGCCCCAGAGGGATTTCAACCTGCAGAGGGTAAGATAGACAGACACACACATCCAGCTTTTTATAATGTTTTTTTAAGGATTAATATGGTTAAATCAGTTTAATTTGTAATGTGTGTGTGTGTGTGTGTGTGTGTGTGTGTGTGTGTTTAGTTTGCAGGGAAATGGTACCGGGTGGGCCTGGCCTATGACTCTGCATCGTTTGTCCCCTTCAGAGACAAACTGAAGGCCTCCATGGGCATTGTTACAGCACTGCCAAACGGCGACGTTAACCTCACAATGTGGGACGCCACGTGAGTCTGTGTGCACGGGGCATTTACAACACAATACATGTCTGTGTAAATGGGTGGCCACAAAAGTGTATGTGCTAGTCACAGAAGAGAGGAAACGGAGAGGCGTATGGAGTGAAGTTTGAAAAAGATAAAGACAATGTGTTTCCTCTGTGTGATTCAGACCTTTAGGTTGTCAGGTTATGGTGTACAGCTATGAGAAGACCAATGTACCTGGACAGTTCACCTACTTCAGCACACGTAAGTCTCTGCTCACTTCTCATCTCACTCATCACCTTCCCAAGAGAGAAGAGAAAGGATGCTAAGTAAGCTCTGTGACTTTACTCAATTAGGCTACAATGTCAATATATGGCTGGCACTCCCGCAGCAGTAGAACAGCCGTTCTTCTGTAGGAGCAAACAAGCACAACGAGCACACAGATAAAAGCCACAGTGCAAGACGTGACAAATATTTCAATCAATGTGTATTTAAATTTGCCTGTGTGTCTCTGTTCCTGTGATGCACTGTAACAAATCTGAGCAAACATTCCACAGACTGTCCCTGAGCTTATAAACCATACATTTAGCAGCGAGGATGCAGAGCTCAGCGTGGTTGTATGCAGACTGAATTGAAGTGTGAGGCTCCATTCCTGAGTGCCCTAAAAATAATTAATTTATATAATATAGAGTGCATTAACAGAAATAAAAGCAAAGCAGAAATGTAACATTTTTGGCTTGTCCCAAGTATGTTTTTAGAATGTTGGTTTTGTTTTTGTGATGCGTTGTATACATTTTAATGTTTTTTTCTACCTTTTAAAAATACAAATCTGGTGCACTTTGATATTTTCCTTGTTAAAAAGATTTTGTTACAAATAACATTTATTAAAAATGCTGTTGTATCTAGCATTGTATAGAGCTATTGACGTAATTATAAGTCCTGTGTTGTTCTGTAAATGTGTAATATATTTAAAATATTCATATATTTCTGCACTACATGCATTCTTATTTGTTGTATTCCTTATTTTCTTACTGTGTTCATTCTGCAATTTTTTAAGATATTTTTATTCATTGGGTGCCTTTATCCAGTTGTATATATATACCTTTGTTTGAAATCTCTTTTAATTTATGCCTGACAATCTCATCTTAAATAACACAAATCAAGTCATTTAAATTCTTCAGAGTAGATTACAATGTCACTCACATGGATTTTCATTCATCCTCATATTGCTCTGGTTAATTTAATATTTAATACTAATTAACAAAGTTTTTGTCCCTCACTTCTGTTTTATGTTTTCTGTCAGGCCATAACATGGTGAAGGACATCACAGTGATGGACACAAACTACACTGAATACGCTATGGTTCTCAAACACAAGGTTTTCAACAGAGAGTACACACAGGTGGCTCTTTACGGTGAGACACCCACACACACACACACACATTTTTGCATGACATGTAAACGTGTGAGCTACAGAGTCAACACTGTCTTATGTGTCTCTTGTTTGCAGGTCGCACTCAAACGGTCAGAAATGAAATTATTAACAAGTTTAAAGCCTTTGCCTTGTCCCAGGGTTTCTCCAGAGGTTCTATTCTGATTCCACCTCCAGCAGGTAAAGTAGAGGAACACACACATATCTACACATATACAATATATACACATGCACACACACACACACCCACAGATAGATTGATGCTGAAGTTTCCTGTTTTCTGGCCAACAGAAAATTGCTCATCAAGATCTGGTTAGGTGAGTATTTTTTCTTTTTAAATGAAAAGTGTTGTACATTCAGATATGTGTGTGTGTGTGTGTGTGTGTGTGTGTGTGTGTGTCTTCTGTGCAACAATTCTTCAGTGTAAATTAATTTATGTTACTCCCTGTAGGTTCCCTGATGTGCCTGAGATCATATTCTGATGTTCTGTGTTCACTTACAATATAACTCTCTCCCTCATTCTGGCTAAAAAGATGATAAAGAGCTAACATTGCTGATGACATGTATACCTAATTCTCTGTCATGTAGTGTTTTACATTATTTTCATATCTCTGCTGGGCTGACATAGTTAAATAAACAATATAAACCTCCAGGCTATATTTGAATAATTTATTTTTTCCCTTATGACCAAATGTTTTTACTGTGATCAGGCAGTTTAATTGAATTCTATTCTGAGATTTTAATGTTAACCACCTGACTATAATCAGTTGTGCAATTTCCAAGTGCTGACCCAGTTAAATATGCAATATTAAAACGTAACTCTCGCCAAAATGCAACCTAAGGTCTTTTTGTGAATGTACCCGAGTCAAACTTTTGTTTAAAAGCATAATTAGGACGGAAGCGCCACTTTTAAGATTGACCTTATTTTCGTTTTCAGTCAAATGCCCTTTTGAATGGGAGTGCTAGGGGCACTACTATGATCGCACGAACACTAAGAATGCTCGACACAACATGAAACTTTGCTTGAGGTATCACCAGGGGCTCTACACATGAACTTGAGCATTGATAACATTGTTTATGTACAGAGTTTACTAAAAAAGGTTTTGAACAACTCACTTTAGCAGTTTTTTCTGCTCCCCGCCATCTTGAGAGTCAAAGTGTGTACACAAACAACATTCTCAATGCTAGAGTTCATGTGTAGAGCCCCTGGTGATACTTCCAGCCAAGTTTCATGTTGTGTCAAGCTTTCTTAGCGTTTTAAAAATAGCTATTTTGATGCGATCATAGTGCCCCTAGCACTCCCATTCAAAAGGGCATTTGACTGAAAACGAAAATACGGTCAATCTTAAAAATGGGGCTTCCGTCCTAATTATGCTTTTAAAAGAAAGTTTGACTCGGGGAACATTCACAAAAAGACCCTAGGTTGCATTTTGGTGAATGTTACGATTTAAGGCTGAGCAAAAGTGCATGTTTGAGTGTTCCAGTATAGTGTAGTTCATATATGAACACCAGGGGGCAGAGGCTACAAATCACTGCACGTTTCTGCTGTGAACCAGACAAGGCAGTAAGCTTCTCCTCACAACACTTAGCTCCTATGGCGCCATTTTAATGCTAACAAGCACTCACCCCCTGCTAGCATCCCATTGACTGCCATTCATTTTGACATCACTTTGACAGCGAATAACTTTACATCTGAAGCATTAATACTTTTTGTTCGTTTATTTCTAAAGAAACACGACAATGTATAAAAGGCTCCATTACCTTGTATCTCACGTTATGGCTCCGTAGCAGACATTTTTGTAAAAATAGGTTGACTGTCATAACCACACAACTTACTGTTGCATAGAGGAATTACCGTATAGTACAGGAGAAGCTCACAGGCAGTTTCGACTTGCATTAGCTGTTTAAGTTGAATTACTAATGTTAACTAGCTGTTAAGGAGGGTTCAGTTTTAGAGGTTGATTGCCATCGTCATTGGGCATCGGTCAGAATGCATAGGAAAAGCCACAGAGAAGTTCAGTCCATTCAATGAAGATTTATTCAACAAAAGGTGGTGAGGCAAATGATAATGGATAACATAACAGAACAGGACAGACATACACACATGGGTTGGAGAATCTGGGAAGAAACAAATAGAAATTAGAGTCAAGTCAATATTCTGACATGTTCATCATAAAGTAATTAGATAAATTAAAGCTGTCATTCAAAAAGACACATTATCAAGAAATATAATGGAAAAATAAGGTGCAAAATAAAACTCATCTTACCAGCTGCCAACCCCTGTGAAGGTGTAGAAAAGACTGACTGAGAGGGAGTGCAGTCTTTAAATAAGGAGTGACCAGGTGAACTCAATCAGGGTGGAAACAAGCCAATCAGTTGTGAAGACAGGGGAGGAAAGGAAGTGAGGTACAGGAAGTGAGGTAAGTGTAGAAAGCAAGTGTCAAAATAAGATAAAAATAGGAAACTTTAGTACACTAGCATTTTAGTTAGCAATAATTAGCCTGTGCCTATGTTATCTCCTTACATTTACCTACGCTCTCCGTCTCTGCAAGATTCGGAATGACTGAGATTTCTCTTGGCACAGCTACCAGAAGACTTCCAACTTCCAGACAGGTTGCTCACGTCACATTTACGTCGTCTCTCTCAGTTGGAGGCTGCACAGTAACGCTCAGCGCTCACCGGAAAAGTGCTTCTAATATCCTTCACTGGTCTCCGTCCAGAGCAACGGGATCTGTTGACAGTATATAATGGACCAACAGATCCCGTTGCTCTGGACGGAGTCCAGTGAAGGATATTAGAAGCACTTTTCCGGTGAGCGCTGAGCGTTACTTCCGTTACTGCGCAGCCTCCAACTGAGAGAGACGACGTAAATGTGACGTGAGCAACCTGTCTGAAAGTTGTAAGTCTTCTGGTCCTCTGACATGCTACTTAATGCTAGCTAATGCTAAAGCTAGCTATATAACTATAGTCTATATATCAAACAGCTCACAGTGCGAAATAAAGCTCAAGCCTCTATGTGTAGAATTAGGAAAATATTGACTTTGGTGCACCCTGTAGTAGTTTCAAAGAAAACACTGTGGCAGACTATCCAGCCTTTCCCTAGTAATTATCAACTGTTTAATTCTGACATGTATTGATTGGTTGTTTGTTTTAGCTTCAAATTCTGAAGTCCAATGATTAAACGCTGATTATATGGACTGAACACACTTACACAAAGACAAGATAAAGAGACAATCAGGACTTTGCTCTTTAGTTTTGTGGGGTTTTGCAGTGTTGTGGGTGGTAATTTACAAAACCCAAACAAAGTAAATCAGTTGGACCCCGAGGGGCTGAGAGGATGCAGAGAGCGGTGAGTCTGGTGTCTCTGCTGGTCCTGAGTTCGGACTGGATCCTGCAAGCGTTCTCTGTGCTATCAGAACCTTTCATACAAGAGAACTTTGATCTTGGCCGGGTGAGTATAGGCTGAAATACAGATTTTATTATTTAATTTATAGATGACTAAAAAATCTGTTGTTATAATTTTCCCCTTCCCCTGCATATTTTTGTCATGTGCTATGCTTTGCTGTACAGTAAATATGTCTGTGTCCCGTGCAGTTCATGGGGAAGTGGTATGAGTTAGCAGTGGTTTCTACTTGTCCTCACTACATGCAGCGCAAGAGGGGAAACCCCGTCATTGTTGCACTGGAGCTGCACCATGTTGCCTCTGAGGGCAACTTCACAATGATAGCCACTACTTTCAGGTAAAGACTTATATGCATTCTAGTAGTTTAAAGTATATCCTATTCAGAGTGTAACCTGTGCTGTGTTTGCATGTCTGTGTGCCCTGTATGTAGGAATAGCTCATGTAAGCAGACGTCCACAGATTATGGTTTGACCAAGACTCCAGGACGATTCTTCCACCATGTTGCAAGTATATTTCTCCAGCTTTCCGCTCCCCATCCTTTTTTTATCTAATTGTATATTTTGTCCAAACCTTCCATGCCACCTTGACAAGGTTTTAGTCATGCTAAACTAACTCTGTCATGCAATTTATTGTGAACACTTTCCTGTCTGCAGTGTTCGGAGCAGACGTTGATTCCTTTGTGGTTCATTCCAATTATGATGAGTATGCAATGATGCTTCTGCTAAGCACAGAGAAACCCTCGGGGATTAAAACCACCACAGTCAAGCTTTATGGTGGGTGACAATTGAATCTATCAATATGTTAATTTGTTGTACTTTTTGTATAAATGTGTTGTTTTTCATTCAATATATGAATCAGTCTGTGTAATGTTATCTATGTCCTCTTCAGGTCGAACTATGAGTGTGAGGACCGCTGTGCTGGATGAATTCAAAACGGTGGTCAGACAATATGGAGTGACTGATGATGCTATCGTCATGAATCAGAATAAAGGTGACACACACACACTTATGCTGATGATACCTGGTCCTCCCTAAAACCATCCCTTACGTTTGAAACATGAATTTCATTTCCTATGGCTTTTATTGACACACAGAAACAGACCCCCCCTCCCCTCTCTCTCTCTCTCCCTCCATCTTACTGTCTTCCCAGGTGAGTGTGTTCCTGGTGAGCAGATGACAACACCCGTCACTACTGAGCCTCAGGTACGTGCTTCTCAGATGTGCTGAAATTACATTTGCAAACTGATACCACAAATCTGTATTTGTATAAATCAGTCACCGGTTGTGGTTACTTTGTATGTCTATCATTCAGGTTTTTGTTTCCAAGAGGTGGGAAAAAAACACAGTGCCACCTGTGGTTTCTGCACAAGAGAAGTACACTGGTAATGTTTAACCAGGTGAGAGGACAATGTTTAAAGATTACAGTAATTAGACATTAATCAATGTTCCCACAGATCACATATGGTAGCCCATGGAAACAGTGTAAAATTGTGAGCTATCAAGGGTATTTCCACATATATCCAATGTCATTGCTATTTTATTTATTTATTTTCTGTATTGCGTTGCCTTTGTTAGACAGTGTACAATAGAGAGATGACAGGACATATTTATTTCCAAACTCAAGCCAATTCTGTCCTTCCACGATATGGAAAAAAAGTAATTCTCGCCGTCAGTACATCAAGACTGGACTATTGCAAGTCTTCCCCAGTCTTTGTCTGTGAGACATATACTCACCTATAAATGGTCCAAAATGGAGATGCAATGATGTTGACTTGTGCTAAAAAAGTGTGAGCACATCACCCCAAGACCCTGCTAACATTTTCTTTTCTGTACAGCACTTTGGTCAGCTGAAACTGTTTAATTGTGCTCTAGAAATAAACTTTACTTACTTACCTACTACAAATATTAAAATGTAAAAACCATATGACATATATTATAAGCCTGTCCAACTTTGGCATACATTTTTGTTTACTGTTACAGGGTGAGAGATCATGTGGAATAACTGAAGAGGAGGATTATTGCACAAACCAGACTATCATGTTGTCACACTAATGCAGAGTGTAAAAAACATTGTTCTCAATTTATTAAACCAGAGATCTTCAACAGGGGTTCCAAGGCATCTAGGGGGTCCTCAAAGTTATTGTTAAGTTTTTTCAGTACAAAAAATACTTTGCACATCTACTGTATAATGTGAGACAGGTGCGTTGGAGGGGGATAAGTAGGTCAAACGTTGCAAAGAAACTCCCGCATACTGCCTAACTTGCATGAATGAATGAAGGGAGTTCCTTTGCAACTTTTGAAAGTTTTTTTTCAAAAATGAAAATGTCTTAAAGCTACAGTATAGTGTGTAGTTTCTGTCGCCCCCATGAGGAGTTCTAAGTAATGACACTCCACGCAGTTGCCAATAGCCAAGGAGGACACGGAGGATTAAAAAAACATGGACTCTTCAGAAGAGGTAGTCATCTTCACTCAAGTTTCTACACGCGAAAGTCGCCAGACGACGCACACAAATACAGAGTGTTTTGTGAAGTTGATAGTCTTAATTAGCTTTGTAACAACTCATTTGGCAATGGCTTGAATGTAACAGATGTTCATTAAAAGTTATGCACTAAAGCTTTAACATGAATCCAACAAATTATTAGCAAATATAAATCAGCCTATTTGTGAAAAAAAGACATTAATGATAGGCCTACTGGCCTCTAGGTGAAATTACAAAAAGCCACAGATACAGTTAATCCTAACGATTCACTGTCTCACGCAATGTTTAACATTAAAACATGATTTATAAAATCATACCAACAATTATTTTTATAGCTTAGTTTTCTATGCACTAAGAAAGTTTATCATGCCACTTAATTTTATAAAATATGTAGTAGGGTGTCCCTGCTCCATCCCTATCTCAGATAAGGGGTCCTTGGCTTAAAAAACGTTGAAGATGCCCACAACGTGGTTTTGTTAGTACTGACTTCATATGGATACAGCACTGTATGGATACCATATGTTACTATATCACTATTGTATTTTCTATACATAAATGCTTGGTATGCAAAATTCATTTGTAATGTATACGCGCTTTGCAAATAAAGTGATTAAGTGTTTGTCTGAGTGCATTGGATCTTTCAGAGTACTGAAACCCATACTATAATCTTATACTGCAACGTTTAAAAATACTGTTGAGACATGTTTGTTTGAATCTCATTTTTCAAACCTACAGTAAAATAAACCAAAGACAATAAAAGTAAGAAAGGAAGAAACAAAGAAATAAATGCAAACTTGACTTGGTAGATCTCTGTTCCCACCAGCCAACCATTAAGGAATATATAGCTTTTCATAATTAGCATTGAAACTGTAAAATCCCCATCGCTCAGTAGTTAAGAGAATTAATGTTCTTTCCTGCAAGTAAAATCAAAAAACAAAATCCAGATTACAGACACAATATTGACTTGTTGGTGTTGCCAAAACTCTGAAGTCCAATGTTTAAGCTGTCCTGGCAAGTCAGAGCAAAAAGTAAGAGACAGAGGCAGAACTTTGCTCTTTTGCTTGTTTGTTATTTACTTGGCCGTGGGAGTGAGTGCATACAAAACATAGGTCAATGCCCTGTCCTTATTTGAAGGGTTGAGAGGGGGTGTAAGAAACGGTGAGGAGGTGGCTCTTTCCTGGGATTCAGTGACTCAGACATCAATCCTCTCTGAGACGAGTGGACAGACAGGCTGATAGGATGCAGAAAACAGTGATTCTGGTTTCCCTGCTGGTCCTGGGGTGGTCGTGGGCCCTTCAGGGGGTCCCTGTACTCCCAGATCCTCTCTACACCACGCAGGAGAACTTTGATCTGGCCCGGGTGAGTTCGGCAGACTTTCATGTTATTTTTGTTATGAGGTAAAAGGCAGAAGCACAGTAGTTAGTGTGTTCTCCTTTCCACCCTTTTCTGTCTGTTATTAGAGTAATACACTTTACTTAATATTTAAGGGTATGGAATGTTTCACCCTGCAATTGAAACCTTCATTAATTAATGACCTAAAAATCTTGAATAGAAGATAAAACCTCCTATGATCTTTATGTGTGAAATGTAGAAAACTTTTAAAGCATTTCGGGCTAGTTTCAGTTACACACAAGTCAAGTAGGCTAAATTAAGAGCATATAAGTACATTGTCTGCATATAGTGATATCTTGTGTCCTGAAGATTTTTATTGTGAGATCTATTCTAATGAGCTCTTTAAAGGGCTTGATATCTCTAGTAAATTGCAGACGACTTAGTAGGTGCCCTCTATTAGTGTGTCTCTGGAGTGTTAAAGACCCCTTCCATTTAAAAACAAAGTTTTTAATCTTATTATCATGTCCATAGTGTTTGATATACTACAAGACATATCATGAGCAAAAAAATGCCATGACTGAGCATTTCCTCCTTGGAGCTGCAGTGTACCATTGACAGTCTCAAAAACATGGATTCAAACAGCCAGGGTTTCATACCTCACATACCTACAGAACCAATCCTGTTAACTTGCAGGGTGGGGCATTCCATATTATTAGCATAACGCTATGGCAAAACCAGCGCACTGGCAAAACAAGGGGTATCAGAGGATAAGCCAGGTGTAGCTACATATTTGTATCTGGAGGACTTAAAGTGTAGCGAGAAGTTAAAACTAGCAGTTAAAACAAATAATTGTATTCAATATTTTCATTTTGTAGCATTTTTATTTTTATAGCACTTTGTGTTTATTTAATAAAGTAAGATAAACTTTTTAGGTTTTTGATCTGGTATACTGAACCAACAATACCTGTGTCAGTTATAGGTTGTATGTGTATTAAGTTAGTAAAATGTAAATATATAACGGTTCCTCTTTCTAACAGTTTTTGGGAACATGGCATGATGTTGCTGTGGCAAGTACATGTCCCCATGTGCAACGTCATAGGAGAGATGCAGCCATCGGTAAATTGGTACTGCAGAGAGGCACCACTCAAGGCAAACTCAAAATGACTCAAACTGTACTCAGGTTGGTAAGAAGTGCACACACTAATCAAAAAGCATGTTTTTGAGAGTTGGAAAAAATAAGAAAATATTTTTAGATAAATTTTAATTTACTGGTATGCATTTTCTATTCAAATTCAAACCCTTTTTACACTTTGACTCTCTCTAAACACTTTAGTCCTTAAAACATTTTAGGAAATGTATTTAATTCAATATGACATGTTTGATATCAAAGAGAAAAAATACATGAATATGTTAACAAATGCATATATTATATATTATGTAAATCATATTATGCACACACATTGGCTAATCCTGATAGTATTTTGGTCCAACAGCATTCAGTAAATTATCCAGTGTAAAATCCAGTGGTGGAAAGTAACTAAGTACAGTTACTCAAGTACAGTTTCTGTCACTTTATACTTCTACTCCACTATAGTTCAGGAGGTAACATGTACTTTTTACTCCACTAGGTAGATCAGATTATTGATACAAAATATAATAAATTATGATGTAATATAGATTAAGCTACTAGACAGTATATAAAGTGGTTAAAATTCTACCAGCCTCAACATTAGTAATGCTTACATATTAATTATATATATATATATATATATATATATATATATATATATATATATATATATATAATTCTGAAAAATTCTACACACACAGGAGAACTTTTTATTCTTCATATGGTCTGTGTATCAGTTCATATCTAAATTTGTTATTTTTGGTGTTTGTGCAGACAAGGAACATGTAAGGAGATGTCTGGGGACTATGAGTTGACTACTACTCCAGGACGATTCTCCTACCATGTTGCCAGTACGTCTCCCTCTGTATAATCCTGCAGTGATACAGCTCTCTTTTCAGTTCATGCGCTCCGTTTTTAAAGGTATCTCTTCTGTCCTCTCCACAGGGTGGGGGGCAGACGTGGATGCCTACGTGGTTCACACAAACTACAATGAGTATGCGATAGTGATAATGAGCAAACAGAAATCATCAGGGGATAAGAGCACCTCAGTTAAGCTTTACAGTGAGTGGACAATCTTCATAGATGCACTGGAACATTTCACTATATTATTCATTCTAGTTCAGCTTTAATGCTGTTGAATAAACCTAAACAGTAAACCAAACCATGTATTATTTTTTGAGATTTCCCCCCTCATTTATGTTAAGATAGACCATCTTATGACATGAATATATTATATTCAAACCCTTTACACCATGTTAAAGTATTTGTTGACATCTGCTTCATCTGACTTACTCTGTCCTCTTCAGGTCGAACTATGGCTGTGAGAGACACTGTGCTGGATGACTTCAAAACACTGGTCAGACAACAGGGAATGAGTGATAACACTATTATCATTAAGCAGAACAAAGGTACAACACAGATTATCACACACAATTGCACAGACCTCTAAATATGAAGCATTCAGATGATATTTGAATGAGCAATGAAGGTTCACAGAGATGTTACCAGCACTCTTCATGAAACAGTTCAGATTTATTGTCCTACAAGAGGAAATTTTTTTTGCAGCATACAAACATAAAACATCAGCACAATCAAAATACAATCAGACACTAAAAGAGTACATTGTTTGGCTATAATGTGCATGGGTGTCTAAATGATACCTTTTCATTTAAAACCTTACAGGTGACTGTGTTCCTGGAGAGCAGCCGTCAGCTCAGCCCGAGCCTCAGGTACTCAAAATTTACATTTATTTAATCTAACTAAATAGTCTTACCATAAATGTTTGGATTATATTTTCATTTAAACACAATTTAACAAATTAAATATATATATATATATATATATATATATATATATATATATATATATATATTTGCCTGTGGTATATATAATACCACAGGCAAATGGAAACCATGCGGAGGCTTCAAGGCAAGTACCTACACAGGGTAAGGCAGCTCCTGGAGAGCCAGTTGAATAGTAAGAACAAGGTCCGAGCCATCAACACATATGCACTGCCAGTCATTAGATACCCAGCTGGTATAATAACCTCGCCAAAGGAAGAGATAGAAGCCACTGATATCAAGACAAGAAAGCTCCTCAGGAGGAGGAGGGTTTCACCCCAAGTCCAGCACCGTGAAACTAAACACCAAGCGGAAGGAGGGTGGCCGAGGACTAGTTAGCGTCAAAGCCATGACCTGCTAAGTACGTCAGAGTCATGACCTGCTAAGTAAATATCTAAGGCAGCAGATATCCGGTGATGAGGAGGCAGGGGAGAGGAGGAACCATCATGGAAGGACAAGCCCCTGCATGGCATGTACCACCGACAGATAGAAGAAGTAGCTGATATTGAGAAAACATACCAATGGCTGGAAAAGGCTGGTCTGAAAGATAGCACAGAGGCACTAATCATGAGCACAAGATCAGTAGAGGCCGGGGTCTACCATACCTGACCCCAGGTGCAGGCTGTGTAAAGATGCCCCTGAGACAGTCCAGTACATAACAGCGGGGTGTAAAATGCAGGCAGGTACGGCATACCTGGAACGCCATAACCAAGTGATTGGCATAGTGTACAGGAACATATGTGCCGAGTATGGGGAGAATGACAGAGCTAAGATCCTGTGGGACTTCCAGATCCAGACTGATAAAATGGCGATGGCTAATCAACCGGCCATCGTGGTGGTCGACAAACAGCAGAAGAAGGTAGTTGTGATAGATGTAGCAATCCCAAGCGATAGTAGCATCAAGAAGAAGGAACACGAGAAGCTTGAAAAATACCAAGGGCTTACAAAGGAGTTAGAGGAGATGTGGAAAGTGAAGGTAACAGTGGTTCCAGTGGTAATCGGAGCACTCAGGGCAGTAACCCCCAGACTGGGACAGTGGCCCAGCAAATTCCAGGAACAACATCTGAGATCTCTGTCCAGAGGAGCACAGTCTTAGGAATAGCTAAGAGACTGCACTCAGGTAGAGGACCCAAGCTTGAAGGAAGAGGACCGCCCAGGATGGGGCGAGTGTGGAATTTCTTTTTTTATATACAGTATATATATATATAAAATAAATCCCTTCCAGCATTAGTTGAAGTATGAAGTTCAGAATCAAGTAAAACTTCAGATGTATTAGCAACATAATCTAAATATTCTACATTTAATAAATATTTATTAATATAATATTTAATATAAAATAAAATACTTGTAAAAATTGTCTCTTTTAGAGTGTGCTAATGTGGACAGTGCCTTTAATGCAGTTGGTTTACAAGACATCTGTTGATTGTGAAAGAGACATTTAAACGGTATATTTGGGGTTTAGGTGTCTTTGTATCTCTAAGTCTGTCTGCGGTTTTGATACAGCGGATGAAAAGAAATGTGGTGCCTTCTTTGGCTCCTGCAGACGTTGAGGGTTCTGGTGATGATACACCTCTTTTCAATGGAACCGGTAAGTGATCAGCTTACTCAGTTGAATAACCCTGATATGCTTAGATATATCCTACAGCATAGCGCATTCATGAAAATGGATGTATGTTGAATGGAAGATAAGAGATCCTGATTCTGATGTTGCAACTAATGGGCATATATCCTTCCTCCTGCTATTCTCTCACTCTCTCTCTCCTTGTAGAGGCCTGTAAAGCAGCACCAGATACAGGACCATGTTTTGGGATGCACCAGCGTTACTACTACAACTCCTCCCTAATGAGCTGTGAACTCTTCAAGTACGGAGGGTGTTTGGGCAACCAGAACAACTTTGAAAATGAGAGAGAGTGCCTGCAGAGATGTCGCACTGAGGGTAGGAGTGAAATACAAAATAAAACTGCATACATGTATGGGAAGATTATACAATACATGCATCATTAATATGTTGGCCCATTTCCAGTTTATTCTATGTAAGTGCAGTATTTTGTCTTGTTTGTATTTTTAACCATTTTTCTTATTAAAATTTGAAATGGGCATTTAACTGTTGCAGATTTAGACTACAGTAGCAAACCCACCCACAAATACTGTTGATTGTGTTTGATGAGGCTCCCTTTGCTAGGTTTTCCATCTGTAGGCCAGAATTAAGTAATACTGCCTGTTAAGATGTAGTGAAAAAAACAATAAAACCCTGGAAATACATGAAAATATCAATGCTCCTTTGTTCTGTCTTCACAGCTGTGTGCCGTCTGCCCATGGTGGCCCAACCCTGCACAGGCCAGCCACCCATCTGGGCCTTTGACTCCACCGTTGGACTGTGCGTGCCCTACAAACAGGGCTTCTGCCAGGGCAACGCCAACAAGTTCTACAGCAAGGCCGAGTGTGACGAGTACTGCGGGGTGGTGAATGATGGTGAGATGATAAAGGAGATGCATTACACATTAAATCTCCATCCACATATGATGACAACATTTATTTTTGTTTTTTTGCTGTTTTACAGAGGGAGAGCTCCTGAAGGCAAACTAAGTGAGATGAGGAAACATTGCTGCTCATCATGATACAGAGATGCAACATGAACCAGCATCACATAAGGTGCACAATAAAATAACATGATTTTGTCTCTGCACTCACAGAATATGTGAAGTTATACTACAACAGATCAGTAATAAAACAAGCCATGACTCTGTTTCTCTGGTGCCTCTTGTTTGTTGCGGATGCAGTTTCTTCCTGGCGTCCATAAATACATAAAAAAAGAAAAAAATCATGGAAATGCTCCTTTTTCAGCTCCTCATTTAAGATATCAGTTATACCATCACATATACAAAGTAGTATATTGTACAGCCATGAGCACAGATGTTTCAGCAATGATAATTGGAAGGACATCTATTATAGATTTTGACAACCAACTGATAACTTGCTCTGGCCATGCTTATAGATAAGTTACTCCTATAGTCCAGATGACGAACCACTAGTTTAAAGATCTTTATCACAGTAAACTAGTTAGTAGTGCTGAGTGATAATTTTCATCCATACACACACTCCTACAACTTTCCTGTGCTTGTGTGTCATTATACACACACACACACACACACACACACACACACACACACACACACACACAGTTCATGTTGTCATGTTGCCACTTGTGCATGTGAACCACCAATGTTCGCACACACATGCATATGAATTTGAATTGATGAATACATAACTTATTTTGTATCATTTTAATGTAACTAGCACAGCCACATTGACTTAAAAGATTGGATGTGTTTAATGTGGTGAAAGATGTCAATTTAAAAAAGATAACGTAGGAGTAAGTATTTTAGCTAACTGTATCAAATATACAAACGTTAAAAAAGATGTGCTTGTGACATTGTTTGTATTAATACAGCTGTTAAAATTATATTTTATTGATGCTTATAATAGTTGTAAAAAATGGAAGATGAGATTCAACTTTGCACCCTGAACCAAATTTGTTTCTTTGTAAAACGCCAACGTTAAAAGTAAGTAGTACTACCTTGAAGTTATATGACTTCACCAGATGTATTTATGTTTTAGCAACATTGCGTCGTTACGTCACCAAACTGTAAGTCTCACAGACAAGATATGGTTCAACATGAATATGAATTCATGAATACAAAAATGATTTTGTATAATTTTAATGTAACTAGCATAACCACATTCGCTTAAAAGATTGTTTGTTTAATGTGGTGAAAGATGCCGATTTAAAATAGATAACATAGCAGCAAGTAGTTTAGCTAATAATATTAAATATTAGGGCTGTCAATCGATTAAAAGACGTTATCTAATTAATTACATACTCTGTGATTAATTAATCGAAATTAATGGCATACATAATTAATGGTGCCTGAACCGATACTTTTTAAGAAAGTAAAAAAAGAAAAGAAAAAAAAGGGTACTACACAACAGTTGGTGACATTAAATAACGGCTTGTTTATTGCTAAGGCCATATGGTCAAAATTAAATGATTAAATAATAATGTATAACAATAACTTATTTCACTAGTAAATTGGTGTTGAACGACAAAAACAACAACCAGATAGGAAAAGGACATTTACAATAACTTCAAATGCACCACGACGCTGTAGTTTACCAGTTTCATTGAACGCACCGTCTGTGTTGTTTCTCCGACGGCAGCTGCAGATTGTTACATCCCGGTGTTGAATCCTCTACAGTAAAACACAGTCAAACTTTACACCGTTTAGCGTTAGCTGTCAGCATTTTAACCGTGTTTAATCCAGCTACTAGCTAGCGGTAGGCTAACGTTAGCTGCTGTTGAGTATAGTGTTAACTAGCGTCATGTGCAGCGGTGTTTGTGTTTCAGAGCATCAGAGAGAAGCGCAGACATATCAGTGGCACCAGATTTTCGTCTGTATGCAAACGTCAGTATGGAATGGATTAATCTGCGTTAATTAATCGAATTTAACGCGTTATTTTGACAGGCCTATTAAATATACAAACATTAAACATTTTTAAACCTTATGTGATCAGTGTTAAAAAAGAAAAGAAAAAAAATGTAAGATGAGATTCAACTTTGCACCCTGTCCCAAATTTGTTTCTTTGTAAAACGCCAACGTTAAAAGTAAGTAGTACTACCCTGCATTTTACTCTGGTCTCATGTTATCTGCATTTCAACCTGAGCTCAATTATTTATAAAAACTTAATTATACAATGCAATATGCAACTGACAACTTTGTCTTAATATTTGATGGCCTGTTGTATCACTGAATGTATCACTGAAAAGACCCTGAAGGGTGTTGAAACGGCAACTATGATTACATCAAAAACTCTGACTCAAACAAGGTTCTTGTTATTTACTAGAAAAAAGAGGATTTAAGAAAACTATAAGAGATTGTTAAAAAAGAAAAAGATATAGGAAGCTTGTCCCTCCAAGCGAACTGCTATTTTATTTATGAATTGGTATATCCAAATGTGATATTGTTCGACTTTGTATTTCTAATATTGTTATACAATGTTCTGTTAATTTTGTTTTCTGTTTCCTAGTACCATTTTTCAGTCTTAAGTACTTAATACAAGAAACAAATTAACAGTTAATCATGCAACATTAGTTAGTTGCAAGGATGTATAATACAAATTACTGCAATGATTATCTCTCTCCTACATTGAGTAGTCAGGTCAGTCTTTACCTAAACACCTTTATGCTATGTACAAATTGACATTAATGTAACTTTAAATAAAAACCCCATACTACTACTTGTCCAAATAGTTATGAGACAAACTGCAGATTCTAGTTTTAGTGATATATAATTCAGACCTGGGTAGCTTAAGTTGACTGACATTCGATAAAATTACCAACCAGTTGTTGATGGAATGCACAAGGCAACAGGCAACTTTTCCTTCGGTGACATGCTGCCAGAGTGATATAGAGCCAGCGGACGGGTTGTCTTTAACTTTCACTGTTTATTTTACACAAGTGTAGACGGTGGTCCGCATTCTTAACAGGCCCAGATTCATAAGCATCAGTTCTGCTGTATGAAACGAGCTGCTGTCATGCAAGCCAGAGGATGGCGCCTATTGGTAACAGTTGCCGCAACTAAGGTCAAAGGTCAACCTCTGCTCTACATACATGTATGTAGAGCATGTAAACATGTATGTTGTTTTATTTTCTGTTTTTCTGTTTCCTAGTCCCATTTTTTAGTCTTAAGTACTTAATACAAGAAACAAATTAACAGTTAATTATGCAACATTAGTTAGTTGCAAGGATGTATAATACAAATTACTGCAATGATTATAATGAATAATTATAATGAATATCTCTCTCCTATATTGAGTAGTCAGGTCGGTCTTTACCTAAACACCTTTATGCTATGTACAACTTGACATTAATCCGTAACAACTACGTTTTAACCAGCTTTATCTTATTATCATATATTATATTATCATATATGCTGCATGAAAACGAACTGTGAGCCATAGCAAGGGGCCTCTAACCAGTTGCCATAGCTAAGGTCAAAGGTCAACCTCTGCTCTGCTGAACACACACACACACACACACACACAGATGGCATGTCAACAACTGTACATTTATGTCCACATACGTTCTCGCTTAGTAGTTATCTTTTAGATTGGATATGTCGTTAGATTAAATGCCCGTAGGAAAATAATTTCCAGACACAACCAGAACCTCTCAAGCTAAAAAGCATTGAGTGTTAAATGCCACATGTCCCACTGTAGCCTTTCATCTCACTATATACACAGTTTGGTTTTATTGAAGACTGGGTTTTCTTTTCATCTTTTAAAACAAACAGCCACTCCTCGGCTATTTGTTTTAAAAGATGAAAAGAAAATTTGTCCAACCCAGTCTTTCCGTAATTTAAGATGCTCTTCAGGTAAAAGGTGAGTTTCTTGCAATAAGGCTATTCCCACTTTTTCTTTTTTGATAGCTGTAAGTATTCTTTTCCTTTTGATAGGATGTCATGTATTACGACTTCAACCAATCACAGCAGTCCCACGTGCACTCTGAGAGCCAATGACCAATCGGGAGTGAGAATGGGTTGATCATTTCCTTGTTTTTGATATGAAGACGAGACGTGTGTGACTCATTTACCAACAAAACGTACAGCGAAAGACCGTGCAAAACATTTCAGACCGTCCTGCCAACCTGTGTACATTTTATCATCAATGTAGACTGTAACGATTTAAAAGTCGCGGAATTTGCTGCCGTTAAGTTAATAAGTTAAAGTCAGTACTTTATCAAACTGTATGAATGTGTGTCCCAGCCCGGGCCAGGTGAGGAAAATAACTAACAATGTAAAGATCAACAAGCCACTGACAGACATGTTCAAATTTGATTCATTCAATACATTATTTTTTGTCTTAAATCCACCAGCCATTTTCATATTATACCAACATTTGCAGCATCCTGAGCCTTTTTGGTAAGGTTACTAGGAAATCTCAGCCCAGAGTAGTTTTATTCTCCCCAAAACATGTTTCCTTTTTATTAGATAAGATAAGAACTATTAAAAAAATAAATAAAAAAAATCACAACTTTTTTGCAACTTTCACTGTCTCCCGCAACTTCATTGCAACAAACAGACAAAGACATCGCAACTTTTATTGCAATTTTTTACAAAAGCTCCCGCGAAATCAGGCATTTTGGGCCGCAACAATCTCAAAAAAAGGCCGCGAAATCCTGGAGGGACTGAAGTTCATCAATTCGAGGCTTAACCCATTTCGTAGTTTTCTGGTTGACAGCCTCAGCGTTATTCAAGTCGCTCACCCGAGTTTCCAGCTGATCAACGCGCGTTGTTGCTGCGTCCAGCTTTTGGTTCAAATCAGCTGTTTGTTGCATAATCATTCTAATGTCGCGTTCAGCCTCTTGACGAAGATCTTTCAGTTCATCTTTCAGTTCTTTGAACTCATTGCTTAAGGAATTTTTTAACTCAGCAAACAATTTGTGCATTTCACTTAAGTCAGCCATGCTACTTGCGTCCCCAGCAATTTGTTTGTTTGCCGTTTTCTTCTTTGGCTAATACTTATTAGTCTCCTTATGCGTTCCGGAGCGAAGGTTCATAACTCAGTTTTCGCTGCCAGGCATATTTTCCTCTTTAGATGTAGGATAAACAAAGTACAAAATTACTTTTGGGGGGAGGTATAAGCAATCTCAGTCAAGCTGTTGCCATGTCACCGGAACTGGAAGCACCACCTCCAAAATAATCAATTCTCGTTTTTCCAGTATGTACATACATTACTACAGACAAAAAATCTATCTACTGACGCAAACAGATCATTTTCGTTCCTTCTTGTTTACCTAAAAACTAGTATGTTATAAAATAAAATGAATTAAGGTGAAATATTTAATCCATGTTAATCAACTGAGTAAGTTGATCTCGTACCTGTAGCATTGAACAGAGGAGCTTTGAGCAGAGTTGCATCCTCCACGTCTGCAGGAGCCACAGAGGGCTCCACCTGTATCACAGCCACAGACAGACACGGTCAGAGATACATGACATTTAAATCCTCTTGTAGAAATGTTCCACATAACAATTCTTTCAAACTCTCTAATTTGGTTGACAACATCACATATTCTGTAATGTCTTATTAAAGTATTTCATTGAAACTAGCATTACAAAAAGTGAGACATACCTATCCAATATATATATATATATATTTTAAATATCTACGGCATTAAATCAATGTGGCTTGAAACAATAAACCTTTCATTCACTGTTGGTATAAAGAACCAGTATGACAGCATTACAAGAGACAGTGAATACAAGAATATAATAATCCACAAAAAGTACAAGAATGGCCATAAAGGAAGACTAGATAATCCTTTATAATAATTATAAAAACAGCTGCGGTCAGAGATACATGACATTTAAATCCTCTTCTGTAATATCCCACGCTACATTCTCCTGAGCATGTTTCAAGATTAGCTTAAACACTTTTTCCAATTCAGTTGACCATATCACACATTCTGTAATGTGTTATTACACTTAAGCTCAATCACATTCTTTACAAGTGTAATATTCATATCCAAAACCTTTCTTTTTGAAATATCTGCAGCATTAAATCAAAGGGAAATTGTTCATTTTTAATCTGATAAACTTTTAATTATCTGATAAAGAACCAGTATTGCAGCCTTGCAATAGACAATAAAAGAAAAAATAACATTTACATAATCAACAAAAAAGAAGGATATAAACTAATTTACAAAAACAGCTGCAGAGCTCAGACACTGACCTGATCCCCATCAACAGGGACCCCGTGGAGGATCCAGGTCCACCCCAGGAGCAGCACAGAAACCAGAATCATTGCTTTCTCCATCTTAACACTTCTGTCTTGCCGTGTCTGAAGTTCTGAGAGCCTGAATTGATGGAAATATAGCTATCTACTTGCTTCTTATATTCTTATAATACCCCCCAGCCCTGTACATTGACCTATATGACTCATGTGTGCTGTGCTGCTCCCATATGTACAGTATTTACTCCCACAGACAACGAGTAAATCAACACCCTTTTATTTTGAACCGTGTGTCACCTGATGGGGTTGTACACACTCATCACCATCTAACGTAATATCACTCGATCCAACCATAGACTGTTAATATTAATGGACAAGGCATCCGGTTCGGCGAAGTGCTGCAAATGCGGAAGTGCCTTAAACCTGCATTCTATCTGAATTCCAGCAGGGGGCGACATGTGCGGTTGCAAAAGGAGGTCAGTTTCTGTAGAAGTCTATGAGAAAGTGACTCACTTCTCACTTGATTTATTACCTCAGTAAACATTTTCATAATGAGTTTATGGTTTCAATCGCTAGTTTTAGGTCTTCTTTAACACAGAATGATGTTCCATCCATCCATCTTCATCCGCTTATCCGGGGTCGGGTCGCGGGGGTAGCAGCTCCAGCAGGGGACCCCAAACTTCCCTTTCCCGGGCCACATTAACCAGCTCCGACTGGGGGATCCCGAGGCGTTCCCAGGCCAGGTTAGAGATATAATCCCTCCACCTAGTCCTGGGTCTCCCCCGAGGCCTCCTCCCAGCTGGACGTGCCTGGAACACCTCCCTAGGGAGGCGCCCAGGGGGCATCCTTACCAGATGCCCGAACCACCTCAACTGGCTCCTTTCGACGCAAAGGAGCAGCGGCTCTACTCCGAGCTCCTCACGGATAACTGAGCTTCTCACCCTATCTCTAAGGGAGACGCCAGCTACCCTCCTGAGGAAACCCATTTCGGCCGCTTGTACCCTGGATCTTGTTCTTTCGGTCATGACCCAGCCTTCATGACCATAGGTGAGGGTAGGAACAAAAACTGACCAGTAGATTGAGAGCTTTGCCTTCTGGCTCAGCTCTCTTTTCGTCACAACGGTGTGATAAATTGAATGTAATACCGTACCTGCTGTGCCGATTCTCCGACCAATCTCCCGCTCCATTGTCCCCTCACTCGCGAACAAGACCCCAAGGTACTTGAACTCCTTCACTTGGGGTAAGGACTCATTCCCTACCTGGAGAAGGCACTCCATCGGTTTCCTGCTGAGAACCATGGCCTCCGATTTAGAGGTGCTGATCCTCATCCCTGCCGCTTCACACTCGGCTGCGAACCGATCCAGTGAGTGCTGAAGGTCACAGGCCGATGATGCCATCAGGACCACATCATCTGCAAAAAGCAGCGATGAGATCCCCAGCCCACCGAACTGCAACCCCTCTCCACCCCGACTACGCCTCGATATCCTGTCCATAAATACTACAAACAGGATTGGTGACAAAGCGCAGCCCTGGCGGAGGCCAACTCTCACCTGAAACAAGTCCGACTTACTGCCGAGAACCCGGACACAGCTCTCGCTTTGGTCGTACAGAGATTGGATGGCCCTGAGAAGGGACCCCTCACCCCGTGACTCCCGCAGCACCTCCCACAGTATCTCCCGGGGCACCCGGTCATACGCCTTCTCCAGATCCACAAAACACATGTAGACTGGTTGGGCATACTCCCAGGCTCCCTCCAGGATCCTTGCGAGAGTAAAGATCTGGTCCGTTGTTCCACGACCAGGACGGAATCCGCATTGTTCCTCTTCAACCTGAGATTCGACTATCGACCGAACCCTCCTTTCCAGCACCTTGGAGTAGACTTTACCGGGGAGGCTGAGAAGTGTGATACCCCTGTAATTGGCACACACCCTCTGGTCCCCCTTTTTAAAAAGGGGAACCACCACCCCGGTCTGCCACTCCTTAGGCACCGTCCCAGACTTCCACGCAATGTTGAAGAGGCGTGTCAGCGTTGAAGTCCCCCAGCAGAACTATGGAGTCCCCGACTGGAGCCCCATGCAGGACTCCACTCAAGGTCTCCAAGAAGGCTGAATACTCTGAACTCTTGTTTGGTGCATATGCACAAACAACAGTCAGAGTTTTCCCCCCCACAACCCACAGGCGTAGGGAGGCGACCCTCTTGTCCACCGGGTTAAACTCCAACGTAGCGGCGCTCAGCCGGGGGCTTGTGAGTATCCCCACACCCACCCGGCGCCTCACACCCTGGGCAACTCCGGAGAAGAAAAGAGTCCAACCCCTATCCAGGAGTATGGTTCCAGAACCAAGACTGTGCGTAGAGGTAAGCCCCACCAGATCTAACCGGTAGCGCTCCACCTCCCGCACAAGTTCCGGCTCCTTCCCCCACAGAGAGGTGACATTCCACGTCCCCCAGAGCCAGCCTCTGCTGCCCGGGTCTGGTCCGTCGAGGCCCCTGACCTTCACTGCCACCCATGTGGCAGTGCACCCGACCCCAGCGGTTCCTCCCACAGGTGGTGGGCCCATGGGATGGAGGGATGTCCGCCACGTAGCTTTTTCGGGCTGTGCCCGACCGGGCTCCGTGGCAAACCCGGCCACCAGACGCTCGCTGACGAGCCCTCCATCTGGGCCTGGCTCCAGACGGGGGCCCCGGGCTTCCTCCGGGCAGGGTCACTTCATCCCTTCCTCGATTTTTCATAGGATTTTTGAACCATTCTTTGTCTGGCCCCTCACCTGAGACCACTTTGCCTTGGGAGACCCTACCAGGAGCACAAAGCTCCAGACAACACAGCCCTCAGGTTCATAGGGACACACAAACCTCTCCACCACGATAAGGTGATGGTTCCCGGAGAAGAACAGAATGATGTTCATTTTTTTAATTATGGTCTCATTGATTTTAAAATCGGCGATAAAGCAGGGGATGTTTTAGGGCATGGCTATGATGTGATTGCCAGTGAAAGTGTGTAACGTAACGTAGAGTGCAAGCAGCTCCTCCCTCACTCCTCCCTCTTTTTTTAAAGTTAGCTAGCGACGATAAGATAATCTTCCCTCTTCACTCTTCTTGCCGACTGTTGGCGCCGCTCCAGACAGCCAATCATATCTGCGATATGAAATGACGCTGTCGTGGGGCTACGGGATGTCAGCCCTACCGGCCATCAAATTTGTGTGATCTACATTAAACCAAAGAATTTCTAATAAGGGAAGAAGTTCCACACTCGCGTTACTTCCGGCTTCTGAACTGGTTGCAATTCCATATAGGGGGCGCTCACAGGCCAGTACAGAATGAATGGGACTCTATGGAGCTATACCCCTCAAAATCCACTTTTCTCAGGATATAATTTTTTGTCTAGTAATTTGAATGTTGCATTCGAAAGGGGAGGCTAAGAAAATACACACTGCTGGGTGTTAGATTTTTTAAAAGTGGCTTTTTTGTTCTAAAAATCCTTTTAAAATGTCAATGACGTCATACACATATACGGCCAGAGATACTGCTTTACGGCAAGCTCTGAGTCACTTCCTTTGTTCTCTCAAAGCATCGACAACACAGCTGACAGGTTAGGCTCTCCCTGTTAATACACGTGCTAGAAAGAGGTTTGCTAATGTTTTAAAGACCACGCCGAAATATTCACTCAGACATTCTGGTTCCGCTTTGGATGCCGTCAAGTGGGATCTCTCAGTCCTTCACTGACCAATCAGCATTCATTAGCAGAATGCTAGCGTGTAATGGGCAACAACGACTCAACCTGTAAGAAATCGAAAGGACATAAGTACTCGTTCATTCAACTTTTGTCTGACGCGGCGCTGCTGCTGCTAGCTTTGTTTGTACACATTGATAAAATGCAGTAGTATACTTAATGTTAAACATAAATATATACACTGATTTGATTACAGCAAAGACAATGTCGGCAGTACTGATGGCAAAATAGGCTACAGAATATTTCGTTCTGTATTGACAGGTGCAATATATATTTTTTTAATTACATTTATATCTGCATTTATGTCAAAACCTAGAGACTTTCCAACATCAAAATGTCATTTATCAATATGTATTTGTGTCAAAATTACATAACATATAAACATTTTTTCATATTCTGTTTTGCCTGGAAACGCTTCTAACACGCTTGCGTGTAGCATGAAAAATAGGCATTGGTCCTATTTCTAGCATGCATGCGTTTCCGCGCCTGAGACGTACGTGTCACGCAGGCAGTGTGCAAGCTCTAAAGCGTTCGAAGCAGGAACCACTCATCCCATGGTAAATGGTAAATGTATGCATTTATTTAGCGCCTTTCTACCTTACCACACATAGCACTTTTACAATTTGCCTGTCCTTCACCAATTCACATACACGATAATGGTGGAGCTGGGAGTAGGCTCGCTGCTGCTCCCCAGTCTGCATGCTGCGTGTGACCTGTTTTGCGCATGCGGTTAGTTAGATTAGGTAATTGGATTGTTTATATTTGCAGTGGGAAGATGAGCAAGATATTCCTAACAATCCTGACGCTCCTCTTTGATGTCACTGACCACTTCAGCCCTGACAGCATTTTTGTTGTAGTAACATGTTGTAAGATACAATAGTTTTGATCTCCCCCAGGGTGACTGACAGGGTATTTGTACTGTTGTTCTGCTAAATTCACACATTCACCTTTGTTCAGAAAATACTGAGGTGTCTTGATGAAACCATGCCTACTGAATGTGAAATGAAATGGGTTTTTGTTGGCATTTAGGCCTTTATTGTGACAGCTTAGACATTAAAGGGGAGAGAGAAGGGGAATGACATGCAGCAAAGTGCCACAGGTCAGAAATGAACCTGCTGCCTCTGCGCAGAGGACTGAGCCTCTTTACACGCGCCACCCAGGCACACCAAATTGTACTTTTTCATATTAATATGGCATTGTCTCACACCTCACCTATCAATTTACACATTTTTGAACAGTATTTGTCTTTGATTCTTAGATGTTGAATTTTGCAATGTATTTTGTATTTAATTTATATATTTTCTTTTATTTGCACTTTTAAAAACCTTTTTTTTCAGATTCTTAAAGTAACTGCTGCTAATGGAATAATATATGCATGGTGACATTTTCAAAAGGCATGCTATTTCATTAGTAAAAAAATATATATTAGAAAATGGATTTGTAACAGTTTTGTTTTTCGTACTGTACCCCGTAAGTAACCAGTATTTATAAAAACACTTAAACTGTTATTTATTTTTCCTTTCCTCCAATTGTTACTCGCTTGTTCTCTATAGTCTGGTTTTTAAGTTCCAATAAAGTACCTTTTCACTGTAAATGTTTATATAAGACACAATAATGCAGGACAAAATATACGGTAATGCATGTTACAGATGAACTCTTATCATCATGACACATATGCATTTGTTGATGTTGCAACAAGCCAAACTTTGTTCTGTTTACTCTTTTGTGTTTTACTTTGCCACAGATGTTACTGTAAGTCACCGGTTATGTGTGGGCTGAGATGAATAATTGTCATGATGTGAAATAGTAATCTGTAGCAAAAACATAGTGAAAAAGTAGTTATTTGAAATTTAAAACCACTCAAACACTGATGGACTTAAACGTACAATATGTCATTTTCTGCTGCTAGAGGTCTCTCAATCAAAACAATGGATGGTAATCACAGACTTTTAAAGCAACACTAGGTAACTTTTTGGTCCTCTTACAGGTTGGAAGCAGAATTGTCCATTACATTACATTGTCCATTTCATTCGAACTACAGATCCGCTACCCGATCTGGCAAACTTGCATAATGTAATGTAATGGACAATTCTGCTTCCAACCTGTAGGGGGACCGAAGCGGGAAAAAATTACCTAGTGTTGCTTTAATGGCGTTGTGAACTGTGGAACTATGGGAGTTGTAGTTTTCATTGTTAAACAGCATCGCTGATTAGAATGCATCCGTTCATGGAAGTTTACCCATTTCACTCCTGACTGCATATCAAGTTTCCCATTTGGGATAATAAGGTGACCCACTGAACTGAACTGAACTAAGTTTATTCACGTTACGTTTAGTAACGTTTATTCATGTTATTCTAATAAAATAGCTGCAGTTTCCCCAACATAATTACGTTTTCCTTGATTCGATTTGTATTGGTAGCTAGCTGACCAGTTTGCAAGCTAGTGAGCAGGCAAGCTAACATTAGCCAGCTGCTAGAACCACACTATGACAGTATATTTCATATGTCACTGGGGCGAAAGAGGTTTGTTGTATTGAAATCAATCAATATCAATAAATAAAAAATAATAATATCTGCTGTATAACTGTTGCAAAGTGGCATGTAATCAATGACAAAATGATGCCATGTGGCAGAAAAAAACTGTATTATGGTTACTGAGTATAACTCTTTCTGTGACATTGTATGATTTAAAATGACTCTCAAACGTATCATCTGAGTTCCCGTGTTTTGACGGAAGTTAGAGTAACTAGAGGGGTCAAAGGTTATATGACGCCACTGACAGGCGACTTAACAAAACGTCCCATGTCAAAAATAAAATTAGAGATTTCTCTGGGTTTGAAAATTGTTGAAACATTTAGAATAGTGGAAGTACACAACTCAACAAAATATATAACATAGGTATAGTCATTTTTAGAGTTTTTAATGCAGAAATGTTACATATTGTACCTTTAACAGAATTACAACTAATGAATTTACAAGTTGCCTGATTTTCAGTTAGTAATGGTCAAAAATATGAATACAACTCCATTGTTACAATTCAAGTTTTTTAAAGTAATAAAACAGCATGCCTTTCGAAAATGTTACCATGCATATATTATTCCATTCACAGCAATTTGTCCAAGTTTGTCTTGATACAGAACTTACATGGCAATATGTTGAGAGTTACTGGTGGATGTAATGATTCCTTCTGTCTATACTGGCTGTGTCATCCCTTCCTAACGTGACTCCACTGTTAGAGATGGAGGACAAAATTCACTGTCCTGATTCTGTGTAAAAATACATTCTAATGTTGAGTGGAAGCTTCATGAGTCATGTAGGTATTTTCAAAGTCAGACTTTCTCCCTGTTTGTGTTTCTGCAGACAGTGTTTTCTTACTGAGCTGCAGCGTGCGGGTACCTCCTGGTAATCACATGTAGGGTTTGTTGCTGGGACAAAACACCAACAGTAAACCTACACACAGAGGCCTCATATTAGCTTCAACTTAACTTTAGAATAAATCTTTGCATGAAACGAGTGTGGTTTTTTTTTGTCCAGAATTTTTACAATTGGGTCATGAAGGGATTTCTTCATGTCTAGTATGGAAACGAGGAATGATTGCAGCCACCAATGACTCTTTTATTGCACATAGGGGTCAACTGAAATGTTTTTTCAGGGCCGATACTGATTATTAGTAAGGAGACCAGTAATCAAGAAGAACAATATCTGAAATCAATTATACATTTGCATTAAAAAAGATTCTAAGTGTCGAATTTTAGAATAACAAACTCTAACACAAAAGTTTTTTTTGGTTTAATGTTGTTAGAATTCTTTTTTCATGGGTTAAATGTTCAATCTGTGTTTCCCTGGATCAATATGTTGAAATCACCCACAGCTTATAGCCTACTAATGTTAAACTTCTCAATACACCCTCAAACTTGTGCGCAAGACAGTTTTCTTGACTTTTGACATTTATCTCCACAGTGACAGAACAGAGTTTTACCATTTACATTGTATTTTAAAACATCCATCTCCCTTCATTCTTTTGTATTGTGAACTGTGAAGATAGCCCTTACCAACACTTCTAATGTTAGTTTATATCAAGAGACACACATGATCCCATTGAAATCTATACATACACATATCTTCTTTTTCTTTCTTTCTATTTTCTTTCCTTTAAATCTAATATATTTTAGTTGAACTTTAATTTCACATAAATGTGAAACATTTTGTCCACATAAAATTAAAACATTACTTGTTGAGTAAACAATAGTTTATTGTTGGGTTAAAATACCTGGTTTTGATTGCCATACCATATTGCCTTTCATTTAGTAGCACTGTGTGGGATTACAGTGAATGGAACAATCACTTTGATTTGTAATGTTAATGTCCAATGTCTAAGTTGCTCAACCACATTAGATAATGTTTTACTCATTTATTTGTTTGGCCGTGGGAGTAAATACATATTGGGGCAACACGGCACAAATAAGTCTACAGGTCAATGTAGTGTGCTGGGGAGTAATATAAGAAGCAAGTAGATCGCTATATTTCCATCAATTCAGGCTCTCAGAACTTCAGACACAGCAGGACAGAAGTGTTAAGATGGAGAAAGCAATGATTCTGGTTTCTGTGCTGCTCCTGGGGTGGACCTGGATCCTCCACGGGGTCCCTGTTGATGGGGATCAGGTGAGTGGCTGAGCTCCGCAGCTGGAGCAGGATTATCTATTCTTCCTTTATGGCCATTCTTGTACTTTTTGTGGATTATTATATTCTTGTATTCACTGTCTCTTGTAATGCTGTCATACTGGTTCTTTATACCAACAGTGAATGAAAGGTTTATTGTTTCAAGCCACATATCTGTTTTAATACTGTAACATCTGTGCAGCATTTTAATGTTGTCGCTGATCCTGGCTCAGTAATAATAATAATAATAAATAGTAAACCAGTAGAACCAGTAAAACAAAACACAGGACAAGCATAACTATATTTGATTTAATGCTGTAGATATTTAAAAATATATATATTGGATAGGTATGTCTCACTTTTTGTAATGCTAGTTTCAATGAAATACTTTAATAAGACATTACAGAATATGTGATGTTGTCAACCAAATTAGAGAAAGTGTTTAAGATAATCTTGAATCAAGTTTGAAAGAATTGTTATGTGGAACATTTCTACAAGAGGATTTAAATGTCATGTATCTCTGACCGTGTCTGTCTGTGGCTGTGATACAGGTGGAGCCCTCTGTGGCTCCTGCAGACGTGGAGGATGCAACTCTGCTCAAAGCTCCTCTGTTCAATGCTACAGGTACGAGATCAACTTACTAATGTGGTGCACTTATTGAGCTGTGCTGATAATGAATGTGTTGAATGGAAAAGAGATCCTGGTTCTGATGTTGATCACAGGAACTAAAAGTACAAACAATACACTACTGTACATGTAACGTGTTTTAGAGTCAAGTTCTAATAGTTGTCTCTCTGTGTTACTTCCTGTATCTCTCTCTTCTTGTAGAAGTCTGTGATCAACCACCAAAACCAGGTCTATGTGATGCTTACTTTCCACGTTACTTCTACAACTCCTCCTCAATGAGCTGCCAGCTTTTCATCTATGGAGGGTGTAAGGGCAACCAGAACAACTTTGAAACTGAGAAAGAGTGTATGCAGAATTGTCACACTGAAGGTGAGGAGTGAAATACAAAATACAACATGTTTCACACACAGTAGAGTGCAATGCTTCTTTTTGCTTTTTTATTCTTTTATTGTCCTAGTTTGTAATGAGCTGCCCAGAAGTGATGCACATGATCATATATTTTTTTTATTATATCCAGATTAACAAAAAAGTACTGTGCAACTTAAGATGTTTAGCCATAGACAGTTATATAAATAAGGACTTTAATGCAACTCATAGCAACAGGGTAGAGATCAACTTACATGTACTAAATTGATTAACATGGTACACTAATTGAGCAGTGCTGATAATAGATGTGTGCTGAATGGAAGAGAGATCCTGGTTCTGATATTGATCACGGGAACTAAAAGTACAAACCATACACAACAGTTGATGTATTTTAGAGTCAAGAACTAACTATTGGTTGTCTCTCTCTGCTTCTTCCTGTATCTCTCCATGTAGAGGTATGTAAACAAATACCACCAACAGACGGCCCATCGTGTATGGGGAATTTCCCACGTTACTTCTACAACTCCTCCTCACTGAGCTGCCAGCTTTTCACCTATGGAGGGTGTGGGGGCAACTTTAACAACTTTCAAACTGAGAAAGAGTGTATGCAGAGATGTCACACTGAATGTGAGGAATGAAATACAAAACACAACATATTTCACATATCTGAACGCAGTACAGTGCAATTCTTTATTCTTTTCTTCTCCAGTTTGTAAAGAGGTCCCCAGAAATGAGGCACACGATGATATGTTTTCATTATATTCAAATAAACATTAAAAAGTACTGTGCAGCTTAAATATTTATAGTGAAACACATATTATACATATATAATGACACTGTTGTTCTTGATGGTTAAAATTGTTTTTACTGATGCAGCTCTGTTAAGCCTCTTTGGCCACTGTAGGTGTCCCATGTTGCTTTTAAAACTCACATATCAAAGTTTTGACTACAGACGACAAACGCTGCTGATTATAATTCAACTTAACATGATCTTTGTAACACAACTGTGATTTAGATTCTGGTGTCAACTGTCCAGTACATACATATATGTTCATGTAAATCCCCACACAGATATGATCAAAGCACTTAATGTATTTTTGCTCTTTTCCAGAAGAAAAGCTCCCAGAGCTGAAGTGTTTGGACTGTTCAAGTTCATTTTTGAGGCATACAAACTGAAATTCAGTCCAGGAGAACACGTTTCCCGAAGGAAAACTGGGTGGGAAGAAGAAACAACGCTGCTCATCTGAACTTACCTTACAGATGCTCTTTCAGCACTCACTTAAAATGTATATGTTCAGTTATATCACAACATATTACCAATAAATCATCTATCTCACTACTCTGTTTTTTATGTTTATTGTTTATAGGATGAACTCAAATTAATAATATCCAGTGATATTACAGGGGTGGAGCCCTACTGAAATTCCACACAATAAAATCATAATATGGAGGAAGGGAGCTTGAGAAGGTTAATTGGTTAGGTTAAATGAATTGAGTAATACAACCAAATATTGTATTAATATTTTAGCTTAACAGCCCTAAACCCTAACTTATCTACTAACTATTTGGGGTGATGACTATAACTTTGATGGTAGAACAGGTGGTTTTCACATGAAACACGCTGTTGCAAAAGAACACAGTAATTTCTCCTAGCAATAAAGTTATTGCATTAACATGGAAAATTATGGGTAGACCATGGTGTACAGTGGTTTTAAAAATAATCTATGTTAAATCAATATGAATTTACAGTGTATGGCTCATTAACAGTGTTGTAATGTAACAAAGTACAAATACTTCACTACTGTACTTAAGTAGAATTTTCACGTATCTGTACATTACTTTATTATTTATATTTCCAGATAAATTTGATATCAGAAACTGATACTTAAGTACAGTAAATATCAGATACTCAAGTAATATTCGAAAATGAGACTTTAACTTTTACCAAAGTCATTTTCTGGTAAGATACTTGTACTTTTACTCAAGTATTGCTTTCAGGTACTTTATACAAGACTGCTCATTAATAAATCTGGTTTAAAGTAATTGTGTGTTTTCACATTGTTTAAAAAAGTTGTCTGCTCCGCGTTCCTTGACCAGATGATGGCAGTAGTGCACTTTGGGCCTGCATTGACAGCCTCCACTGAAAACCAAGTAGTCGATCAAGAACTGACAGCAGGTTTATTTTTCCCTAAGTGTAGCACTACAGGCAGCTTTATCTACAGTGTGTTTACCGCTCCTGATAAATTCCATCAATAAAATATCTGACAATGTGTATTTATAAATATATTTGCTGTTTTATGACATGATTCAGGGGTCATAGTCTGTGAAGCCTGGCTAATAAATCTGGATTTTTGTACAGTGTGAGGGCAAGGGCTGCCTGGAATGTTAAATACAGGGCAAACAAAAAATATACAAACTGGTCCACTGCCCCACACAAACTCAACTGATGCAAGGTAACGTTAACGTTTGTTTACCTGACGATAGCTAACTGGAAGAAAGTAAAGTAGCACATGGTGAGTCCATTAGCATCGATAACATAACGTTACATTAGCGTAACAATGTATGTATATCGCTTGTCAACACTCTGACAAATAATGTCGACTGTGTTTTGGAGAGCAATATGACTACCTAGCACTGAGGTTTGAGCTAACGTTAGCCTAACGTAAGTCATGGTAACGTTACAACGTACTTGGCAAAACTACAAACTGTTTTGGCTTTTAATTAGCTCTTGCATCAGAAACACAAGAGCAAGAACACGCACGGATGTCATCAGAAGTTGATTGAGTGCTTGATTTGTCTGTGCCAGACAAGCTAATGTTTTCTAACAGAGTGTGAAGTCAATCACCGAGGAAGTGTAATATCTTTAATTACCACTAGGCGGGGATAGAAGATAAAAAAGGTGCTCTCTTCTCTTCCTCCTCCATCCCCTGAAAAACGTTCTGTTGCCTGGACACTGTTGCATGGTAAAACCGGCCACTAAAGCCTGCAGGCATTCAGACAGGGAGATCATACAACCAGACTTCAAGCCTAATCATCCTTAGCTTGAAATTAAGTCTCAAAGCCAGCCCTTTCGCAGGCGCGTGCGTGCGTGCGTGCGTGCGTGCGTGCGTGCGTGTGTGTGTGTGTGTGTGTGTGTGTGTGTGTGTGTGTGTGTGTGTGTGTGTGTAAAATCATTTATGCTGAACAGTTTTCCTTGATGTTGGTCTTTTTAACTGCTGTTGTATGACATGTTTCTCACTTTCTTTTGGTTTGATTTCCACTTTAGTTTTTTGTTTTGTTTTTGGTCCAGTGACATGACATCCAGAGTACAAAATGTGCACCATGCACCAGCCAAAATGCTGGTAAAATATGCAGGTCGATTTTCTTCATTTAACAGTCAAAACTGGTAATCTATTGAGTGGCTAGTACAATTTAAACATTCACTAGTCATTTGGCTGGTGGACAAAAAAAGTAAATTTTGCACCCAGAATCATTCAAGACACTGCAAAGTTGTTGCCCAACATAATTGAAGGCAAATGCATTAGCTAACAAGCTGTATGCAGGGTATCATAATCGTATCTTGGCCTACCAGCTCAGTTGCTTTACCACATTACTGTATGTTGTACATAACAAAATGATATTTTGCTTTCATGTTGTGATAGTAATATACTGTATTTGAGCAATTGTGGTGGTCTTATTAATAGCAGTGTTGTTTTGTGTTCCTTCCTCAACAGAGTGACAGCAGCACACCCGAAATGAACTATACTACTCCAAAGGCAGTGGGTATGTATCACAGTTTTACAACACACAGTTCTCTTACAAAATGTAGTAAGGAAACAACAGACATGAGGGTTTAATGTAAAGTTGTGATGGGTATACAGACTCCATAGGTAACATAGCGTTTGTACAGTGGTTATACTGTATAAGGAACATGTGTTCACATACATTTATCCGAACAATCTAAACAATTAATAAAGCACACGATAAGCATATCAGACTGGTTAAATAAGGTTTTGTCCAGCAGATTGTTGTGCTGAAACCACTATGTTACTATGTCATCACTCCTGTGGATTATTATCCTGTGGTATTATTCATACAGTCAATACAAATGTACTTCATTGTCTTTTTGATAGATTACATTTTAAATTCAAAAAATTTTCAGCACAAGGTATTCTCTATTGTAGTGTAGACTTGTTGCCACTGTGATTTGCTTTGTTAACAAATGTCTCTTAGCAACATTAGTTTGCTGAACACAAGGAGCTCATGGGGTGTTCAATGATCTCAGTCGGCATTGTCACTCTTTTTTCACTGTAGAATCTGTAGGTATGTGTCAGACCACATTTGGATTGAAACCAAGTTGTAGTCAGTTCTGGAGAGGTAATTGACATGCAAACACTGCTTTAACACGCATCAAATTCTGCAAGTGCTTGTACTCTCCTCATTTTGAAGATTCTGTCATAGCATCTGTTGAAAGATCTTTCCAGCTCCTACAGCAAAAATACAAAAGGAGAGAAGTAGGCTACTTGTAGAAGAATGTTGTGTTCTAGTGGAGTTGAGCCACTTGCACAACCTCTGCCAAGTCACACTGAAAGCTCTTCTGGTGGCTCTAGTGACACCACATGCCCCATTTAGACACTTGATCTCTGTGTTTCCTTTATTTTGGCAGCTGCCTGGCAACAGGCAGTTAGACCTGCCTGTAGATTTAATCTCTGTCTAATTTTACTGAAATTTAAGTGGGAATTTTATTGTTTTGAAAGAGTGGGAGGTTAGGATAGTGTCTCAGTACTTTAAAATCCACTTGTTGTTTTCTCATATTTCAAAGGATTCTGTGTAAAAAAACAAACTTAAAAAAAACACCCTCCCAAAGGTGAATGAGTGCATGTACTGTATGTGTGTCCGTGTATTTGTACGTGGTGATGGAGGTTATTATGTCGCAATGAATGGGGAGCCTCCAGCTCTGTCATTCATCCACCAGCCAAATCTCTGAAGAAGCTACATGCTCCACATTCCTCTCCTCTCCTCACACAAACAGTGGGACTGAAGTGAAGTGGGTTGTGCTGTTTGTGTTTGTGTGAGTCCCTGTGCACGTACGCATGTTCGTCAGTGGGATGAGTGGGTTTTATAACAGCAGAGAACATTAAAGGAAACTGTAGCTGTTCAAATGCTTGAAATTAAATGACCTTTCAGTGGACCACTGCAGTGTTTCTGTACGGCTCAGCCCATTTACTATATACACAGGCTACTTTGCTGTTGACCATTTTCTGTAGCACGCTACTGTCATGTTGCGGTCAAAGCTATGGCCCGATGGTGAGATAGCTGAAGGGAAGGTTCATTTAAAAGTATGTGCTGCATTACCATGCAACAGTTACGCATCATTTACAAAAGTAAAAGCAGATATTGTAGTCATTGCGATGGATTACATAGCAACGTATCAAGCATCTTCTAAGTAACTGGAATTAGAGTTTCATATCAAGTAGAATTCTTTTAAGAACACTGATTGTCTGGAAGGTAGGACATGTATTTACAAAAATCACAAACTAGTATTACATAATTTGAGCTATGTATGTATATATGTATACACACACACACACACACACACACACACACACACACACACACACACAGTGTATATATAAAGATTCTAAGGCAGGTAAAGTTCATGTTTAAGAGACAACATGAAAGAGACAAAAGGTGTCAGGCCAGGAGCAATGCAGAGGCCAATGAGAGAGGCCAACACAGAGAGAGGGGGAGACCTTTTGGTCTGCTTTCCCAGGCAATGCATCAGGAAGGTTGTCTGTTTTACACCATGACCACCGCATAGCCCTTTCCTGGGGAAATCCGAGACAAAATCGAGAGAGGCTGCGGCAAGGGAGGGAGAGGAGAACAGGAAAACTAGCCCTGGGAAGGGGGGGGGGGGGGGGGGCAGGTATGGTAAAGCCCACACAGCATCAGCGACAGAAAAAGAGCTGGAGCTTTTGGGAAGTCTAAGTGGAACACACGCACAGGCACATAGACACAAAACGTGCACGCATGCATGCTTACATCCCTTCTTGTTTCTGAGCTCTTTTACTCCCCATGGTCTTTCAAAAAATGTGCTCTGAGAGTATTTTGGCTGCAGATTCAGCTGGAATGCAGAGCTAATGCTGGGTTCCTCTACTGTCCAACCAGCCTCAGCTGTTAATCCGATGTTATGGCTGCTCTGCTATGCCTGTTTTAACTAACAATATTTCCAGTATATCACATTACCTGTAAGCTAAGATTTAGGTTGGACACAAAACAAGGTATTTCAAGACAAATTTGACCTTTTATTAATATGACCGGCACTCAAGAGCAAGGGCATGCAAACGTATACAGTACGCAAATGTATATTTGCATAGCAAGTTAATCGCCATTATAGACGGGCAACATTGTTTGGAAAAGTTGATAAACATTTGTTCAAGCAGGGAATTGTGGTAGCTGGAATAAAATTCTTGTCATTGGAGGCTTCAGTAGAAAAATGAATGGGTTTTCATTGTTGGCAAAATGACACACTTGCATAGCCTTTGCATATTTTTAATGAATTAAGGCTTTGAGAATTAGATCTAGAGGATTTGCATCTTGCAAAAGTTCCATTTTCCCAAATCAGAACTCTTTACTTTAAGGCCCAAAAGAGCTGAATAGAAAGCCATCAGGTGCCTCATATGGTAAAAACAACAAAAAAAAATATAAAGGCTGATAGGTTGGGATTCCTTGACAGGTTATAGAGGTCAAAGGTCAGAGTGAAACCCCACCTCATCTATGCGTGTGTGTAATCCCCTCAGGTCTTGACCCTGCCGTGCTGAGAGACCAACTCTTCGAGCTATGGAACCGGAAAGATCTGCAGACGGTGAGAGTCACTTTCACAGCGCGCGTGCGTGCGTGCGTGCGTGTGTGTGTGTGTAAAGGTAGAGGGGTGGAGTCTGTGTTTCTGCGAGAAGCACTTGCACAGGAAGGAACACAAGAGAGAGAGCTTGAATACCAGCATGTTTAAATGAAGCTCACCAGTGTGTGTGTTAATGTGGAAACCAGAGTGTCTGTCAGTAGGAAGGAAGGAATTCGCATTGCACTGAATGAACTTGAGATCTGTGTGAGGAGGATATTGAGTGGATGACATCTGTTTTGCAAATTAAGACACGGCGCAAGCCTTTCTCACAGAGATATTATTTTCTTGTGTAGAAATGTTATAATGCCAGAGTTTGCATTATTTAGCTGAGACCTAAAATGTGTCACAAGCCTCTGTGTCTGCTGGTCACAGGGAGGGTAGTTAGCTGTCTCTACCAGCTACTGTGGTGCAGCTATTCTAAAAAATGTCACTTATTTTACCAACAACTTTGACTTATTTAATATTTATTGCAAATTTCTAATCTAGTTTAACACTGGTATTTCAAAAGGGTGAAGGCACCCCTCTATAATCACTCAAATCTTTTGATAAATTACCAATTGACACACAAATCACACTGTATTTGTAAATGATGGTGAACAAACACTCTTAAGTTCCAAACTAAAACAACTGTGTTTTGCAAACAAATGGAAGAGATTCCCTTTAACATGACCAACAGGCTGCAAAGGTTGTGTACAATTGTGTGGCTGTAATATGAATGACCCACATATTCAGGTTTGAATGAATCCACCTAAAAACAAGATTACAAAGACGAATAAGCTGTAATGTTTTATAAATGTACCTTTTCCTCAACATTTTAGTTTTTATTCACACCGCTCCCTCTCTTTTCTCCCCCCACAGCTACATTGGACAGCCCTCCAGGGATTTTCAAAGTTGTCTGAGCCTCTGGAGGCTTTACTAACAATCCTGGAGGGCTGTCCAGGCAAACAGCGGGGTCGGAGCCACACCCTCGGCCAGCACGTCCTCATGGAATTCCAGTCATGGATGAAAGAAAGTCCTCAGGTAGAAGAGAATCATGAAACAAACCCTTTTAAACTAAAGAAATGTACTGCAGAGTTTAAGTTTAAGATCTGCTTCAGCACTTCAACAGTTTCCACAGTGCAACCGGCTTCGTCTTTAGCAGTTAGTCCTTGTGCCAAAAAAATACACTTGTGCTACATGTAGGTAATGATTTATTTACAGGTATCTTTTTTTAATTAATATCTAAACGAGCATATGTTTGTGTGTGCATATTGAATAACTAGCTAAATATAAAATGTATTACACTGCCATCTTTGTAAACTGGTAGAAGACATGCATCATAGTTGGGAGATTGCCTGAACCACATTTACAGAAAAGCCAGTTTTTGTTTTTTTCAACATGTTTAGTAGCCAGTGCATTTGTGGAGTAAAGTGAGTGAGCTAAAGGTCGTGTTTTAATGAGGTGCCTTGCATCTAAAAAGAGAATACTAGAGCACATGGATCATCTAAAGTGGTCCTGTATATTGTATATTTTTCATCCTTGAACTTCTGATGATCCAACGTCATGCCACACACGTGTTTCCAGTTCCTCTACGACAGCGAGATTAGCTCCAATACTTCCAGTGGTGTCTCATGAGTGACCTTGTTCCAAAATTCAGTATTAGTGACAATTAGTACTTTATGTTCCAGGCAATCTCAGTAAAGATTTTTTTTCTTCTTAATTTTTTGAGATATTGTTGTACATATATTTTTGGTTCCTTGTCATTTGTGTCTGTCCCTCCATCAGGTGACCCTGAGTTCACTCTCAGAGCAACAAGCAATGGCGCTTCAACAGCGGGCTCTGAGCTTACTAACAGATACCCAGCCCAACTTTGTAGAAAGTCTCATAAACCTCTACCAACTCAATTCCCTGGATCCAGCCATACTCCGACTGCACATTATAAGGTTGCAGGCTCTTCACTGCTACAAAGAGGTGAGTTCCTCATTTGATGTTAGCATTATTATTTTTTATGCAAGAATGATTTCAGACAAAATAATTTGACACCGATTTATAATTTGGTTTTTCACAGGCAGCAGTACTAGCCATAAAGCTGAAGTTACAGAAGGAGCTGGATATGGAGGAGGTGAGATAAAACATTTTAAACAGACATGTCTGTGCAACCTTTATTCATACTGTAAGCAGTGAATACATTAGCATACTGTACTTAAAATGTGTTAGATCTGACTTTTCAAAATGGCCTCTAAAATATCTAACCAATTTCCAACATTGTCCTTTACAATCTTCTTCTGCAGATGTGTGTACCACTGATCTTGCAAAATAAGTTGCCATTGGCAGAGTCCTTCGTCATAGGCCACAATCATCTAGAACAGCGACTGGTCACACTGCTAGACTTGTGGTGCCATCCCAGCTTCAGTGTGGAAGAGATAAGCATGTATGGAACATGTGTGAACATATGGGAACCTACAGTATGTATGTAGGCATCAGTGTGTCGCTGTAAGATCTTGTGTGTGTGTGTGTGTGTGTGTGTGTGTTTGTGTGTTTGTGTGTTTGTGTGTGTGTGTGTGTGTGTGTGTGTGTTTTTCCACAGGCGATTCCCTCGCATCTCTCTGACCAAACAATGCATGAGCCAGATCCAGCCCAAATTGCTCACCAAACAAGTCTTCCGACTCTTGGAGAAATTCAACATTGACCAAGGTGTGTGACTGGCACGTGTGTAGTTGTTCATGTATGGGTGTACACCTCAGGCAGAAATGATTGTTATCTCGTCTTTTTGACTCAGGACTGTGTCCCAATGCTCTGCACAAGAGGAGATTCGACTCTTTGCGTTTCCTCATGTACAAGAGGTTTGTGGATGTAAGTGATGCAGCAGGCATTTTATTTCATCAAATCATAATTTATACCATGTAATCACGCAGGCTACTCATCAGTGACTTGCTTTTTTTTTTTATAGCTAGTATTAATTAATGGCAATAATGGTAATGCTTTTAGGATGGATGACCCTTTTTTTTAAGACTACACCTAAATGCCTTTTTAATTTAATTACAAGATTTTACTCTTAAGCCTTTAATTCCTTGGGAGGAAAATTGATATGCATATGAGAAAAAAAGAGAAGACTTTCTCAGAAATATTTTTAAATCAAGGGTTAAGGCAAGCCTAGCTGCTTTGAAATATGTAAAGCCCATGAGTTATTTGTTTGTTATTTGAACATTAAATTTGCTGCATTTTGAAATTTGACACATTGATGAATGCAATGTTTTTAATGCACTAAAACAATAGTAGTTATTTATTTTATTAGGTCAATGCAATTTCATTGAATACAAATAATGATAATAGATATTAATAATAAGAGAAGCAGATCTATGTAGACCCATTGGGTCTGAAGTATTTATTCAAAATGTTATATTTTTCTGCTCATATCTTATGTTTTAGTTACACATGTCAACTTTAATCACTGATCAAATCGTAATTGTGCCTTTTTAGCCAATAAAAGCTGGTAACAGATCTCAGTGGAACCTCGGTTGATTTCGGGGTGAAGGATAGTTTCCGCTCCTGAAAACATGAGCAGATGGCGGCGTTAGATGTTTTCTAAAGAATTACTTTTTTGGCCCAGGTTTGTGGGTGTCAGAGAAAAGCAAAAGTATTGTAACAAAGTATTTACTAATCTTACTTTATCAGTAAATACATATTGCAGGTACTTTCATAAAAGGCCGCTATCAAAGAAGATGATTTAATAGTTTTACTGTCACCGTCATACAAGTGGAGCAAGGACTAGTGGGAACGGACACTAAAAATGACCCAATTTACCCATGATGACACAACTGCTGGGAAGAAAAATGGCAATTTTGGTTTGTTTGTAAATGTGGTTTTATTTTGCCACAATATGTAAAAGGGCAATATTGGAATTGTTACAAAAATAATAAATTAATCACACTCTGTGAGTATTTATTAGTATTTTGTACTCTTTTAGAAAAGCATGACAGAGGAGAACTGGAGTGACCATGTACAGGTAGGTGTGTATGCATACGCCAGTGTGGAGAAATAAACTCTACTGTATATATCTTAGTATCAAATATGTTATTTAGGATGTATTGTGATTATTTTTTTTTTTTTTAAAGTGCATATGTGTATTATGTATGTATAGTACGTTGTGGCAGATGACCTTGAGCTGCAGATCCATTTGGTGGAGATGTTGGTGAGGTACTGTGGTCTTCAGAAAGCCGCTCAGTGGTCACTGAGGTACAACATCCCCAAAAATCGACTTCCCTCTGGGGTATGGGAAACGCAGCAGAGTCTACCGCCTGGTCTACAGTGAGTTTGCCAGAATATGCATAAACATATCCTATTATGCAACTTGTGATAATCACAGGCAGTACTTCTTTTATACAAAGAGGAATAGTTGCAGCATCTCTAATGTTATCTATCCACTCTCATTCCCCCCCCCCACACACACACACACACACTTTTCTCCTTTTAAAATGCACAATCACAAAAATACACACATTTGTCGCCTCTGCTCAGACAGATAGGTTGGAGTGGTTCAGCACAAACTGAGCAGTGGATACCGTCTCGGTCTCACTGTCAGAAGTTCTATCAAGTGCCACTCACCAAAGACAAGGTTCACTTTGTGGACTCGCCGGAATCTCTTCAGAGATGTCGAAACATTGTGCTGAAGGTACAGAGAACCAAATGCTTAAAGGTTCAGTAGATAGATTCTCATATTTGCTAAAGCTGTCAACTATATCCTGACACGTGAGACAGATTATCTGTGAAAAAAATCCCGTTCCTGCCTGCCTCTAGTGCTCGTAATGGCGTTTGCAAGTTTCCACCACAAAGGAATACAACCAATCAGAGTCGAGAAAGCTCCTAATGCAGTGTCAATGACTGCTCATAAACTATAATCAAACTAGGCAGAGATCATAGATTATCTGTCTCATGAAGTACTGTAAGAATATAGTGACGGCTAGGGTTGAGCAAATATGATAATATAAAAGTTACCAACTGCAGCTTTAATTAAAAATGTGTTGTGTCTCTAAATCAACCATTAATGATAATCTCTATATGTAATAGGTAGGCAAATGGGGTTACTATTGAAAGTATTTATTGTGAATCATTTAAAAAAAAAAAAAAAAAAAGTGCTGCTGTCGTATCCACCCCTGTCTTTATCCTTTCTTAGGAATGTGATATAGTAGGCATTGACATGGAGTGGCAGCCCACGTTTGGCTGTATCTCAACTCAGCAAGTTGCCCTAATACAGCTTTCAGTTTTGGACCAGGTTTTCTTATTAGACCTTTGTGCAAACGGATTCTGCCAACACCCAGATACTATTAGTTTCATCAGGAGCTTGTTCTCCGAAAGAAACATCCTTAAACTGGGTAAGAAACAGGCTTGACAAAGGTTAAATCAAATTCATCTGAGGCTGTTTATACTATTATTCTGTCTCTAACATTTCTCCTTTCTTCCCATTCAGGTTATGGTATGTCAGGGGATCTCAAGTGTCTCTTGGCCACCTGGCACCAGCTTTTAGAGGAGCCATTGAGGATGGAGGGGATGCTTGATCTTCTTAATGTACACCAAAAGGTAACATTATCCGTCATTCACATAACTTCATACAACTGACTTCTAAAATTAATCCTGCCGTTTGTCTTAGAGTGCCAATAGAAAATACACTATTAGAACATCATGCTTCTTTAATTAGTAGGAGTGTAATGTTTTACTAAATTCAGGCTTGGATTCATTACATTACAGTGCTGTCATAATTCAAATACATTTTCAATACAGCAAATTTGGTGCCTGATAATTGAAATTCAAAACACTATTTCAAAATGGCGGGTTTGTGCAGGATGTCCCGTGTTGCACAAGTGACTTATTCTATAACTATTTTCTCTGACCAATAAGTGGTCAGCAAGCATCAGTGTTGGCATTGCCACTTGTCCACTGTACCCCATTTAACCGGGGTGAAAGGACCAGAGGATTCTAACATTTGGGTCTGTGTTTCATTGCATGGTCATAACTCAGGTACATACTGCAGCTGTGGCCCAGTAGTTTGTCTGAGATATACAGTATGTAGCTAAGCTCTTGGTCTCTGAGGTGGATAGGAATGTGGAAATGGCAACATGGCTCTGTAACTGATGAGGTTGCTTCACCATCTGCTGGAGTAGGCTGCATGTTGCAGGATGTGAGGAATCCAAGAAATGTTTTTGAAAATAACGAGGAATGTCTGGTTGAAAGAGGATGATGTGGCAGGACATTAAATGGGAGGGGATTTTTTTTAAATTGCCTGGAGCCTTGCATGTAGGGCTGTGGACAAGAGCAGCAGACGTTAGTTAGCTACCTTGTGTCGGGTTCGCTCCGTGGAATGGATGAGTAGACTGGATGTTTTCTACAAAGATGATGTAGTAGCATGTTTGCAGCTTAAAATGATGCCAAACTTTCTGTCGTTTTCTCTCGCCCGTCTCTTCTCTTAGACCCTCGCTATTTTCGTCTTCCTTCATTTGTAATCTGGGCCGTCAGTCTTGTGTCCACAGAAGCGTCAACCTGTTGTGCACTAGTAATAATCCTCCGTGCGGAAACACAGTGAGCCGTACAACCTTAATTACATTGATTTAACGAAGCTTTGAGGCAAAGAATTTAGCTTCGAGGATTTTTTGTAATCGAATTATTCGAGGAATCGTTTCAGCCCTACTTGCATGGTCACAAATTCTAGAAGATTTCAAATAAATGGAAACGGGTCTTTATTGGAGGAAAATTCAACACATTAAATTCTGACTTTAATGTCTATAATGCCTTTTCCAGATCCAGCGTCGAAAGGTCAACAGGACTCAAAATGGACCTAAGGAGGTGCTGGTAGGAGAGGACTCTGCAGAGAAAGGCCTCAGTCTGCTGGTACAACAGGTCCTGGGAAAGCCCCTAGACAAGACGGAGCAGATGTCCAACTGGGAGAAACGGCCACTGCGCATCAGCCAAATTAGATATGCAGGTAAGGTATTATGCATGCACACACAGACAATGACAGGAAGACAGATGGTCGCTGTTCTTTTCACTAAAGAATATCACAGATTATTTTGTTATCCCCTGACTACTGCAAACCAATACCTCTTTCTCTCTCTTTCTTTCTCTCTCTCTCTCTCTCTCTCTCTCTCTCTCTCTCTCTCTCTCACACTCTCTTGTTTCTTAACCTCCTTCTAGTGGCAGATGCCTACTGTTTGCTGGATGTATACTCTGTCCTCTCCAGAAACCCAGCTTACTTTGGGCTACCAGCTGACCTGCGCAGCATCTCATCAAGCCAATCAGAGAAGAGTGCAGACAATAAACAGAAGGAGAAACATGCCAAGCAGATGAAACAGGCCCATGGCAACGAGGTCTGGAGTCAATTACCATTTCACCAGCAATTGCTGTTATTGATAGTGTTTTTATTTTTTTTATGAGGTTTCAATTGATACCACGTGTCTTTTGGTCTAGGATGTTAGAATACATTAATTTTGCAAGGACAAAATTAAGACTTTTACAAATAGTTTGAAATCTACAGGGGGAAATTTCATTAATGGGATTGTGGAAGCCAGAATCCATTACCTACTTGGCCTGTTCTTGACCCTCCTTGACATGTTGAATAAGTGTAATATGGTCGTCTTTTCACATATCCGTACACTTTCCTGTTACTTTGCTATGAATAAACAAGGAACATGAGGGAAAAAAGCAGGTAACTTAAGGATGGCCTTTGAATCAGAAGGACAGTGTGTATGAGATTTTTCCTTTCATTTGCCAAATTTTAGCATTTTTCTGGACTTTGATTTAGAACATGGGTTATTTCTGATGTTTGTTTAACTTCCCAGACTGCAATAAATTAGATCCAACCCATTTTTATTTATTTTCATAACTATTGTGCTGATACATATAACAATTCTTAGAGCTTTCAGCTTCCAAATGACACAATAAATACAGTTAAACGGAAGAACCTGGGTTTGAGCATGTTTGACCAAGACACTTCAGCAGTTCCTATCAGCTCCAGGGGTGCAGTTGTATAGCTCACCCTGTGCTTTGACCTCCCTGTACTGTGGTGCAAGTGAAAAGAAAATCCCCCTGTGGGGATCAGTTAAGTATCACATTATTGTCTCTGTCCATTTAGGAATGTCAGGGGGCTCAAAGGATCAGTCCCCCTCGCTCCGACACGGAGAAAGGCCTCCTGTGTGGCGAGAAGCCCTCAGAAGACACCCCTGCTCTGCCCCCCCAGCAGTTGCGGGTGGTGTGTGACAACATGCTGCAGGGACTCGGGAGGTACCTGCGCTGTTTAGGAGTCGATGTGGTCATGTTGGAGAATACCGATGATCACAGAGTAGCGGCAAAGGTTAGTTAGCAGTCCGAGCAGAAGACACACACATACCTTTTTATACACAATAAACACAAACAAAAAGAACTCACAAAGCCAAAATGTTACATATTTTAGATAACCAATAATAACATTACTGCATTTATGCTTTTTGTTTTGTTCTGATGTGTATTTGTTGTGTGTCAGTTAGCACAAGCTGAAGGCCGTTTCATACTCACATGTGGACAACCGTTCCAAAGCGTAAGTACTAACATATGTAAACTCTTGGGGGGGGGGTTGTGTGTGTGTGTGTGGATGATACGTCTAGGGTGTTCCACAGCCTTGCTGTTTATGTTGAGGCTGCTAGTGGGCTTGCCTTGGTTCCAGGTTGTTGCCTCTGTCTCCCCACATAGTTGCGGTCCCAGGTGGGTGAGGGACGCTGTCTGTCCCTAGACTGTTCAGAAAAGGCCAGAGACCAGGCTGTTCGAGTCCTCAGACACTTCAATGTCCAGCTCACTCCCAGTGACATATTCAGCCGGTGCCAGGTAGGGAAATCCACGCTGGTTCTGAGTGTGTTTTTGTTAAATTAATAATAAAAAATGTCTGTATGTTCTACTAATTTAATATAATGCCAATAATTATCAATACATACAAATTGGGAAATAGTGAGTACTATGGGCACAGTCATAAGTTCACCAGTTGAGGTCCAAGATTAAACAGTATATACATGCAACAGCTTTCAATGAGAGAGAGGAAAAAGCTTCAGTTCCTATATCAGTAAAACGTACAAGCAATATAAATACCCAGGCTGTTTCTGTGGTTATAAAACAATGCTAAACTTCCTGAATTCTGAGAACAAAGAATATGGTGGCTGTGGTGTTTTGCATAGTACTGAGAAAAAGAGAAAGAAATATACGATAAGGGAAAATGGAGAAGAGGGGCTTTATAAAACACAACTTAATATTTTTTTTTTTTTTTTTGAGAAAATGTAAGTAATGTAGGTGTTGTACTGGATTACGGTGGTGAAATTGAGAATGAGTTTTTTGATACAAGTGGCCAAAATGGGCTCACCTTTACTGAAAGGAATGAGGAAGGAGCTTGAAGTTGAACCGCTGCACCTTCACATTTAAAGGAACATGCCGATTTATTGGGGCTTTAGCTTATTCACGGTTAACCGTATATAAACTGGGAACTATATTCTCAGAAAGGCAAAGCACTGCTACTTCTGCTACTTGGGCGGAGTGATATGCTTGCAGCACCTGAGAAGCCCCGAGCAGAAAGTAGCAATGCTTTGCCTTTCTGAGAATATAGTTCCCAGTTTATATACGGTTAGAAGATGTCTGTGTCTTATGTGACTTTGTTATTTGTACACGATGTGACTATACAAATCACAACATGTATATAGGAACATGTTGGCGTTATTTTGTCACTTATTCGGAGCAGTAGGCTAGTTGGAACCGATTACCTCCAGGATCCGTGCTAGGCTAAGCTACCGGTGGGGCCGTCGTACAGAGTTACAACACGCACAGAGATGAGAAGGATATGTATGGACTTATCTAACTCTGGGGGTTACGGTGAATAAGCTAAAGTCCCAATAAGTCGGCGTGTTCCTTTAAGGTGACCAGTTGAGGCTGTGAGCTATTCTTGTTCCAGAACCTGGGGCTGACCCAGGAGACACTGAGAAGGATTAGTTATCCCATATGGCCTTTGAATGCCTCGGGGACACCAGTAGGAGCTGGAGGATGTGGCTGAAGAGAAGGATGGGTTACTTGTTTAGCCTGCTGCCACCACAACCTGGACTTGTGCAAGTGGTATCAAAACGAGGGTTAGATGGATGTATGAGAAAATAAATAGAATCATTCAGTGGTATGAATTAAACACGAGATATTTTTCTAATTTAACCACAAGGGAACCAGGATGGAAACAAGTTGAACCTGGAGGAGAAATGAAACTGGATAAAAACCTTTCAGTATCATATTCTTCTTTCCTCAATTACAGAAACATTGCTTACTTGGGTACAGATACACATAAGTGTGCAATGCACTGCATTATTCTAATTCCTATTCAGTCATGTTTGTGGAGCCTGGAAAAGATGTTTGTCAGTCAGCTTGTTGCTACCAATCATTGTCGGATTTATGGTACATGACCTGTAGATATCTCCATGGGTGGCTGTTAAGGGAAACCTGTGGGTGCTGCGACTGTGTTTGTGTGTCTGTGGCGGCGGTTGTGATTGTGAGGGGTATCTTTGCAGGACAGTTTCTAAACTTGGGTGTTCTGGCCTGCTCCTGGTGGGAGGCCCTAAATGTGTCAAGATACACCACTGGGTGCATTTCTTTCAGACCCAAGATGTAAAACACCTGGACCACCTACCTCCTGTCTTGATGATACCACGATAAAACACATGCACAGTGGCCAAATGGTCACCCGCCTACTTTTCCTATTTATTGGTCACTCCTGATGCCACTTCAAGCCAATGTCACTTTGATATATTATGGCTAAAGAAGGGCCAAATGTGACTTTGTTGTTACACACCACCATTAACAGCACTGCCTCAGCAAACGTGAGACAACTTTTGTCCTTTGGTAATCTTTGGGGTAATCTTTTATAACCTCATTCAGGTCATAACTATAGATTCTAATTTAAAATCTGTTAAATTAAATTAACATGAAATGATAGCTAACTGAAAAAAACGGTGTGTGTGTGTGTGTGTGTGTGTGTGTGTGTGTGTGTGTGTGTGTGTGTGTGTGTGTGTGTGTGTGTGTGTGTGTGTGTGTGTGTGTGTGTGTGTGTGTGTGGTTAGAGAGAGAGTTTCATCCTGGGGGCTGGTCTTTGGCCCACCCAGGCAAAGTTAACCCCTTTGTTATCTGATTGTAAAGCTCTCTGATTAGCAATGGATGGGTTAGTTTCTCTCCCTTTGTCTCTCAGTGTTTCTCCCTCATGCACATACACCACTGATCAATGTCCTGAGGAAAGAGAAGTAAAAAAAAAAGTCAGAAGAGAAGATTAACCACAGACGTGTGTGTGTGTGTGTGTGTGTGTGTGTGTGTGTGTGTGTGTGTGTGTGTGTGTGTGTGTGTGTGTGTGTGTGTGTGTGTGTGTGTGTGTGTGTGTGTGTGTGTGTGTGTGTGTGTGTGTGTGTGTGTGTGTAAAGATTGTGCAGGGAAAGGGTTAATGTTTGTCTCTGTGTATCAATAGGCCCAACAGAGATTTTAGAGGCATTGGAATGTGTGTCCACTATGGAGACCCCAAGAGGGAAAGGGAGATGGAGTAGGGCCTCCTGTGCAAGTGTGTCCTTGTCTGCATTCTTACGTGTACTTGCACACAATGAAGTGGTAAAAACAAAAGAAACACTGGTTTTTATGATTCACTCAATTATGTAATCTTCATTTATTGTGTTTGATGGATTTATCTGCAATTGATTTATTGTGTGGCTCTGAGAAAACCCAACTCCAGAAAAGTGAGAGTGGTTCTTTTAGAAGTTATGTTAACTAACTTTAAAGATATATGTATTGGTGTATTCAATCTGAAATGAAGGAAGAATCATGTTAACTTTAAAGTAATGTCTCCCTGTAGTAAAACTGGATTCGGTCATGTATTTAAATGCCCATCTAGACTGCATTGTAAATAAACTAGCTTAGGCTATAAGTGCTGTGGTATATGGCATTGGTCTGTGCCATGTACTGTACTTGCCCATATAAAAATAAATAAACATGGCAGAGACCTATCACACAGGATGAACTGGATAGCTCAGAGAGAAACATTTATTGTTAAATAAAAGACACAAGAGAAATTAAAGATTCAATTCCATGTGGTTCCTCCTAGTTGTTGACAAAGCCTTTGAATTGTTATAAACACAATACATTTTTATTTTCATCCATATTCTGTATCAATCAAGCATCTAAATGCAGCTGTTTCTGGTTTGTAGCCACATTGATAACATTTTCAGTTGAAAGAAAATGACTGTTTGGTTCCTCCTAAAGTCAGTAACCTGTTAAAACCATTGTTGTTCAAATTAAATAGTTTCCCATGGCTAACATATCATTTTTCAGCTCAGAAGAATATAGCTTTGTCCCTCCACTCTGGCACAAATGAAAACTACAGGATGTAAAAACTATTCATACTATACAGTATACTATACTGTAAATGTGTTTAAATATTGATATTGAACTTATTGGAACAAATATACTGTTAAAATATGTTTTTTTTTAAAGTAATAAACATTTAGTGATAGTTTATTCACAGTATATTAATTTGTGAAAAAGTGTATTTTGAGCCCCAAAAATATATTAAGAGAGATACATCTTTACTATGTAAAAATGTTGTCTGTAATCCTTAAATTTCATCTGTGTGGATTCCTGCAATGGGTTGGTTAAGAGGGTGGAGTTGGCTATTGGTCCATTACAGTTTCCTTATTCAGCTATATCCTATCCTTACCACTAATGCCTGCTGCATCTATACTTTACATACACACAAGCACACACATTTCCGTTGGGCTGTGCAGTTCCATCAGATGTCCCTTACTGGCCTTTGATAGACATGTTGAGATAGCAAAGATATCCTGATAGACATGAAGCCAGTGAAACACACACACACACACACACACACACACACATACACACATACACACATACAGTAATAAGCATATACTTTCAAAACTGATAAACACATACAGACACCTTCATACACACAGTCTCCTCAGCACCTTTACACATGCACACACACTCAGATTCAGTCATAGACACTATTGCAGCAGAATCACTGGTTCCCACGCACAGTCTGCAGGGAAGTGAAAACAAGAGCAACAGGAACCGCCACACCGTGAGAGGGAGGGGTGGGAGAGATGGGGGGGGGGGAGGAAGGGAGAACAGACAGAAAGGGAACGGTAGTGAAAGCAACTGAGAAGGAGTGAATAAGTTCGGGAGAAAGACAAAAATAACATGGAGTCGTTGAGACGGAATTACAGAGAGATTGTGTGAGAAAGTCAGAAATGATCAGTGCGTGTGTGCAAGCGAGATGAGTGTTTGTTGAGTGAGGAAGAGAGTGTCTGAGAAAGGTGGCATTGAAGGAAGAGAAGAGGTGGAGGAGGGCGAGGCGATAGAAAGACTTGTCTGTCCTTTTGATCTACAAAGAGAGCCGCGGGTTAAGAAACAGGAGGAATGTGAGAGGTTGAGACACGTTTAAAGTTACCCTTCACTGGCTGTGTGTGTGTATATTTGTGCATGTGAGTGAATTAGAAGTAAACAGTATCATGATGTACGTATGTGTTAAAACGCATTAGAAAACAGAAGACACTTTTTTTATAGACTCGTATATTCTCACACACCTTAATTCATATTTCACTGTTATTTTTAAATGCATAGAGAGTTTGTAGATAACACACACAAATATGCACAGGGTCACACTTTGGTCACAAACTAGCTATATACCCAAACCATAGACTGTAAAAAAAAATAAAAAATAAAATAAAACAACCAAGTAAGTGCATTTGAGCTCTGTGGCTTTGTCTCCATTCGGGTTCTGTCTCTGTGCATGTACTGTTTTTCGTGGTGACAGAATAGGTTTTTGTGTCCCGCTGTTTTTCCACTCTCCCTCCCCTCTCAGGGGAGCGACAGGGAGAAAGGGGAGGAGGCGGCGGTGAGGAGGGGGCATTCCATAGGCACGCCAAGACATTCCGAGGGAAACCATTCCAAATATTTCCCACTGTGTGTGGCGAGGGCTTCGCGTCTCCTGTTACACACATACGGTTTGAGAAAGTGCTAAAAGCGATTACACACACACATTGGGAGAAAGCTCACACATATAACAGGTCACCCTCACATTCACTCTTTCTGGCATACACACATGTAGTTAGTTAGTGGGTGCAGTTATGAGTGACTGATTGGCAGCCTGTATGTCCATCTCCTTTGTGTGTTTTTGTCTGGAGGGGGACGTGCTGTCGCTGCGTCTGTCTGTAGGGGAGCTAAATTTAGGAAAGGCCATTGTGATTGTTGTGTAACCCCAATGTGTGAGTTTATGAATAAGTGAGCAATTAAGACATGACCACAAATATTTAACTTTCACTTAGCTGCTACGTTTTCTATGGATATGACTTCCTTCCTGGAATGAGATGCTGACTCATTGAGTGATCGTTGATCAGAAATATGAAAGTATTCCAGTGTGCTTCACTGAAATTCATAAACAAGTCATTGAAAGGGGAACCGGTGGCTCACACTAATGAAGAGGGTATGCAAGGGTAAATATAAGTCAAATTTATTATATGTACAGTACAGTTATTGGATTAATAATAGGTGATATGGTATCACTGAGATTAGGATTAGGATAAGGATATTTCTTCCGATAGAGATATATCATGATATAGCAAATAAATGCAAAATCCCATATGATTATAATCATCACAATAGGCTGATAGTTGATAAATGGTAATCAGTCTAGACCTAAAAATGTAAACGGGATTAAAACAAGTTCTGCACAGTTTTTACACGTTAATATTGTTGTACTTATCTGAAGAATTCAATCCAGTTCGTCTTTGAGGAAAAAGCATATAGTTAGAATGGGGCTGTCACAATCATAAAATTTAGTTGACGATTAATTGTCCTACAAATAATTGCGATTAACAATTTAATTGTCTATTTTCATTTTATGCTACACAGCAGTGCTGTTGTGTGGCTTTGCAACTAGACCTGAATCCATGTTGTAAATGCCAATGGCTGCTCATCGAAATGATGCGATCATTGGCAAAGCAGTGTCAAATAATCTTCAAAAAACAATGTTTCACCTCTCGCTCTGCTGCACAGATTTATTTTTAAAAAGCTTGTTCTAAAACTGTTGTGTAGGCGGACCTGATGTAACGAAAACATGGTTCAAGACAATTAATGTAAAAAGAGGCTTGATTTTATTTTCAAAAGCAACGGGGAAACACATAGCCAGTGTTAACCGTTCCTGCTTCAGCTTCCAGACTGTGGTCGGGAGACACAGGGAAGACTTTGTTTTGCCTCCAGGGCCGAAGTTGAGGCTCACTTTGGTGTTACACTGTACATTTACTACCAATTGACTACCAATACTACAACATTACTGCTATTTTCTTCTCTGCTCCAATCGCCAACACCTGCTCCTCTGAACGCAGCCACCGTCACTCTCACTCGACCACACACTTATTACGCTTGCACTACACACTGAACTACTCCTAAAAGAACCCTTGCTACTCTTATAACACCATGTTTCCATCCAAACATTTGTCTGTGAATTTTGTAATTAGAAAAGCTCGATGTAAACGACAACTCCAGCCTAACTTTCCCTAGAGCTGTCAAACACACTGCTGCACCCATCGGGGAGACTCTGCTATGAATCAAGTCCAACAGCAGTAAGATCTAGATGGCAAAGTTCTCTTTTTCCATGTTTTTCCAGCTGGTAAAAAAAAAACACCTTATTCACTTTCTATGTGTTGCCACATTTGTAACATTGGCTTTAAATTTCCTTTATTGCAGAATCAATCGATTATGTAAAATGATCGCACTCACCTCAAATAAGCGCTATCAGAGGATTGAGTAATAATTTGTGACAGGCCTAGTTAGTATGTGAAATGCTTGAGGTCACACTGTATTTTAATGGTTCAGCTAAAAGTATAGATATCCTCATTTGAACTGCAGTAGATGGCTGCAACATATAATTAGTCTGCTGTAGCAGTTAAATGTTGAAATTGTAAGAAGTAGGCCGTTTTTTTGAAATATCCCACATAAAAAAAAACGGCAGCCTGTAACCTGTGAAATGTGTCTTTAGTGTCCCTGACTCATTTTGAAGTTGATTCTCATGGCTGTTTGAGCAGACACACGCACACGCACACACAGATAGATAAGGAAGAAGATGAGCCATCACTCACCAAGCATCTGGTCTTTAAGAAATTATGCCTGCTTATTTTCCCACAGTCTAGTTGGCCCCTGTGTGTGCGTGTGCGATTGCATGCATGATATGTATCTGCGTGTGCATGCTTGTGTGTGAATTTATAGTTACTCAGGCACCACTGAATTTTCTCTTATGGTTGTGTGTTTGTTTTTTAAGGATATAAAATTAAAGAGCTAATCATTCGAAAGGTAATCATTTGTTAAGAAGCCAGCTTCCTGCTGCTTCCAGCTTTCCCTGTGATGACTTATTTTGTATTTGTGTATAGACCGAATCACCGTGACTTCGTGCTAACACAAAAATCCCTTCCTTGTAGACAAATAGCAGTTGAATTCCGGGGAAATGTGAAATCAGCAAACTTGATCGCCGTGATCCCACTTGATCCCACTCTTTATTTCTGTTATCATTTTCAGCCGTAACTGTAACATTTAAAGATATATAGTTAAACATGGAGGTCTGACCTATCTGACGTTTCTGCTGTGCTTATTTTCTGTACTGTGTTGCATTGGTCACGTCTTTAATAAACCAAATGTAGCGTTACGAACAGCAGCGTCTGACTGTCAGTCGGGCTAACTGCTAGTTTGGGGTGGTGTCATTTTCTTTAATCTGTGGCCCAACAGGTAAAATAGGTCCTCAACCTAATGTTAGTAAAAGTGTTGACATATGAAAGCATCAGCATAATGCATTTTAGATGAATGAGATGAGAGAGTATCCAGTTCAGCGTCCTGTTTTACTCAGCGCTGTTAAATTGTATGTACAGTGCAGGACGCAGGGGTTTACTACCCGAAAGTTATTGTAAACAAACATTGTGATTGAGTCCATAGTCGATCACACAAGTTGATCAGCCTAGATAAGCATGTAGCGTCTATGACTGTCAATAATGTAATTCTTTTACAGTTGAGCAGTTGTAAACCAGAGATGTATCAATGCCAGCACCTGTGTTTTTCATTTAATTTTTCATTCATCTGTATATTGGAACCGAAAGCAAGTAAACACAGAGAGAGTCTAAGGAACTAAGCTCTGTCAGAGTGCGTATCCGCCCTTGTTTGCAAAACGGTCTACATGTTTAAAACAATCTCTTTATACTGGTTTGTTTGACTACTGCCTAAAAGTCAAGCTGGACGAAGGCCTTTCAGTACGGAAACCTAAGAAAAAATATTTTTTAAATATACTGTAAAAAAAAATTTGTTTAAAATGTACCTGCAGCACTGTAGACATGGCCATAGTATTTCTCTCTCTGCTTCCACTCCCAGTTTCTCTTGTTCTGTCTCTTATTCTCAATACCTTATTTTATCTTCCCAAGTTATTATTACACATTGTTTCTCCTCTGTTTGGTTTCTGTCCTTTTTTAGTTTTTACACAGCACTCATGCCAACACATTTGTGCCTGCTTGATGATTTAAATTACACACACATTCATATTTGAATCACTGATGACAACAAATTCAAACATCCTTTTAAGAATCAAATGTATCAGTGATGATGTACAAATCAACATTAATATAGATTAGAGATGAGAGATAATAGACTTTCCATCTACTGTCTCTTGGCAGGTACTTACAGTATAATGTATCGTCATGTGTATGCATACCACAATCATATGCCTTTTTAGACAACGAGAACACAATTGTATGCAAACATAGATTTTACAGCATTTTGCAATTCACAAATCCCTTTTCAGTCATGCTTTACCTTCCCTAATCCCTCCTTTCCAATTTCCCCCTTTTTTGCACCCCAACATTTCTCCCTCCCTGTGTCTATTTCTCCTTCTCACCCTCTGCTTGGCCCTGTCTCTCTCCATCTCCCCTGCTATCCCTTTACCCCACTGTTCTCACCCTGCCTCCCTGCTCCGCTCCACTCCCAGTCTCACTCTCCTCCGTTGCAGATTAGCCAAGGCGAGGAATCCGGTGCAGCCGGCAGCTGGAATGTCCTGTTTGTCTTTGTGTGTGTGTGTGTGTGTGTAGTTGGTGAGGCTGGTGCTGCTTTTTGATGTGTTCCATTGTCTGAGAGCCAAGCTGCTTCCTGTCCCTGCTTTCCCCAAAAGCCTGAGAGAAACAGAGAGGCGGAAAACGAGAAGGGACAGAAATTGCGAGAAAACATTGCAGTGACAGGTTGAGATTGAGAGAGAGGAGCAAGAAGCTGGAAATAAGAAGTCGAAAATAGAAAGGGGAGATGGCTAGGAAGAGAAAGATGAGGTAGGGAGGGATGGAAAACAGAGGAGAGAGTTAGAGAGAGAGGAAGAGAGGTGAGAAGGAAGGAGGGAGAGCTTCAATAGGGCTTTTCCTCCAAACACCAATACAATGAAGTAGTGCGTAATTTCCCATGTCCTCCACACCCACACACACAAACACACACGCACACACACACACACACACACACACACACACACACAGTTTCTCATAGGTGTTATATCTTTATTTTCTATAATCAGGCAGTTATACTTGAGTGTTTTTCATTTCTCTCTCATGCTTGCTCTCTGTTTCTGTGGTCTGTGTGTGGTCTGACACTGTGCACAGCCAATACAGATACAGAGAGGATGAGAAATGATGGGGTTGAATGAGCAAAACAGTGTGATAAAGCTAAGGGAAGAGATGCAGAGGAATAAGATTTCTGTGTGCAGTGAGAAATTAAAAACCGTTGCGAAGTAAGAAAAGTCCAGAGGAGAGATAATAGCTCAAAATGCCAGTTGGGTGCATGTGGTACATTTCCCTGTGAAAATGTGGACGTGCATAAATCATTCAACATGTGTTTTTGTGTATGTATGTGTTTGTGTGTGTGTGCGAGTTGCTGGCCAGTGGAGGGGTTTTGACGGGGCAGAGCATTCCTGCCGGGTGGTGATGTCATGAGAACTAGCTCTCCGCTCGCAGACAGACAGCCCTGTTTATGTTCCCCTCCAGAGGAGAAACCACACTGTGTGTGTGTGTGTGTGTGTGTGTGTGTGTGTGTGTGTGTGTGTGTGTGTGTGTGTGTGTGTGTGTGTGTGTGTGTGTGTGTGTGTGTGTGTGTGTGTGAGAGCCAATACACACACACACGCGCGCGTGTTATTGGCTCATGGGGGAGGTGGGGAAGCCGAGAGGCACTCAAGAGGGTCTACTTTCCCCTGCCGCTCAGGGAGAGGGAACCACTTACCGATGCCTTCCTCTCAAACATGCACACAGAAAGAGGAAGTTTCTCATGTTTTTTAGAGTACAGTAGCTGCATAGCCAGACTGTGCTGCTGTGAGTGATTGCCCTCTGCGTCTAAATAGTCTCCTAAGGGAGGCAGAATTATTTGCAATATAATTACAAAGCCTGGGTCAGCAAACGACAACAGTACCACACAGAAAACAGATAATGATGCCGTTAAATGCATTATTGTTCAATGTTGAATGATCTGAAAATGTGTGTATCTTTCAGGTGTATAAGTCAGGCTAAAAAAAACATAATTAGGTCATGTCCAGACCATATAAAAACCAATTGCAAAAGTAGGTCAAAAAATTTCTGATTTAGAAATTTGAAAATATTTGTGAACAATTAAAGCACTAAAGTGTGTGTACCATGCAACTATCTTGTCTAAATTTACTTAAAGGTTACCCACATTTTTTTCTTTCACCAATGAAATGGAAATCAAGCAGGTAACTTTAGAAAAATGTTGTGAGAACTAGTCCCAGCAATCGTGTTTTCCTCTCCCAGATACTGCTGGTATGACTGTCTTTGTGTCTGTGGTCATGGTATAATGGTTTCCCTTGCGATAGTGAAATGTGATCTTCGGTCTTTGCAGCTTAGTGAATCATAGCTCATTCTCCTACACTCAACACGCAGTGCAACATAGCAAACCATCTGAACTGCATTCTGCCTGCATGATAAATAACTCTTGTCAACCATGCTAATACCTGCCAGTGAGAAATAGCTGAGAGGTTTAGGGTCGTTATTATCACAACCCTGTGGCACACGGGCCCACTTTAGTAGCTTGTGTAACTCGTCCACTTCCAGTCAAGCTTTGGAGGCAGCCATGCTTGCTCACATGTGACATTACAAATGGGTCCTTTTGGCAGAACCCCAGTTATTTTTTTATTACCCACTATTTGAAAGTTTTTTTTGGGACTGTGAGCTGATTGCTGTGACTTCCAGGAGAGAGAATAACTTGATTGTAGGTTTAAGCCAAGAATATGAGAGTTACATCAGTTTGTCTGGAGGCAAACAACTTAACAGGCTAACATGGAGCCAGTCTTTCTCGTGCGTGCGTGCGTGCGTGTCTGTCTGTCTGTCTGTCTGTCTGTGGTGTGTGTTGTGTGTGTGTGTGGTCTGTCTCTGAAATATCTCATGAACCGTTAATCCAATCTACTTCACACTTGGTTTTCTGGGTACCCAATGAACTTGGGGTTTGGATTTTGGAGCAGGTTGGACAGCATTGGATATTGAATATTCAAAAACTGTGAATAAAACTAAACGGCCAAACAATAACGGTTGAGGAATTTCTTTTTTGCTGATTGGCTCTCATAACAGGCTGGATGGGTAGCGCACTGCCATGAGGAAAATGTCTGATTACTCCACATTTTAATTGTGATATTGTGTGATTAAATTCTGAATCTGCAACATTCTCTGTCGGGTAAATGTAGTAGTACAATGTCTTCCTCTGATGTAGAAGTACACTGTAAGTCAGTAGTAGGCTATACAGTGGAGTTCCATATTAAGTGGTTTGGGGTCCTTCTGTAAGTAATTTGGGGGTACAATTTGGTTCTGGATAATGCTAAAAGGAGCAATGCCACAGGCCAAGCAATCGGCCCATTCTAAACAGGCACATTTTGTACGGGCACTGTACTAGTTCTATTAAATTTAAAGTTTGTAAGTTTTAGTTTAACTACATGGGCAAAATTGCCTCATAGCACCCAGCTCTAGAATGCAAAACTAAAAGTTTATTGTTGGATATGTTGTGGAATGTTTTTCATGTGTTTAGGACACCAGTATAAACTCTGGTTATAAAAAACAATATTTGAAAAGAAAAGATGCCTCGCCAGAGGCAGGTACAATAAAAACATCCCCTATGGCATGAAGGAGTTTTCGGAAGCAAATCATGTTATCCTTCCCTGCTGTGTTTTGATAATGTTAGGTTATTAACTGCGTAATGTTAGCTACCTTTTAGCTCATGATTGTTGCTTCTCAGCATGACGAATGTGTGTGGTCTGTTGTGTTTGCGCTTAGAGTCACACAAGAGTAGGGGTACTGAAATTCTGTGATTGTATGTGTATGTGTTCCTGTCTAATATTTATAGAGTTTCAGGACTGCTAAGATAAAAAAAAAAAAAATCTCTGACAGAAGTCTGAGTAAAAGAATCTGTAGAATCTTATAGTGCTTATGCAAGACTTTCTGAAAGGCAACTCAGACTGGTCTGGAGGAACCAGGGCCCTGGAGGTTTTTCTTCTAGCATCAATCAAGAACTGATTTAAACCTTCAGTGTCACGTGAATGTGGTTAATGCAAATGATGGGATAGAAACCCAGAAACACACACACATTTTTTATACGTGTGTGTGTGTGTGTGTGTGTGTGTGTGTGTGTGTGTGTGTGTGTGTGTGTGTGTGTGTGTGTGTGTGTGTGTGTGTGTGTGTGTGTGTGTGTGTGTGTTTTCCGAGAATGAGTTGTGTCAACAATTAAATTTAAACCTCATGGAGACAGAGATAAAAGATGGTAACCCCCCCACATAGTCTGTGGTTTGTGAACTCAACCACTGTACTGTACCACTGTGTGTGTTGTGTTCCATAGTTCCTGTGATATATCGCTGTTTTCTTCACTTGTCTCTGATGTGTGAAACTGTGTACATCATCATTGCGACTGTGTGTTTTCACAGTTTATGTTCTGGGTGTAGGTCTGTACATTCTGTGAACATTCTTTGAATGTCTGACCTGCGTTCTCGTCATGTCGTACTGCTTGTATGTGCATGTGTAAGTCTCGGGAATGTGAGGCCAGCTCTGAAACTAAGTCTTGCCGTGGGTCTTCCCAAAGCCTGCAGTTTGCGTGATGTGATGCTATCAGGAGATGAGAAGTCTGTTTGCTTTGGGAGCTGCAGGCACACACTCACACATATTTTATGTGTTTTGTTCTCTCTTTCTCCTCACTTACTCACAGAGTCAGATTAAAGTGAAAGTCCTTGCGGGATGGGAATGAGAGAATGTCATGCAGACAAACACCCCCCCTCTCCCCCATGCAGCAAAGAGGTAGAAGGCTGGAGGCTCCTTGGCCTGGGAAAGGCCTGAAAGAGCAAAGGGGGCAGTGTGAATAGATAGAGAGGGTAGATGGATTGATAGAAATCAGAAGGGAAAATAGCAAAGAGAGTTCAAAGAAGAGGTATATAAAATGCAACAGAGGGAAAGAAGGAGATAGACTGAATGTAGATAAATACTGTAAGTTTGGGGGAGAGAGAATGGGAGATAAAATAAAAGCGGAAGCTAAGACCTTACATGTCTGGGACTTCTAAACCACTGAGAGACACAGGATATAAATGGGATGGAAAATTAGGCCCGCAGTAGGTAAAAAAAAAAATGATGATGCACAACTTGCGTCTTTTCCCTATTTCCTCCTCCTCCTCTTTCAGGCCAAGGAAAACCAGTGTCTAATGTTTCTCATAGGAACTGCAGCCCAGCATTTTAACTAATGCCATGATATCTGAGAAGTGTGTTTGCATGCATGTATTCTTGTTTGTACTCTCTGGAGACCAGCAGCATTGCCTATGCAACAATGAAAACATACCAAACAATAAGTATGAGCAGCTTTGATGCATAGTTCAGCTATGCCAGTTTTTTTTTTATCCTGATATCTACAGAAGTTTGTATTCAAGTTGTGAGGTTATTTTATTGTGAATTTTAAAACTCTGGCCGATTTCTGAGGACTATGGTTAACTGCTCCTCAGATCTCTGCAGGGAGCAGCTAGACTATCTGTCCAATCTGAGTTTTCTGTTGCACGACTAAAACAACTTTTGAAAGTACACATTCCATCAAAACAAGCTCCTTCCAGAGGCTATTTTGCAGAGGCACCGTGGCTCTTCCCAGAGCTTAGCTCTTCCCCCGCCCGTGACGATTGTGATTGGTTTAAACAAATGCCAATAAACCAGAGCACGCTTTTCTCCCGTCCCGGAATGCTGTGTGGACTAGCCAGACCTTCCTCCACAGGAATCACATCTCTGATATCCAATTATATTTTCCTATGACTAAGGGCCCAGTAAGGCTCTGGTACATACAAAATAAAAAATCCTATAGTATCCAAAGTCAGATAATGAAATTATAATTTTAATAACCTTAATTAATAAAAGAAAGTTGCCATGTGCCTTTTAATGAAAGGAAATGAAGACTGGAACAATTGCAAATATAAATGAGATAATGATGAAGATGAAGAGCAACCACGATTAAGAGAGAAGGCAAAAACTATATAATTGTTTCCCCTGTATGTGCAGTGCCGCTGCTAAATTAGTGCCGCTGCTATATAAAAATCGCCCCAAACGCAATCCACTCGCTATCTCTACTTTATGTAACCATAGACTCGGGATAGGGATGGGCGAGGATTATAAATCAAACATCCCTAGACATTGCCACCGTTTGGCAGTCTGTTAATGGTTATTGCCGTTTGAAAGAGCAGTTGGCCGCAACGAAGGCTCTGCTGCCGATCTTACTGCCTACCTATTACAATAACAAAGTTCAGCTAAGACGTAGAGACAACGCTGAACATGACGCATGTTGTGAGTTTTTACGAGGCAATATGTTTTCTGTTATGATTTGATTAGCTTAACTAAACTTGTTTGTAATGTGGCAAAACCTAATAATGTTCGAAATTACTTAATATTAGGGACATCAATCATCTTAACCTATTTCCTTTTCAGCACAGAAATTCAAATATTTTTCAACCAAACTGTGTTCCCTGTAAATCTCCGTGCTTGTTAGTCTAATGATATATTTTTGATTTGTCAGATGAGTTTGGTAAACTTTTTGGTAAGGAAAAGAGAGGCTGATGATGGTAATGATGAAGCTGAGCTTAGTTGGATAAGGGGAGAAGCGTATTTTGTCTCCTGTATGTGAAATGTGAAAATGCCTGTCAGTAGTTATTTGATTTTATTCTTGTAGGTTGCTTAATCAAGTAGCCTACTTTACTTAATTTCTCCATTATTAGACAGGATGACCGCTAGTACAGGTGAGACAGGAAAGTATGTAGAGAGAGGTGACAGGAGGGAGAGGAAAGAGGCAAGAAGTCTTGAAGCATTTTATTCAACGTAATTCAACATCTACGACTGCGTACAAATAAGTGTCTTAAAGTCCTACTTGTGTCAGCGAACGCGCTAAATTTCTTCAGATGGCGCAAAATAAAACTCACGCACTTTAGCACCACTGCTGGAGAAAAAAATCCCAGAGGGATATACTGAATATTCTGACATGTCACAGTCAAGATTTATTATTATTGAAAAGAGCATCTTTGGTATTTTTTATATACGCACCACTATTTAAAATGTTTGAATGCCAGTCATTCCATTCATCTCATTCCTTACTTATGTAAACTTTTAGACTGAATGCTTGAGTTCTCACGTGTGCTTTTAGAGGTGTGTGGTTGCGGATGTGACTGGGTGTGTGATAGTGTAATATTAGTGTGCTGTTAGGGTGTGGGTGTTTGTGGTTAAGGGTGTAGCCTTTTTGCATGGGACACTGCTATCTAGTAACTGTAGGACCGTGTAAAGTGTGTGTGAGAAGGAAAGCTTTTGGTATGTCCCACCAACTCAAACCAAAGCCACATAACCATGAATTAATTAATGTAGCAACTCAAGCCACCTAGCGTCCCCTTTGTTGCTGGTGGAAACTAGAGGTGACTGGAGTGCCTGAGTACCTGTCTGTCTGGATGATCCCATGGACCTCCTACACACACACACACACACACACACACACACACACATGCCTCCTTGGATGCAGGGAGCCCTTTCTTTCCTTCCCTCCATTTTCCTGCTGTCTATTTTGGTCAACTGGTGGCCCGTTCCCACAGTGCTGCTGTTCCCATGGTTATCGCCGCGGAGATAGTGAATGGGGGTTGGGGTGGTGTTGGGGTGGTGGTGGGCTTGACAGAGAGTGGGAGAGACAGCGTTGCTCTGTTCGAAGAGATAGGGGACTCTGTGGCTCTAGAGAAGGCGGGGGTGAGGTAGGGTGGATTGGGGGGTGTGAATGAAGGGTATGGGGTTGAGAGAGTGTGTGTGTGTGTGTCTGTGATGTGTAGCTCCCATGACCATCACAGGTGGCCCATGAGGATTAAGCCAATATTGGTTCTCATTAGATATGCAATTTTTAATTCATTATGCTAGTAGATGATATTCACATCTTCATGTCCTTGAAATAGTCAATTAAAAAGACAATGCATGTATTTGAAGGCATCCGTCATATTAGATGTAGATGATGCAGACTTGCAGATACTTTGTTTTTATTATGAGGTCAATATCAGCCTCAGATGTCAAAATATGTCCTTCTAACCTCATGTGAGACTTCTTTATGAGGGTAGATGCTACTTCCTGAGATTGAGAGCTGAGGTGGGGTGCAAAAAGAGAGGTGGCAAAGGAAGTGGAGGGGAAGGGTAGGAGCCGGGACCTGGTAAGGGGGGGACGAGGGCCAACGAAAGGAGGGAGGGAGGGGAAGGGTGGGAGTGCGGGGCTTAGAAAGAGGGACGGATTCAGTTCCCACACTTCTAATTACTGTGTCACTGGAGACTGAAAGGGGACTGCCCCTGGCCCTAGGGAATTTGCTGGGGCCGGTCGCAGAGAGGGAGCAGCGGAGGAGGGAGGGAAAGGGGCAGAGGAGCGGAGTGAGAGAAGGAAGGGTGGAATTAAAGAGGGTGTATGACACAGGAACTCTCTCCATCCTCCTTTCTATTGGTTTTACCTCATTGCATTCACACTAGAGGTGAACCCCTTTACCGCGAGTCCCCTCCCCTCCTCTGCCCTAATACCCCAACCTCTCACCTCCGACCCACTTCTCCTTAACCCTCCCTTACCCTCCTCCACCTCAGTCCTCTCTTTCCCTTCAGCCTTTGTTCACCATCGTGTACTGTTTCCTTTTTACCCCCACACCCCCTCTTCTTTTCTTTTTTCTTTTTTACCTCCCCCTCTACCTCTTTGCGTTTAATGCTGGGTTCCTCTGCCCTGTCTCCTGTTGACATGAACAAGGTTCCCAGAGACACTTTGATGTGAGTTCAAACAAACACACACACACACACACACACACGCTGATGTCTTATTCTGCATCATTATTGCCACTTAACCCCGAGCCCTTTTCCTCTTTTATTTGCCTTATCTCACCCTCCCATAGCGTGCGTGTGTGTATGTGTCCTGATATTATCTCTGATGACTCTGACACAGACATGAATGTGTGTGGATGAAGCGTCTGTGTAGGTCCACAAGCTCAGCAGTTGTTTGAAGCAGTAATGATGTTAATATCTTTCTCAACATCTGTCTCCATTGTGTTGTGGACCAGTCAGTCATTTGTGGTCCCTGTAAAATCACATCATAACTAGGGTTGGGTATACCGGTGCTAAAACGATACTTTTTAAAATGGTGCCGGTCCCTGAGTCTATACTTATATATATATATATATATATATATATATATATATATATATATATATATATATATAAGGGGACCACAAATGACTGACTGGTCCACAACACAATGGAGACAGATGTTGAGAAAGATATTAACATCATTACTGCTTCAAACAACTGCTGAGCTTGTGGACCTACACAGACGCTTCATATATATATATATATATATATATATATATATATATATATATATAAGTATTATATATAATTATATATATATATATATATATATATATATATATATATATATATATATATATATATATATAAACTTATTTCACCATTCAATGGCTGTTAAACAACAAAAAGAAGAACCACACTTCTTTTGCCTTTAACATCCATTTCAGAGCACCAGACAGCAGAGCAGGCATTGAAGTGGCACGGAAATCTGTGTTGCTATATACTGGTGTCATATCGGCACCATGATTCGGGACCCTAATCTAACACAGCTATCCTTTTTTGTGTGATAAATACAAGCTTTTTTCGTGGGCACAGATAGATGTTTTCTTCAGCTGAGGTATTGATCTAAATTTATTGTGGTGGGTTTGGAGGGGGTGGTAGTTGTATATTTGGAACTATTACTCATTCTTAGTGACCTCTTTAGTTATTTTGCTCAGCTAAAGGAGCTTACTTAAAACTCCTTATAGCCCAAAATGAATTGGAGAAAGACATATTTGCAATTTTTAACAGCTTGAGCTACTACTGCCATGCGCAGGATGCAAGCTATCATTCGAACAATATGCTCGATATGTGGTGCTAAAACGCTCGTGTGGACAGAGATTGTTTTTGAAACATATTAGTGTGGATGTAGCCTTAGTCACGGGATAACAGGTGGTCATATAAGGAGGGGAGATCGTAACTGCTGGTCAAGGATGGTCTTCGGCTTTGCATGTGGATGGCTTCCTTGACCTTTCTAACTGTTAATTGTAAATATGTCAAACTCCCCCACTTTTGGTTTAGTCCAAACCACAGTTTACTACAACTAAGGCTGGTGGAATATATAATGGCTGGTGGATATTGTCCAAAAAGTGACACAGACAGTTGACGCACAGTTCTGTTTATACAGACATGGGGTGTTTGCATACACACGTGTTCACGTGTGCCCACGCAAAAGGATAAACTCTGCCCACTTACTCCTCAGATTGCAACAAAATGAGAAACCATAGTTGTATCATTGGGATCCTGCTTGGGTGTGACATCAAAAAATAAAATAGCCCACACCTGTGTGAATCTGGCCAGCAGTGTATGCCTCAAGCCACAGAATTTGCCAGTTAGAAGGCCGACCTGTATGTAAAAAGACTTGCTGGTACCCTAACCTGACACTGACACCTTGTCTGTCAAAAAGCCATGTGAGAGAGTTGTTTCCTCTCCGTTCCCTCAAAGCTCTTCAAGAGTGAACCGACCAGACCCGCAGTGGCAGCCACCACCGACACCACTCTCAATATTTACAGTCCTGAATGAACCACTCTGTATTACAATAACATTCCCTGCGTGCCTGCGTGCCTTTACATCAAGAAGAGATGAGAGAAAAAAAGGAAAAGGGAGAGAAGTGGTAAAGAGGGGGGCTGGAGGGTGAAATATGCGCCAGCAGCTATAAACGTTGAGCAAGGAATCTGTCGGTGGCTCTCCCATGTCGGGGGGTGTGTATGTGCATGTGCAAATGTAGTTTAGGTTGATGGATTCAGGTTGAGTGGGTGGAATTTCAGTTTGATGTGTGTGTGGGTGTAGTGACAGTTTGAGAACTGTTAGCGCATGTCGAGGAGAGCTGTGGATGTCGTAACAATATCAGGTAGAATGGGTGCAGTGAAGGCACATTCAGTGAAAAGCAGTGAAAGCATTTTTAGAGAGTTTTAGTGTGTAAGCATGTTTAAACGTCACACTGCATAGGCAAAGGGGGGGGGAAACATTTGGAGTACCATGTCTGTCTTAAAGAGACAAATGTTAACTGACAGTTGCATGAATGCTTTATATTTGAGAGAACCAGTTGTCTTTATTGCACAAATGACAGCACCACAAAACCCACCATCTGTCTCCTCAACAATCGGGTTTTCCAAATAAAAACAGGCAGTGAAGGATCCCAGGGTTTTCCAGCCTTATGCGGTTGAGCATGTGGAGTTTTCTCTCAGCCTAACCTTTTTCAATAGATTCTGAGAACAATTCAGAGTACTGTTTTCTTTCATGTATAAATCTACACGCAGAGATAATTTATGAATTCTCAAGGTAAAACTAGAGTGTGCTTAAGTGGAGCTTCTTTTTACAGTTGCAACACTTTGACTTGCTGTCACAATTAATATTGAGCCAAAGTTGAAATGTTTGTTTCGATTGCCGTTCTACCATTCTGGCATTTACTGTACATATTCCAAGCTAAATTACTATCTACTACAGCATGTGTTGTTAGGATTTGAACCCTTAGCGATGTTGACAAAAACAGCGATTTATTGAATAAGTGATGAAAAGGTATCTGCTTTCTTAAAAAAACGTCTACCCATTCAGTTGCTTAAAAAGAAAATACAGTCTATTTCTGTCTAGACAAATGGAGTGAACGTAGTTGCAGATTCTTTTTCTGTCGTATCACTTTTTTGACTAATTGTTTCACCTTCAGCCAATCTGCTCCATCTGAAGAACAGAGCAATTTCCCCTTGTGACCCAACCCAACACTGACATGGTATTTAACTACTACAATTGAAAAGCACAGTAGGCAAGTGTTGAATGTCATGTGCCACCTATCGCATTGCCCCGCCAATTTAGAATGTTTAGTCTGTAGTCTGGCAGTTTTAATTTGAACCCATAATACAAAAAACGCAACACATAAATAGAGGTTGGCTGGCCGTTTAATCCAGCTTTTTATGTTTTTGAGATGAGCTGTTCTTGTCCCTCTTCAAAACCCACTGCCCAGTGAGCAGAGTAGTCTACAGACCTTTTCAGTACGTTGTTTTCCTCAGCTGTTTAGCTTAGACCGGCCCCAGCTATCTGGCGTCTAAAGAGAGAGGAAAAAAAGAGTGCTTGGAGATGGAGAGAAAGAAAGAGGTTAGAGGTGAGAGACATCTAGAGAGAAGAAGAGAGGGAGATTGAAGGGGGCACTGGAAGGGGGTAGATGGAGTTTCAAGCAAGACATAGAATAAGAGACAAGACATAGGTTCAGTTGGAGAGAGGAAGAGCTAGAGGTTGAGGTTGAAGGTTGAGTGGGTGAAAAACAGAATGAACTGACTGTGCCAAGCCAAGGGGAAGCATTAGTGCTATTTGTGTGACGGCTAGACTGTTATCTGCTAGACTCTAGACTATTATCTTCTTCATTACTCCTTTTAGTGAGCACCAATAAAGAGGGACTAAGAGAGGGAAGAAAAAGCAGAAATGTTGAGGCCAAGTGAAGGGTAAGAAAATGGTCAAAAGTGGAAAACAGATTTGACAAGAGAAAGAAACAAAAAGGGATTGAGCAAGATTTAAACAGACTGAGGGAGTGGGACTAAATGGACAATGTTTAACTAGAGTTTTTCTACATATTCCTAAGGGCAGAGGCATGAATTCATGGTTGTGCCTCGTCTTGTGTTGCTACTGATGACAACTCCTAATGTATCATTTTGATGGTATGGTAAGAATGAAACTATCAATGTAATATATTCATAACCTAATGTAGTAACTACAATATATTACATGTTGGGTTTTTTAGCTGTCAAATTAATACAAAACTAAAGAAATTTCTCTGTAAGCTAAGAAAAAATGGGCATTGGGGGATGGGGTCACACCGTCTCGACCCTTTAGAGAAGAACACAAGGAGCAATTAAGCAGTGTTGAAATAATAAAGCAACTTGACATAGAAACCATAGCACATCTGTCTTGGGTGCTTTGGAAACAAGTTCACTGTTAGTATCGTCCCTAATGCCTGCCAATTTTTTCATATTGTTTACATACACAGTATGTATGCACAAAATGAAATGAACAGCAGACTTTCGCTCTCATTCTATTTAACACAACTGGATGCATTCCTGGGAAAATCGGGAAGGAAATAATGTGACTTGCAGGTGAAATGAGTGGTTGCAATGTGAGTCAGGGAAGGGTGTGCGTATGTGTGAGAGAGTTGCGTGTGAGTTTTTTTACCTTCTGCATGCCTGCGATGCATGCCTGCGATGTATGTGCGAGTGTGTATGTATGTACGTGTGTGTGTGTGTGTGTGTGTGTGTGTGTGTGTGTGTGTGAGTGAAGTGAGTCAGAGGAAGGTGTGTGTGATGTCAAGCCCAGACAGGCTCTGCTGTGGTCCAAGTTCAGGTTGCTGTCTGGTGGTAATGGTTAGTTAACAGAGCTGGTAATTACCTCAGACTGTCGGAATGAGACACTGGCCAGATACCCTCAGGATACTGTGGGAAAGTACATTTAGTAGGTCACCGAGTATTTTCCTCACGCACTTGCTGCAACAGAAAAGTGACCCCCTACTCTAGGTGTTATGTGCTTTAATGTTAGTAGTAACATAATTTTTACAGAGTAGGGCTTATGTTAAGGATGACTCCAGTGCATCGTTGCACCATGTTGTTTTAGGCCGCCCATAAACTCCACAATTCAGTACTACACAGTTTACAGTCTTTTTACAAGTTTACAACATATAGAATGCTTTACCCGGACTTTAAAAACTTGAAAAATGCAATACAAGGATTGTGGCCAAATGATAGAAGAGTTATAAGAAGGTTTTTAACTCACTCCAGACATGCTTGGTTCTTTCTTTAAATCGGTGTTAATCATATTGTATTGTTGATTTAATGCGCATTTTCTATTTTTTTGCGGAATCGTCTCCCTGTTCATTACAAATAGTGCACTTTATTATTTCACTTTTAAGTAACCCCAGTTTTGAGTAAATTCAGATGAATATGGCCATACAGCCCTTTGGAATTTACTAAATCATTTACCCATGCACCCTCATTTCATCATTTAGTTTTTTTCAACATGAGAAGAGTAGTTGCAATTGTCTAACTTCAAAATCTAATGATGTCTTGCAGCAAGTGTAAGTAATAAAATGAAAACATTGTTTTGCCATTAGTTTGTCTGTAGAGTACAAAAAAAAACATTAGGGCACAAAATATTAGACCTAGTTAAAACTCATAGTAGGATATTGCAGCTACCGAAACCCAAGAGTACCTCTATCTTTTTAAAATCAACATATTTATGTCTACCTGTAACATAACTGTTAACAGTTTGTGACTTGCTCTCCCCTCTTTGGTCACCGGTATTCCATTGCAGACTGACGACTGGTATTCAGGCTTTACTCTCCACTCAAAGATAACTTGATTTCATGATTAACACTGAAATAATGTCAGCTTTTCAGTAAGAGAGTGCTAAATAGAGCAAGATGTTTCCACTCTTTCCACACGCTCTCCTTCCTTCTGCCCAGCCAAAGAAAATGAAAACGGGTCACTTTCGACAGTTTGCATCTGTCAGTAAAAATCGTTGTGTGAGATTGTTGATCGCTTTTGGAAGGTATCCAAATCACCTAGTATGACCTGGAACTGTGTGGGAAAGCAGAAAAAATTTCAATGCTTTTGGCAAGTTAGCATCTCCTTACTCATCGTTTTACATTAGTATGAGGCTGTTTTTTCCAGTTTGCGTGCCATCCCACTTACAATGGACCTACATAATTTCACAGCGGCTACAAAATTTTATATCTGCCTAACAGAATGACAGAGAACCAAATATGGCCCAATGTCCCAGACATGGAATGATGGGAGTAAACAATGTTTTATTTTTCCATCCTTGGAAAGTATACTGTAGTTTCTAGGAAAAAAGTGTCCTTTTTGTTATATTCTGTGTATATGTTTTATACCACATCAACCATGGACATTGGAATTAGGTATTTTTTACCTTAACTTGGACATGAAATTCACATTGAAACAGGGAAATGATGGTGCAATTCTTTCTCCCCTCTCGCTCTTCCCTCCAGTTCCCACGTTTCCCCTTACCTGACTTACCACAATTTGAATCAAATCACAACTGCCCAATTGGCTGCCCTGACCATGTGACATGAATCGGCCCCAAAAGCACCGCCTTTTAAGATTGGTCTAGGATTTTCCCATGGGAGCTGCCTACAGAGCCAGTGCAGGGTATGTGCGTGTTTGAGAACGTTAGAGGAAAATATCCCACCCCCCCCCCTCCCTCCCTCTCTTTCCTACCTCCTCTCCACTATCCCCCTTTCTCCTCTTTTTTTTCCACCACCACCCATCCTTTGAAACACAGTATCACACTTTAGATAGCCTTTGTTGTCACGGCAAGGAGCATTCTTTCTCTGGCGCAGCCACACGGAGTGTGAGAATGCAGGACATTCCCTGAAAAACACAGACAGAACAAAAGACAGACAGAGTAAGAAAATGCAGCAATGTAGTAACTGCAGAGTTCAATAAAAATAAGAAAAACAAGTTTTATTTATGTTGGCTGATTTCATTTTTGAAGGCCCGTCTTTGGCCTTAAAGTGTAACTCTCGCCAAAATGCAACCTAGGGTCTTTTTGTGAATGTACCCGAGTCAAACTTTCATTTAAAAGCATATTTAGGACGGAAGCGCCACTTTTAAGATTTACCGTATTCTCGTTTTAACTTGCAAGAATAAGCCCGGTGAGAACACTGACTTAAAGCCAGTATTAAGAAATATATATGATACATTTTCTCACTGCAATATTGTTGGTACATTAAGTGCCATACAGAGAAGCTTGTGAGTAGAGAAGACATGCTCCTGAAAGAGTGTAGTAAGGACCGGTTGCATGCATCAGTTCTATAAAATCTTCCAAAAGTCCAGCCGACCAACCTGCAGTGACTAAAGCCACATGTAGTGCTTCTCGATGATCACAGGCATGATTTTTTTTTTCTGTGCAAACATGCTAAACTATAATTGGTTTGACAGCACTGTCAGTCTAATGCTTTCTGTGTCGCTAGACATGCAGGAGCTGCAGAGAAGGCACCCCTCTCTGTGACAACTGCGTGTCTGAAATCTCCATTAGTCTGCTGTGGAAAAATCAAGTCTCATGTCCTGCAGCAAGCCAAAAACAGGAAAGAAATGTTGGTGAAATTAGCCAGTCCAACCCGGCTTCAAATCTTAAATGAAGGCTCAGAGCTACCATCTGTGTTTATTAAAATATATGGCACCACAAGACCTCACCACTTTGACCAAGCTGGTTCAGTCATGTCCATTTCCATGAGAACTCACTGACTGCTCACAAATATGTTTTATCTGCATATCTGTTAATATCACTGTGACCTTTGTCGTTATGTATTTTCTAAATGTACGTAATTTCACTTCCTAACTTCTTTACTCTATTTACTTGTCTTATAAACATCTGCAGGGACTTTGCATTTGTAACGGGCTGAGTTTTTAATAAATTAAAGATAAAATTACTTCCATCCAGGTTGCGTGTGTGTGTGTGAGACGGTGTGCGTGTGTGCCTGCCTGTCTGTGGCTTAGCCTTGAGAGTTCAGAGCAGGTTCTGGCTTGCTCTACTCTGGGAAACTTTAAACTGAGCAAATAGCTGGGTCTGTTTCCCTGGCTGACACCACACTTGTATGTGTGAGCCATGTGATTGCACTGCGAGCAATTGAATGCATGCGGTCTATGCACACTGTAGTGTTCCCTGTGCGAATTGTGTTTTTTCGTCTGTGTGGTCAATTTGAGAGTGTGTGTGTGTGTGTGTGTGTGTGTGTGTGTGTGTGTGTAAGGCAGAATACAAAGAGGAGAATACAGACTGTACTGAGGGAGAGATGAGCTTCATTCCCACAGACAGGACAGGAGATGACACCTCTGCTCTCCCACACCTCCACTGTCTAGCCGCTTTCTCCTGTCCTGACCTCAGTTACCACAGAGGCAAACACCGCTCTGCATGTTCACACAGAGGAGAGGACATACTGTTGCGTTGGGTGGGGGTATGCTCCTGATTTGCCATCTTCATTAAACTTTTCCTGGATAAAGAGAGACAAACTGGCTTTAAGTGAGCCGGTCCAGGATCTTGCTTTGTGAGGTCTGTGAGTGTGGTTTGATTTATAACCCACCTCACCCATTCCTAAGTGGAATGCTGTTTGCTGGGTGGAGCTCAGGTGTGTTGACAAGGCTTTTAGCACTGACATGCTGTTAGGGCGGCTTACAGACAAGTGTGTGTGTGCACGTTAGGGGCCGGCAAACAAGAGGTCACTAATGTCCCACCAGGGAGACCTTTACCACGGAGAGCCAGGACAGCATGGACATGTGAACGTTACTGAGGCGTGAATGCTGTCTTCACACCCACTCACACACTGATTTGATCTTTCTGTAACACTTAGCCCCTTTCACACCAAAGCAAACACTAAGGCTACATCAACACTACTACGTTTCCATTTTTAAATAAAAATTTTAAAACGAAAATTATTTCTGTTTTCACGAGCGTTTTAGCACTGTTTCAGAACTAATCCCCGTCCATACTAACATGCCTGAAAACATAGCACAGACCATTCACATACACTGGGCATGCATGTGCTCATAAGGCTGATAACGGCGCTCGACAGGAATTGTCGCAAATCGCTTGATAAATAACTTTCCTCTTTCTCATGTAGGCAGTAGTAGCATTATAAAATGCAGAATTTAACTGCACAACAGCAGCTGGGTGTCTGTCTGCTTATCTTTTTCAAAGGTCTCTGTTACTAAATTAAACCTACAGTTTCACACACATTGTGACTTAGGGGTAAAGGTCGCCACATACTCCAGTAGGTTAGAGTGCTCAGTATGTTTTGTCAAACAGCATAAGAAATTGTAATTTTCTAAAGCCAAGCAAGCCCAAGGTTTGAGGTGTGCAGAAATGAGACAGTAGGTAGGATTTAAATGTCTTTCTTTTTTCCCCCACACATCCAATTCTGTCACTTTTCCTATAGACAAACAAGTTGCAACACAATAAATGCCTTCGAGGCAAGATTGTCTGTGCGATTTATCACGACTCCCGCATCACTGTGACAGCAGGATTTTCACCTTTCACCTCACACTTTTGCCTTCAGGCCTCATACAACTAGTTTGTTTCAAGCATACTCCAGCCTTTACAGTATATGTAGCTTCAAATGCTGGCTTTGTGTGAACACTTAGAAGAACCAGGTAATTTGCCAGTGACAATTGGGATGCAAATATAGGTTACTTAACTTGTGTTCAACATCCTGTGTTATATGCTGGGTTTTATGTGCACATGGGAGCTGCCACTTACCGTGAAGTGATCAGATTCATTTATATCTCAATAGGCTTCAATATGTGTAACACATTTCCTCTTATTCCTCCTTCCTTATATTTTTCTCTTCAAGGCATTGTTGATGAGTGAAAGCTCTTGAAAACACTTCTTCTTACCCCGCAGTTAAGGACTGTTTTTGAATCTGTTTGTCCAGGCGTGTAACAGTGATCAGTATGCGGCGGTGCCCAGAAAGGACATGGTCAGGATGCTTAAACAGAAAGGTCAGTCAAACCACACAGCATCATGGAAGAGGGTTCACTTTTAGTGGACTACTTATGATGCTGAGTAGAAGGTATATAAGGATGTATCTACATGCCATTACTTCTCACGTCTTCGTTTCTGTTTAGTGTTTGAACTTGCTACGGCTAACCTCACTTTGACTTTTGACCAATTTTTGACTTTTCAAGAATAAAGTCATCAAATGTTGGTATTTTGTTTGTAGGATTTCTGCAGCACCAGGACAAAACTAACTACACACAACAACAGGAAGAAGAGAAGCTTGGTGACATTCTGCCCCCCAGTGTGACCCCTGAAATCCCCAGGTATGTTCAGTGTCAATGGGCCCCCCTTTCAGGGCTGGACCCCGACACCCTGACCTTTCCTGGGGGGGCACCCGTACAGCTCCACACCGTGCCCCCTGCCCTCCTGCAGAGGATACCGCTCTTCTATGTCTGCACCAGATGTGGCAAGGTGTTCTGGGAAGGCTCTCACTTTGGCCGTGTCCTCGCCATGTTTCAGGACGTCTTACACATAACAGACGAGGACACTGAATCCGCTGCAGCGGTACAGCAGAACTGACTGCACTTTACCTGACCCTAAAAAACATCCCAAAAAAGATATTTTTTACATGTTTAGAACCTAGCTGTCATTAAATCCAATTAAATTGCACCATATATATATTAGTTTTATTTTTCCTACTTGATACAAATAATAACTTCAAACATCAAGTCCCTTAAAATAACAAATAATTTGGATAAAAGTAAATAATGAGCCACTCATCCTATAAGAAGTGAGATCATATATTTTTTACACCTGAATCAACAGAGGTCGGATCGCCTGTTAACCATCTGGTATTGAAATATGACAGTTCTACCAAAAAACAAACAAAGAGAATTTTAAGTTGTATTTGCATTAAGGCTCTAAGTTCTTTTTAGATGTATATAGTTTCAACAGTTTTAAACCTATTGCGTTTATAAGAGTTTAAATCTCTGAACCAAAGACGGGTAGCGCTGTGATCACGTTTTGACTTGGCCATTTTTGTTGTTGATTGTATTCACTGTTAGCACATTTATGGTGATTTATAGTTTGGATCTGGTATTGTAATGACATAAGTATCTGGTATTGTAATGACATAATTATCTGGTATTCTAACGAGATAATTAAAAATGTCCCTCAAGAACACTTTCTCCCACCAGGGAATTGTATCGTTAAACTATAAAGCGTTCTTTTTATTGTTTTTAATTCAAAGTTAAATGATGACGGGATGTCAGTTCTTTGGCCTTTTTAGCAGCCTGTGGTACTGTATATTTCCATTCTGGGTGATTACATTTGTATACTGTTTATTTAGCTGGAAGCTAAATATGTGATAATAAAGTGATTTTCATTTCCTTTATTAATCTGTGAGAAGTCGCAGTCGTTTATTTCATGTGTTTCAGAATTCACAAAGCAGATGGTACAGGACTAAGAGTGGACAGATTGAAGAGATCATCTAAGCTTCACTGATGTCCGTCAGGTGTAACACTAACAGTGTGGGGGTTTCCTGCCCCGAGGCTGAAGTGCAGAAGGGTCACAGAGTAACCCAACACACACACTGCCTGAATCCCTTCATATTTTCTCATACTTGTCTCACTCCTCGGTTCACAAACCCCACTTTGCATTGGTGTGATTGCAGAAAATGAGATTGCCCAAAAGAGTCAATCTTTGTTCTGAGTCGCACATGTGCAGTACCTAGGTAAGTACTGCGAGCTAGTCAGTTGCAGAGCATGAGGGCGTGCCACGCTAGCAGCTAGGCGAGCTTTATAACGTGTGTTACAAAGTGACGCACGTTCGTCACGGAAGTAAAGGCTGGACTACAATAGAGCTGGTTTGGAGCAGTTTGTCAACAGTGTTTTCTGTTTGAGATGGTAAGTCCCTTTGGGGTGGACTTTGGGCTTTTTCACGTTGTAAACCTATAACATGCACAAAAAAAAGATATATAACACAATAAAGGAAAGGGAAAAAAACAAGCATAATATGAGCACTTTAAGAGATCTAATGTGGAAAAATCTGCTATAAAAGATGTCCTGGTGTGTTCTGGACATGCATTCGTTTTGGTCAAGACTGCATTGGATGGCTGACTTAAAATCTTTTTACACTCTTACATTCTTCAGAAACACTAATCACAGTCAGATGTCCACTTTATTTTATTGATGACTTGCATCAAAAAAGGCAGTCATTTCCAAAGACGGGGTCATACTGTGAATCACTGAGGTAAATGTGTTTTCAGTGTGTTTATATCACAGCAGCTGAAGTAGGAAGTGAAGAGATTTGAACCTTCAGATCATTCAGTGACACTAGACCATGAATAATTCCTTGAGACTGTTTAGGTGAAAACATTCCTTCAGAACATGCACACTATAGCCTGATTACCATTATGGTACTATCATGAATAACCACACTGAGATGTTAAGTGTTTAATGTGAGCTGAAAGTGTAGGAAACTTCACAAGCTTGTCAGTTTGCAGGGAGCAGTGGAAATTTTTCCGTGTCTTTTCTTTCCAAAGTCATTGGGAAGAAATGGACATTTTTCAATATCGTAGACCTCCACGTGTAAGTAATGTAACACCATTTACCAATTTGCATAACCTTAGGTGCATTACAAAATGTAGGGAAGTTACGCCATTCAATAATGCAGTTATCTCTGAGGACATTCTAAGTATTGTCACTTTTGAAGAATAATGTTACAAAAGTGGGTGTCTATGGCCGTGTATGAAGTTCACTGTTCATTGTCGTGAATGCTAAATGAGCCTGATCTGAATCTGCTGCTCATATGTCGTAGGTACATTTAACATCTAGGCTTCAACAAGAAACTGTCCTGGACAAAGGAGATCATATGGATTACTGTCTCAGACAGGATTTACAGGTTCTCAAGCAGAGATTCCTGTTATGATATGATATATGTATTAGTTATTCTAAACGTTAAGCATTGTAGTTTAAGATGTGTAGATAATCCTGTTGTGAATTTTAGAACTTTGTGATATTTGGTCTTTCACCAACTATATGTAGTATTGGCACCAAGGTCAAAGAAATAGCCTACCAAAGAAACACTTGTCTTTGACTACAGTCGCAATTACAGTCGTTGTGAAAATATTTAGTTCCATTTCTTTCTTTGTTTCATTTCTTTTTCATTCGTTCATTCATGCGTTTAAATAAGGGGTACCGATTTCCATCTCTTTCAGGTGTGGACAAAGGTTGATGACAAACTGGATGCATGAGTGATCTTTTCAGCAGAAGATGGCCGTTGAGATCAATCTGGGGGAGGCCTGATTCTTATTGGCGGAACATTACATTATAGAAGAAGAAGAAAATCCCTAACTGCAAAATGAGGATTGAACAAGACGCATAATGATATTGTTTTATATAAGCTATTTTTTCTCAAACGTGCACTTTTGGCACATTACCTTGCGCTCTTTTTTTAAACACACTGTATAATAACTACAGTAACATTAATTTACCCTTAAGTATTTTTATTGCTATGAATGAAGTCGACACCCTAGCTCCCAAATAAGCCCCTCTCTGTGTGTCTCGTCCCGTCCTTGTCCGGGTGGTCGCAGCCCCTGCCTCTGCTCAGAGCGCGAGCTTTCTGCTGCAGCACCGTGTTATTTGATCCTTGCTCTTTCTTTGCTGGGAAGAAAAGCTCGCCTCTTTCCCACGCTCTGAGGACACGTGGTGCCCGGAATGAATTGGATTCAGAAAGCCCTCCCTCCTGGTAAAACGTCACACTCTCTCTCTCTCTCTCTCTCTCTCTCTACCTCTCTCGTTCAACATGCTTTCTGGCATGAATGTAAAAGAACAGAATTTACAAAGCGTAATGATTTATAAAAAATAAAAAAAAAGGTCGACATTTTTGCATGACAGTTTTTCCTTCGTGTATCCCAGAAGTGTGAGTTTTCCGTTCTGGACTCTCCTTTTCAGCGACATGCATGCGCACAGCATCCCCGACGGGACGGGAGGCTCCTCCCGTCTTGTCTGGCCCCGGCCGCCCCGGTTCTCGGCGCCAAAACTCGGCACAGCGCACCGATCTGTCCGGCGCTCCGTTTACAAGACAGCCACACAACACTGCACGACTCTGTGTTTTCTCTAAGTCGCTGGGGTGGAGAACACGTCTTGTTTATCAACACAGAGCAATAGAACAGAGATATGACTGCAAAAATAGAACCAGAATAGACGTGTATTAGCTCTGTGTGACCAGTTTGAGAAGAATTGGCCTCAGCGCAGCCTCTGTGCCGGGGCGGCCCCTCAGACTAACTGCATAAAACCTGAATATGATCAGTAAAGGCTGACTTAAAGACTTTTGGAGATAGATTATTGCAAAGTATGTCTGTAATTGGCGTGCGCTTTTACGCACGCATGGAATCCGTCGTTGGTCGTTTTAAACAGAATTTTAGCTTTTACACAGTTGTGAGAAACTCATCCAATCGGAGAAACATTTGGCTCCTGCGGTCTGTGCAAATGTTTTCCAAGTGTCCAGGCTCACTGCAGCCATGAAGCTCTGATAGCGGACAGATGTTCCTGATTTTCCAGATGTTCTGCACCATTCAGTAACCCCCCCCCCAAAAAAAACGTATATGTAACAAACGTAATACAAACTTAGTGATCCTTAAAAATATCAAATCTAAAGAAGTGGCCATAACCCATAATCTTTGGGGATTTCCTAATGTACAAACTCCAGTATGCCCATGCAGGTCAATGCTGTGTCATATCAAATGAAGCCTGTAGAGACACATTTCAATGAGTCAGAACCGTTGTCTTTGTTTTTGAGCATTTGCAGCTGTGGGCCACTTTTTTGTGGGAACAAACAACACATGCACAGTCACCTGCAGATGCACCTACAAGTGTCCAAAACAGATGAATCAGTCTCCCACACAAACTGTTTGGCCTATGAAGAACATAAGATTATACAGAAATGCGTGTTGATTGGCTGACACTCAGGTGTCTGGTTAGATTCCATTGTATAGACACTTTCAAAACAATAGTTAAACCTTGGTCCTAGATCAGTGTGGTTGGTATGTTAACTTGCACATAACCATAGTAACACTACTGGTACAATACCAGTTCTCTCGTATAGATTAAAGTTTAGTCCATTTGTTTTTGTTTTTTGCCCATAATCAAAGATTTGCCTTAAAAGGAGTTACAGTCTGTAATGCTTATCTTTTGTGGCTATAGTGTAAACCGTGATAATTCACCCCAGGGTGCCCAGGTATAGAGAATAAGTAAGTGCACAGTGTGTGATAAAAAAAATAAATAATGAAAAAGGTGGAGGTGACTTTGCTGCCAGTGGTGGAGTGTAACTAAGTACATTTACTCAAGTACTGTACTTAAGTTCAAATTAGAGGTACTTGCACTTTACTTGAGTCTTTTCTTTTCATGCCACTTTCTACTCCACTACATTTCAGAAAGAAATATTGTACTTTTTACTCCACTACATAATCGGACAGCTTTAGTTACCATTTACAAATTAAGGTTTGTGCACACAAAACACTTGTAGTTTATAAAACGCATGTTTTATTGTGAATTAAACTAGCCAACAATATACAGGCCTACAAGTACAGCTGAAATGATTAGCCGATTAAACACTTAGTTGATTGAAAGAAATCTTTTGATCGTTTCCAGTTTCTAAAATGCGAGGATTTTTCTATATTAAGTACTTTTATTTTTAATATTTTAAGTAGCCTACATTTTCCTGATGATACTTACTGTACATACTTTTACTTTTTTATTGCAGGATTTTTGCTTTGAGTATTTTTTTACAGTGTGGTATTAGTACTTTTACTTAAGTAAAGGATATGAATACTTCTTCCACCACTGATCGTGTTGTTTTCTATACTGGGACACTGCGAGTGCTGCATCACGCTTATACCATGACCACTAAAAAAGAAGGAAAGATTACTACATACTGTATATTAAATTAGTTTGTCATTCAGGTTAGTTTTTGTGATAACTTGATGCTTATTAAATACTGTCTCCAGGCTTATCTGTGGTAACCAACTTGTGCGTATTTAGAACTGTGGTTGACCTGTTTACTTGAACTAATGTTTCAGTTGCAACAATGCATGACTTTAATGACACCTGCCAGCCAAAGTCTAAGACAAACATAATCCATGGCCATGATAATGCACTCCAAATGTAATGAACCTCGTTTTAAAATATTGCTGCAGTCATATTTTCAGTCATATTTCCTTAGATTAAATAAAACCGGTTGTGACGTTCATGAGGGATATCTGTTGCTGTATCTCCCACGCTGACGCACAGATGCACACTCGCGCACTCATGTAGACAGATGCAGCCACAGACGTGCGCCAAATGTACAGTTCAGAGTGTGGGAAAACGAGGACAGTGTGAAAGCCACCAAACCATCAGCGCCGAGAGCGGTTTATAAAGTGTTACACAGATGAGATGAAGTATGGGCCGCCAAACGGAGCAAACGGCCCCGAGGGATACTGAGATGTACCTGGTGTGGTTTTCACATATTTCTTTCTCTATCTATCTTTCATTCTATCCATCCAGCTCTGTCACTTTCACATGCATTCTTTCTGTCAAAGCCTGTCTATCAATATCTACCACCATCTTCACCCTGTCTTTCTCTCTCTCTCTCTCACACACACACACACACACACACACACACACACACACACACACACACACAGCCACCCAGTTCCCACGGTGGTGGGGGGAGCTGAGCGGCGTGTCAATCTGCGCACAGCGTCACCTCTTTTCACTTGCAAAAAGGAAGTAGCGGAGGGCTTTTGTTATTCGAAGTCCCACAGTCTAAAACAACTGAAATATATCCGCAGTTTATGATTCAAACAGCCAGCTATAATCACCTCCTCAGGGGTGTTTTGAGATGGAGCGGTACGACTGAGAGACTCGTTTGGGTTGTACTTTACTGTCCCTACCATTTGGTTCGGAGGTAATCACTGTCTGGAGAGAACACAGGTTTTAGATGCGTTCACACTTCAGACAGCCACTCTTAAAAGTACTTTTATGTCTCCCTTAAGCCGTGACCATGTGGAGAATAAAACTCTTTAAATGTACCGATAGCCTCTGGATTTGAAAAATACTTTACGCACAGGAGCTTTTTGCTCATTTTTATTTCATAGTTGTGCACACATTTACTGGGATGTTCCAGTCATTCGTGACACTGCAGAGAAAGTTGGGCCACGTATATCACCAACAGCAGCACGTTGCTGTAAACCACACCCTCTCCTGGATAGTATGTCATTACCAGCACCTTTTCTGCCCCCATTTAACAGGAAAGGGTGTTAATGAGTCCAGATACTCCTGTACTTAAAAAAAAGACATCTTAATAAACTATTTGGACTAATATTATTTGTAGTCCACGAGCCAATGGTTATTTGTTTCCCTTTTAAGAAGTGAAATCGTTTCTCAATCTAAAGTAAAATGATACAATACTGTTTTTTCTTGACCTTTCACCTGTTGTGAGAGTCGAAAGAAAGCGGTGCATAGGCCCTATGTCACAGTTTAATGTTGCGTATAATTAAAATGTGAATAAAGTTGTTTTTTTAATTTTTTTTTTTTTTTTTGCTTTGCATGAATAAAATCCTTTGCGATGCTCTTCAGTCACCATTAACATCGCTGTCAATGAGACGTGGAGAGGCCTGATTGACGTTTTGTTTCGAGTTCCTGTTGATGTTAATCCAGTGGATGATCCTTTACAACGTGGCCGCTTTCTCAGCAGTTTACAGCTCTGGCAGCACCATGCCTCTGGCTTTCAGTCCGCTTCCTGGGGTCGGCTACAGGAGATCGGATATAGAGCTCACCATAAAATTGCTGTGGACGGCTTGTTTAATATTTCTGTAGCAACGTTTGGCTCCCTCCTCGAGAGACCACGCCTCCTCCCTGCAGATTCACAGGGCCCTAATCCCTCCCCCTCACCGACCCGGCAGCCTATAACCTACCCGGGTTTCCGCCCATTCCTCCGTAGTTGATTCTTTAGGATGGTTTTGTCATGCAAATAAAGGACGCGTAAAATATTCCCCCAGAGCGCAGCGCAGGGCAGAGACTCGCGCGGAGGACACAGACCGGGCCACACGGTGGATTTGTTTCGTTTTCGTCGCTACGGACCCGTCCATCTGTCACAGGTAAGTCACACATCTGCAGCGGATTACATTTCCTGACATGTTTAGTAGCAAAAATCAAGCAGTGTAAACGTGAGCCCACGGAGGTCTCCTCTCTCACTGTTGGATGTGGAGGAATGTGGGGTCTGTTGTTGAGGAATCGGGATTCATGCGAACTCTTCTTCTCTTTTTTGTCTTTCCCAGACACCCTGGCCACGAGCAGCGACATATAGCCGGGACGTGTAGCCAGGAATCAGGTCGGACCGTTCAAGGAAACCCTGCGGAGGCTGCCCTGTGGAGATAGTGGTCATACTTCCAATTTCCCCAAGTGAAGTCGGAGCTGTCTCTTCTCCATCCCCTGCTATAGGCTACCTGCTGCTGCTACAGAGGGGAATACGTCTAGAGACCCCTGGATCGCTTGAGAGTACCCTTTTATATTTTAGGGATTTTAGGATCTCTCAAATATTAACATTTTTGCACACCAAGTGTGTTATTTCCTCTTTTGTCCTTTTTGGGATATATACAGTGATCTTTTTTCTGTTCTAGTACTTTAATGTGCCTTAATAACTGGTTATAATCCAGTGTAAGTGTGGCATTGTCACCAGACCAGAGACGCTCAACAGGGAGAAGACGATTATTATCAGCTTCAGAGCCCAAGCAGGATTACTGGTCCCCCACCCTCCAGCGAGCTGCAACCATGAGCCAGGCGGATGTGTCGACTTGCTCCGCGCCACAGAGGGTTTTCCAGGAGGCGGTGAAGAAGGGCAACACCAAGGAGCTGCACTCTTTGTTGCAGAACATGACAAACTGCGAGTTCAACGTCAACTCCTTTGGGCCAGAAGGACAGACGGCCCTCCATCAGTCTGTCATTGACGGCAACCTGGAGCTGGTAAAACTGCTGGTGAAGTTTGGTGCAGATATCCGACTGGCCAACAGGGAAGGGTGGAGCGCTTTACACATCGCCGCCTTCGGGGGCCACCAAGACATTGTGCTATACCTCATCACCAAGGCCAAGTACTCCTCTGGCGCCCGGTGATCTGTCTCTGCTGTCAGGTAAAATAAGAAAATGAAAAAATAACAACAGGTGGAAAATAAAACTCCAATACACGGAAAAGTCAGGCTCTTGTAAAAGCAAAAAAAAACTGCCATTATCTACATAGTTGTGCCAAATTAAAAATAGACCTGCACAATACTCTTCCCTCATTGTTAACCAAACGGGGCCCTCTGTGCACTCCTGAGTGAAGCACCGCATGGTTCATACACAGCGCTTCAACACGACTCTTTAACAAAAGAAACGCCATTTCGGTGAGTTTGTTGGTACTAAAGCTTTCCTCTTGAATGTGTATCGTCCACTATAACAAAAAAAGAGCTAGTGTACCTGTGTATCCCGTGTGTGTGTGTGTGTGTGTGTGTGTGTGTGTGTGTGTGTGTGTGTGTGTTTGGACTCCAGAGTGCAAATGGCCCAGTTTCTTTCTATCCATGACCTCCCATCCCCAGAATACTTTTGAATAGTTTATTTGTGGAGGGGGGGTGTTGCTCCTCATTGTTCACTTGTAAAAACCCTTTTTAAGTTATTTTATATGAAACACGGCACTTGATGCTATATGGCTGCATGCTGGAATATCTAAAAGGGAACACACATGAACAAGAGAAGAAGGGTTGCCCTCTGTTGGCTACCACAGGCCTGTTTTCTTCAGGCTAATAGATTCATTGATTTAGATTTTTTTTTGTTTTACTCAAAGAGCGGCATCATGGCTATCCAACACGCTTTCAGATGTGTAATCATTATCTAACAACAAGTGACTCCATCATTGTTGTGAAGTACTGTACACAATAGCTTTACTTTTTTTTTAAGAGACAGTAGCTGAATGGCTCTGCCTACTTCATGCAGATCTTGCCATGCTGGCGTCCAACTTTTCAGGCCATGTGCGACCACTTTGCCGATGGTCATTGTGTTATTAAAAAAACCGCTGCTTTCGCTTTGTATAAAAAAAAAGTCGCATTTGGAATTCACTTTATAATCTCCTTTCAGTATTTTATTAACATCCTAGTCATCACTGTGAAAGCAGGCTGGGTTTTTTATTTTTTATTTATGAAGGTACATTGAGAAGATGCATTTTTTGAATATGTTGTGGTTCTTCTTTTTTTTTCTTTTTTTTAAATCTATAAGTGTAAGAATATCTAGGGTGACTCAAGCTGCTTCAGACTCGTAGTATAAACTGTCCCGTGTGGAGGTAGATCTGCCACTCCCAACAACCCCCCGCCTCTCCCCACACACACACACACACACACACACATCCACCCAGAACCCCCTCTGTTAAAGCCTGTTGACCTTCAAGAGGACTTTCTCCCCCATCCTCCCATTAAAAGGACTTTGTTTGGTTGCCTTTTGCCAGCTACCTCGACTATAAAGTATTCTCAAGTTGTTCAGTTCTCTCACCACTCTGCAACGTTGTTTGGAGTCTGAGGAGATACACAATTTGTCTGTGATCATCAACATGCCAGTATGTTTTTTTGTAGCCTAACAGACAGACGGACTTCAAAACAGAAGATGCAATGAACCAATTCCTGCATCATCAGTCGGGACAGTTTATTTTTACACTACAACCAAACCAAGGGAGTCTGTGGTTCTCTCTCTCTCTCTCTCTCTCTCTCTCTGTGTCTGTCTGTCGGTCTCTCTCTCTCTCTCTTTCTAACACACCCCCACACACTGCCATTGATTTCCCTATAGACCTCCACTTTCTTTGTCTGTCTTCATTAGCCTGTGTATATATATATATATATATATATATATATATATATATATATATATATTTTTTTTCCAGTTATACAAAAATGGAATTGTATCGCATGACTAATAAATGCAGGGAGTTTAATTGCACAAAAATGCGGAGCCTTGTGCGCCCCCAGTGTTTGTACGGGGTAACTGCAGGAGCCAAGGCTTTGGAATAGTTACTACTACTGAGCAGGACCCTAATACTGTTGGACGATGAAGACTTTAAAAACAACAACAACAACAACAACAACACATGACTATTGCAGGATGTCACTGAAAAGGAAAATTGGTTTCATAAACTTGCCTGCTGCATTTTGAAAGTCATGACACCCTAACATTTGTATCAATGCTGCTTGTATTTTTCTTTTTTTTGTTTGTTTTTAAAGCCTACCGCTCAAATGGCCCACAGTTGTAAAAAGGCTTCACAGCAACACTGGTTTCATCACATGAGAAGCTGTTGAAAGAGAGTGTGTTTTTTAATGGTTGTGTGTTTGTATGAGTGTGTGCTTCTCATGAGGGCCCTGTGTCGCTGTTGATAAAACAGTCATCAAGACTGAGAACTTCTCATTTGAAACCTGGAACAACCACATGATAGATCCACTACATCAAGGTATAGATTGTCATCAGGCAACACATTAAATATGCATCGCTTGTCTTAAACTTGATGTTTTTTTTCTTTCTTTATTTGTTTGAATATTGCACTGATGACTGTTGTTGAAAAGTTGGCTTTTATGTGTCAACATTTTAATTTTTTTTTTTCTGAATAGAAAAAAAAACGAACACAACAAAATACTATTGTATAAATATATGCTCCAGGTGATAATGTGTGTGTTACTTTGTGGAAAAAACATGATGTTTTTTTTTTAACAAAGATGTGTGTATCTCTGTGATTGGGTGTATGTATATATACATATGGATATATATATATCGATGATGATGATGATGATGATGATGATATCTTGGGGCACTTTCTTTTTTGAAGTGCTGTCTTCCTGTTTTTTTTGAAAGGGGAATAATACATTTGATGGTAAGATCATTGTAACATGATTAAAAATTGCACGGTTGTGTGGTTGTTTGGCTTACCAGGGTCATAACATTTATGATGTAAGGAGCCAGCCGCCGGATTGGTGTACATGAGTGAAATGATTTTTTTAAGAGAAAGAAAGTGCTGACTTCTTTGGACCAAGTTGTGTTTCTGGTCTTGCTTCATTTCAAGCAAGAGGAAACAGCTGATTTTTTTCATGAGTGATGCAGATGTTCCATCATGTTTAATTCTGTTTGTATTCTTTTGTTTTTGAACGTTTGTAACACTGTGATGATGACGTGATGTCATGTGGAGATGCGTGCTGTATTATTTTTGTACGTTTGTGTACAAGCCAGTAAAGAAATCATTAAACTCAAATTCTCTGTGTATGCATACATTTCTTCCTCATCTACCAAGCAAAAAGCTACATTCTCCTCCCCTTTCTCCATTTTCCCTCCTCCTCCCTCCTGCTGCATTTTTCATAGAAAAGATTGGTTTGGGAAACACACCCCTCTTCTCTCTCTTTTCCCTCCCTGTCTTCCAAACCGGGCCCAACCCAGATCCCCATTCTCTCCTTTTGTCATTCATCTGGCCTCATCCTTTCACTGCCGGGATAAAAGAGCCCAGTGCATTGTGGGTAGGCTCAGTTTAAAGAAGGGTCCCCTCCCCTGTGTGTGTTGTGGGAGAGCTGGTTTTATGTTACCCCCACACACTCAAAAACTTTCCAACACACACTCCTCTCTTGTGCTCTCTTTCTGACGATTAAGGCCCAAGCTTTGCACTACATTTCAGCTCTGCTAACAACCTGCTTTTGCACACACACTCAAGTGTGTCTTTCACTCAACATCTATTCTCTTATACTCAAAATTATCTTTGTTCCTTTCACTGGACTAACCCCTTCCCATATGCTGTGTAACACTACTTCTAAAAAAAAAAAAAAAATCAGCTGATTTGTTGGTGGGGAACGAAACATATTTTCATGTCTATTTCTGTGATTTTTCTTGTTAAATATTTACTTTGAACCCTCCTGTGATGGTGCATTTAATGGCCCTAAAAAATGGTTGGTTAAACTAACTACTCTCACTTAATTTGGACCGACAACGAGTCAAAAAAACTGGAACACACTAATTCATTTGCATCCAAAACAGTTAAGAAACACTGTTAGTGTGTGTATTTTGTGCTGGCCGACAAAAGTTGATTTTTAAGCAAAGCCTTTAAATGAACATTTTTAATCATTTTCTTCTTCTTCTTCTTCTTCTTCTTCTTCTTCTTCTTCTTCTTCTTCTTCACTGTACTAGTAGCACTTATAAAAGCACAATATACCAGTGGTGGTTACATTTTGCTCATGAGTCTCAACACATGTTTACTTGAACTAAAACCTTTCATTGAGTCATGTTCTCACCGTTTCATGGAAATGTTGCATTGCAACTGATATTGCATGGCTGTGGGAGGGTCGTGGGAAAAGGGACAATTCATCTTCCTGCATGTCGGACCTGTTCGTGTTGTAACATGTGCTGGGTGTCGCCCTGTCAACTGTTGAGGGTTACAAATATGAGTAGAATAGAGAGAATATTGAGAGAATTTAAATCCTGAATTTAAATTCTAAGTGATAAAGTTTGGTTGTTAGAGCAGCAGTTAAGCTTGCATTCTGAGCTGTAGGTGAACCATCTTTGACCTCAAATGTTCTGCACTGACACACCAAGCGCCGATCTGATGCATTTCTTTGTCAGATACAAACTCAGCACCAGGAAAGTTAGCTCCTCTAAACACCAGCCCCCTCTGTGTTTTGATGCCGTGGCAGGCTGAACGGGCTATCTGGCTTGCTGCTTGCTTGTCCTTTCCCCTCTCCCTCCCAGTCTCTCACTTCTGCAGGATGTTTTTGTTGAGCTGGGTTCCCTATTGTTCACACACTGAGCTGGCTGGCCTCCCAGGGTTGCTGCTGGCTGCCAGGCCACCTAATAGGTTCTTCATGTGCCTTGGCTTTCCTCGCTCGTCTTGGTCTGGCCTGTGCATGGAGAAGCCTGCTTTTAGTGAGCCAGAAAAACACAATACATTTTCTGGAGGAATTTTGCAGAGAAACTCAGATAAAGAATTGTTTGGGGAATTACTTTAGCGCAGCATCAAAATGACTTTATTAAAAAAGTGAACAGGCCACTTTAGCATATATAATTGGTTACAGCCCTGTGCATGTGCATGTATTGTCTGTTTTGGTATTTCACACATAAATCGAGTAAATTATTGTTGGTGCGTCGATGTTACAGCAGCTGCAATCAAGTGCGTCTGTGTGATTATCTTCCATCTCCATTCAAAAGGCCATTGTTCCATGGCTCATAAAATATTCATATGCATGCTTACACCCCTCATTTGAAGGCTTACACTTGATCTGTAAGACACAAGATTAACTGAACATCTTGTGATATGTGTAAAACACAGTTTTAATTGGTTTTGCAACACTAAATTCCTCATTTTATAACGGCTCCTGTTCAACATGTGTACAATGGCGCAAGCTTTGATTATGAGATCCTCCTGTGTATGACTTCTTCAAAGTGCTTCGGTATTGACATGATTGCTGTCTGGCCACATAAAGAGGAACTTAGAGAAGCATTTAACAGTCTTTCCAGTATCTTAGTTTTGTTGCACCTGTTAAGGCAGGACAAGGTATGCTCTTATCATTCTTATTAGTACATCGAGTTTGGTGACGTCACTTATTTCCCATGGTAGCTCAACCCAGGCTCCACCTGAGAGCAACTGAAAATACCTGCGTGGGTATATATATATCTTTTTATTTTTAAAAGGTATTCTGTCATTTTACCTTGCATTTAGTCATGAACACAAATTTGTGTCTAAGGCCAGCGTTACAGTGCTTTAACTGCTTGGTCGACAACAGTGAAGTTATTTTACAGACCTGAAATTTATTTATTTTTAGCCACATAAATCTGTAATTTGCTACATTAATGTTATATGCTGGAATACAACCAAATTTAAACCTGCATTAATTGATTTTGTTTGGCCATTTCACAGCAAAGACAAGTAGACAACACTTTCATATTATCACCTTGTTAAGTTGATATGGTGAACCTGTTGGCAAGAGTTGTATTTGTGTCCATCTGATGAATGTAAATCCAAAATTCTTTCTCCTTTTAGCTCCGTTTTGGTCTCCACCAACTCCTCTGGGAAATATCTGTATCTTTAGGCAGACTCTGCTGGTGAGCGGGATGGCCTCAAGCAGGATGTCAGGAGCTGTGGTGTCCATTCGTCAAGACTTGACTGGATCCGGGAGTGCTAGTGCCCTGGCACCGTGGGCAACCGAGTGACTCTTTTTCTGTGCTGATCTCACAGCCACAAGGAAGGAGCTGATGGGATTACATTTCAATAGAATTGTACCTCGTACGATTGTATGTTATTGTCACATAAACTCTTAACCAACACAACGTAGTGAAATCCGAGCTGATAGCTATATCTGATTAAATTAAAGTTACATGATATCAGCATTGTCATTTATAACTGCAAAAAGTTCAAACAATTTCAAATGACTGTATATGTAAACTTTGCTAAAGAGCAGCCACTGCTACGATAATGTCATATTGAATTTTCCGACATTATCCACAACTCAACTCTGAAGTCAGTTACTCTAATAATGTGATCTTTAGGTGACCTGACTGAGAGCGAGTAGAAAAAGCATAAAACTTCTAAAGAGGTATTGTGTGTTTCTTAATGTTGTAAAAAACATATTTAATGTTCCACTTCTTAATTCAAAAGTTACATAGGCTTGCTTTATTTAATTCACAGGGAGTGATAAACAGTGAGATTGAGTTTTCCTCCATTCATCTATCAGGACAGGTATGTATGTCTAACAAGTGCTATTGATGGGACAGAAGTTTATTTAGATCCTGTATAGTTGTTACCTTGGCAACACCTGGTGTCCATAATCATACCCCACTGTATCATTTCCTAACTTATCAGCACATTTTCTGTGGATTCATCCTTTTTGCACTATGTTGATTACTTTTTTGCTTGCTGTCATTTTGCAGAATGGAGCCCACCAAACATTTAAACCACAGCCCAGTGTGCAGTGAAGTCAGCATAGAGTCAGCAATGCTGGTGGGTGACAGTGAGCTTGAAATCCTGCTGATACAACACTTTCACTCCAAAAACAAAAACATGTCTGTCGCTAAACACGACAAGTGAACACCCCCTCCCCAAAGTCTGCCTGTGAATAAGAAGGGGAGTAAAATAAATCAAGTGAGCGAGAGAGAGAGAGAGCGAGAGAGAGAGAGAGAGACAGGTGGTCGGGCCAGTCTTTTCCTTGCCCTCCGCTCCTTTTTGAACTTTTTTTTTTTTTCATTCTTCCAGTTCATTCTGTGCTACTCTCCATAGCGCTAGTGACAAGGCGCTCCATTCACTGCCTCATTCTTCCACCCCTCCCTCCTTCCTCCATCTCCCTCACACACCCCATCCCCTCCTTCCCGGCTCCTTTGTCTAGCTTGCAGGGGCCGGCTTTAGCTGCTATTCACCAGCCAGACGGACCACCATTGACTGGAACCCCCCATCCTCCCCCCTAACATCCCTCCCTCCAACAAACACCCTCACATACATATATGCACACAGCAACCTGGCCATGCCCCACCCTACGCCCTGTATCAGGCAGCTGCTATGCTAATAGGGAGGAAGGGATGGAGGGAGGGAGGGATGAAGAGGAAAGACAGAGCAGCCAGCCTATAGTAAAGAGACAGAGGGAGGGAGAGCAGGGAGAGTGACCCCGCTCCTCCATCTCCATAGCCATACCAGAGCAGCAGCTCGCCTCCTGTTACACAAAGGGAGTCCCCCGGCCCTCCTCCCCCTTCTCACCCCTCTTCCCCCTCCTTCCACCCCTCTGTTCCCCTCTTTCTCATTCAAATCCATTTTATACCCCAGTGGTAAAGGGAGCTGTAAGTGCAGTATGTAAAGTAACCTTACTCCTGCCCTGCGGGCGTAACCATTCAGGGCTCAATACACAGAGAACAGACTGCGTGCGTGCGTGTGTGCGTGCATGTGTGCGTGAGTGCGTGCATGCGTGATCTCCATTCCCCTGCTTTGTTTAGGACTGCAGCCCATACCTCCACATACACACACAACTGACACCTGTCCTTGAGTCTAGTTGCATCTCCCTTCATACTCAAATTGTGCTGGACACATTAGAGACATGCATTCTTCTTACACACGCACACACACCAATTACTGTCTCTGTATTGAGTAATTTATACTTAACTACAGTCATCAATTTATTTGGTACCCAAAGCAAAAATTCTAATACAACAGCCCTGCAATAAATGCTAACCTAATGGAAGTTAGAATGTTCAATGAAATTGTTTTAGAGAGTTATTGATTCAACTTTATAGTCATTTTGGAGGATGTAGTTTCAATTGTTATACTGATAGGTGTTTCTAATATTTTGTCCAACCCATTTATATCATGGTGGTTGGCAAGTGAATGAACTAATGCATATATTGGCATTTATGGCTGAAACTCATTTGCATTGCTTGTCGTTAGATATACTTTTCTTATAAAATAAAAAAGGCAGTGCAATAAAAAATACAATATAATAAGATGACAATAAAAAATGCATCATTGAACTTGATAAAACCTTCAAAACATAATCTGAAGAATGATTAGGTATGGATATTGCATAAACAGTTTTTATATTGCATTTAAGAATGAGGCTCAGATGTATTGTAAATACATTTTATTCACATTCCTTATGTTTCTCATATGTTTCAACATTTCTTCTGCATGTAAGCCAATTTGAAAGTGACTCAATTTGATCAAAAGTCATGTTTAATAAGCTACTTCATACAATTTTAGTATGTTAGACTGATTGTAATTCAATGCCCATGGCAGTGTGTTGGCATGTTTGTGTTAGCAGCTTTTTCCTGGTATCATGTGTACACATCTCTTTTGGTGTGTTGTGGGGATGGGGGATGTGTTGGCAGGAAGGCATCTCTCTCTATGTCCCTCCTGTTCTGTTATTTACCCCTGTGCAGTGTGACCCTGTGCCCCATCAGAGAGGCACGTCCCATTTGACATCTGCCTGTTTGCAGGGGGAGGGAGGGAGGGGATACAAGGGGTGGGGGGGGCCATATGGAGCTTCCACCTCCCCACACCCCCCACCCCCACCCGGCTCAGCCTTCAGCCGTCCCTCACACACACACACACACACACACAACACCACGTCTCCTACTGCCTGCGCCCTTTGTTTCTCTGTGTGCATGTGTGTGTGTGTGTGTGTGTGTGTGTGTGTGTGTGTGTGTGTGTGTGTGTGTGTGTGTGTGTGTGACATGTCATTCCAACACAGAGACCTGCTGCAAGCTGGGTGGGAGAAGTAGGATTGAGGGCTGTTTGTATTGATAGACAGACAAATAGATAGATAGATAGATAGATAGATAGATAGATAGATAGATAGATAGATAGATAGATAGATAGATAGATAGATAGATAGATAGATCGATCGATCAAAGTTCAACTACTCCGTATCTATGCACATATGTCATTTGGATAGATGGATAAACCCACCCACCCATCCATCCACACCTAAATCCTGCTGTCCTTATGTGTTGCATGATAAGGTATACCAATTACCCTGTATGGATTATCCTCTTACACAATGATTCAGTGTGCTATATGTACAATGACCAGGCTGGCCGCAGGGCTGGATCTAGGCTAACGAGCTTGGTGGAGTTTAAATTGCCCAGTGTAGCACTGACAAAAAAACTGTCTGTGATACCGCAGTCTGTGACAGCACGTTCTCTGTCAGGGCCTGCTGCTTTTGTCTGACAGTCTGTTTACGATAATACCTCTTGTTAAAGGACTTACAGTGAATTAGGTTGTTAATACATATTGTGACACAGCTGTTGCAGCTATTCTTTCTATTGCAGTGAAGAAAATAAGGCTCAGATGGCTTTGGAAATTAAACTCTACATGCATTGGCTGAATTGTTTCTTTTTAGCTGGGTGATTGAGAGCACATCCCATCCTATATTTACAGGGCAGGTGCAGGTAAACAGCAAATTAAAGGAAAGGGAAAAGTAGAGAGTCCAAACTTTATTGACATAGGATCGAATCTTTAAACATTATGAAAACATAATGTGAAGACATTTTAATCATTTAAAAAAAAAGAAAATCCAGCATTCATCAGTGTATATATTGTGCTTGTCTGCGATGATGATATATATTTTATATTTGCTCTTAACCCACACCATAACAGTTGTCATTCTATCCATACTTAAAAAAGCTGTGTGGACATACAGCAAGGCAATTTGCTAAAATATCCTAACATTCTATATATTATTTACCTGTAAGTGAACCTTCAGGTTCAGTTGTTGTGTTGAAATATTGAAACGTATCATCTTAGTGATTAAACTGACACTTGACACATTTTTAGACTGTCAAGAGTCAGCCTGGCTGTGTAATGTTTGTGATGAGTACATACTGCATACAATCGTTCATATATATTTATAAATATGTATGTATATGTGTGTGCGTGCATGTGTGCGTGCATGTGTGTATACATATACATGGGGAGTAATTATGGAGAATAAAGGCCTGGTTGTACACAGTGGAACTGTGGGGTTTGAAGTGAGATGGAGGATGCTTTTCTGTTTGACTGAGCAGACTCAATAGTCCCATTCAGCCAGCCCCCTTACTGCCCATTGTGTTCCCACCACCAGCCCTCCACAAACACATGCACACACACACACACACACAGACACGGCTGCATGGACTCAGTGGAATTGGAGTGGAGGCCTGTAGGAGAAAGAGGGATGGAGTGAGCTCCTGCTGACTGAATCTAAGAGCGGTTGTGTGTGTGTGTGTGTGTGTGTGTGTGTGTGTGTGTGTGTGTGTGTGTGTGTGTGTGTGTGTGTGTGTGTGTGTGTGTGTGGGGGGGATTTGCAGAGGTATCTCTGAAAATTAATGTTCAAGTCTTAGTTGGTAAAATTATACTGCAGAAAGTTCATGTTTTCCAGGAGTGGTGTCATTGCAAATATTCAAAATGTTTAGGGGCTGCTGTGATAAATGACATTGTGGTGGGAAGTATTTAGATCCTTTACTCAGGTAAAAGTAGCAACACCACAATATAAACAAATTCCATCATAAGTAACAGTTCTGTGTTCAAAATATTGCTTCAATCGTTCATAATAAAGATTCCATTAATTTATTCATTCAAAAGCACATAAGCATCAAAATAATAATATGTATAAACATAAACATGTATAAACAGCATTTTAATATTTACAACATGATGAAAATCTGAGAAGTAACTAGTAGTAACTATGTATAGCTGTTAAATAAATGGAGTGGGGTAAAAAATCACAATATTTTCCTCTGAAATGTAGCAGAGTAGAAGTATAAAGTAACCTAAAATGGAAATACAAAGTAGAACTAAAACTAAAAGGTACCTCCAAATTGAACTAAATGTGCTGTTGCCATCACTGTTTGTCTATCACTTCTGCGTGGGACATTTTGGCACATGTTAATGTCCAGCTTTCCACAGTTTCTCAGGTCAAGACAACACATGTCGTCACAATCTAATGTCCTAAGTTAGACCCCTCGTCCAGCAGTTAACCAGCTCCACACGGCAGAAAGAAACCTCACACAATAGTCTGTATACGAACACACAGTGGACACACAATAGTCTGACTTGGGGTATAAGGAACTCGGGGGTTAATGATCGTCGGCCATTGGTTTGGAGCCCATTAGGCCATTGATCTGGCTGCGTCTTTTATGCCACCTGGGGAAAGGAATGTGCTGGATCCCCTATTGTGTCTGTCTGCGAGTGTCACAGAGTGGTCATATACCCTCTCTGTGTGTGCGTTTGTGTCAAAGAGAGGTTAATCAAAGCAGAATGGACCAGAGTGTCACACACTGTGCAGAGACAGTGGAGGATTGAATATTGTTAAGGTTAGTTGGGCAAGGGTCATTTGCTCTGGATTGATTTGAAAGCAGAAATCAGACTTGTAAACATTTATGAACTCACACTGACTGCATACGAGCACAGGCATATTCTGATATTTTTACTCAACATGATACACACTCAAACACCACTGCACAATGCCTGAAACACCAGGGAGGTAAATAAATGATAATGCAGAGCTCAGCACCTTTAGGTACTACGTGAGGCGCATACATACACGCCACACACACAAAGGGAAGAAAGGAGCTTCATTCATAGCTGCTTCTATTAGTTGGCTGAATTTATCGCCTCTTCTTTAAAAACAATAAAACTTCTCCATGGGTGGAAAACAACTCATTACATTGAGCAGTTTAATTGCTCAATGTTTAATTGAGCAGCTTTTTCATGCACTTCAACTTTAAATATTAAAACATTTTAATAGGCCTACTTTGAAAATGTATATTCACTTTTTTTTTTTTTTAAAAGGCTGCATTCGTTTGTCTTCTTTTTCCACGCCTGCACTTCTTTGCAATTTTTTCTGGATCTGTTCTTTTTGGACCAAACATCTGTTGGATCTCAGACATACTGAAAACACTCAGATGACACAGCTGGGGTTTAGGGGAGGGGGTTAGCGGGGTCTTTAAATGCCCGGAACTGCCAGTTGGTCGGCCATGTAATCAGAGTTGAACTTGAAGAAGAGAGAGAGGGCCTAGGCTTGTGTGTGTGTGTGTGTGTGTGTGTGTGTGTGTGTGTGTGTGTGTGTGTGTGTGTGTGTGTGTGTGTGTGTGTGTGTGTGTGTGTGTGTGGAGGGGTCCTCTGTCAGCAGGACAATAGACAGTTGCAGCAGCAGCAGCAGCAGCTGACCAGAGAATCCCTTCTTCTTTTGTCATCCTGTATAATGACGTCTCCACCACACACACTCTGTCTCTACCTCCCCCTCCCTCCCTCTTTGCCCCATCACTACTCATCCCTCCTCCCTTTCTGCCTGATTTGGCATCAAGGGACTTCTGCATGTTCTCTTTCTTTCGCTCTCTCATCCCTCTTTCATCTTACTCCCCTCTCTCTTCTTTTGACCATACCTCCCCTGTAGACTTCCACGTCTTCTTCTGTCCGTCCTGCTCTTCGTAGACACATGTTCTTTCTATATATATATATATATATATATAAATATATATATATATATATATATATATATTGTCTTTGTATGTCTGTGTTTGTGCAAGTGTGTAGGTTTGTATGCATGTGTTTTCCAGACTTTGCTCCTAAAGAATGTAACCTCAGAGACACTCCTCAATCAGTATATATCTCCACTACAGGCCATCTGTGTGCAACGTGTGTATTGAAGTATTTTTCACTTTGTTAAGCATGAGGGCAGGGCCTTCCCTTTACTTAAAGGTTTGGCAGTGTTTTTACATGTCGAATTTAAAGGAACACGCCGACTTATTGGGACTTTAGCTTATTCACCGTAACCCCCAGAGTAAGACAAGTCGATAAATACCCTTCTCGTGTCCGTGCGTGTTGTAACGCTGTCTGACGGTTCCATCGGTAGCTTAGCCTAGCACAGAACCTGCAGGTAACTGGTTCCAACTAGCCTACTGCTCCGAATAAGTGACAAAATAACGCCAACATGTTCCTTTTCACATGTTGTGATTTGTAGAGTCACAGCGTGTACAAAAAACAACATAACATGAGACACAGCCATCTTCTAACCGTAAACAAACTGGGAACTATATTCTCAGAAAGGCGAAGCTCTGCTACTTCTGCTACTTGGGCGGAGTGATTTGCTTTGCAGCAAGCCTTTCTGAGAATCTGTTTTTTGGGTTGGTGGAGGATTTTACATTGTTGTATTTTCACAAATACAACAATGTACAAATATAAGCCCTACATTCAAGTACATTCAACAAAATGTACTTAAAATATCAAAAGTCAAAGTACTATCTCTGCAAACAAATTGACTATAGAGTATTATAAATGATGTTATTCCACTGATAATACTGATGCATTATGTATAAGCAGCATTTTAATGTTGAGCTGAAGCTAATGTGAACTACTTTATACACTGTTGATGATCCTCTAAAAGATCACAAGGCTGTGAGATGATTAATTGGGGGAGAAAAGAAGAAGAAAAAAACTAAATTATGCTACACAAATATGTGTTCATGTGTATATATCGTCTTTGCTTTTATTGTGAAATGATGGATAACTTTACTACACAACGACTATTTAAATTAAACATCTAAAAAGTTTAGGGAGAGGGGGGGGGGGGATCACTTTTGGTGGAACAACTCATGAACATCTGAAATGTGAAAAAACTGTGCCTCCAAACTGTAAGTAGCCTACCTAGTAAATGGACATGGTCAAAATATTCACCCAAAAAGAAAAATGCCCATAAACTCATTTTTTTCATATCTCCAACTGCTAAGACAAGTTGTATCATGATTGGGGCAGTGTGGACCCTGACAGGTGAAGGCCTGGCGGGGTGAAGGATGCTTACAATCTGGAGGTCTACAGCTTTATATGGACAGTAGGGGGAGTATTGTGTACAGTTGGGGAGGATGGAGGTCTGGTTTTATCCTTCTATTGGTCTTGAATGTTAACTCTCCTTACCTACTTTCTTAAACCTTTAACTTGTTAAAAAACTAACAGAAGTTGACTTTCTGTATCTTATTAAAAACACTTTAAGTGCAGACTTGCACAGCACCATACACTGTGGGACAGACTGAATAGTGTGTGATTATATCCACTTTCGGATTCTGATTAATTTATATGGTCAGCCAGTACAAGCTGGCTAAATAAGCAGAAAGACAGACAGAGCTGATATGAGGAACCGCGCTGAAGTATGGTGGGAACTTTCCCGTCAAACGTGGTTAGCTCAGCCTGTCTATGCAAAGTTCTCTGCGCTTGAAGTTATCACTTCCCCTCTCTCTTCATGGGAACTTGCTCACAATTTTTCCTCTCTCTCTCTCTCTTCTCCTGAATAGCAAAATGAAGTGTGTCAATACAGTTTCTCCATCAATGTATGTGTGTGTGTGTGTGTGTGTGTGTGTGTGTGTGTGTGTGTGTGTGTGTGTGTGTGTGTGTGTGTTAGCTCTTCTCCAGCCAGCACCAGGTGATATGGCCTGGTACGGAAGGTCAGCGCTGTGATGTCACTTCCCCTTCCTCTCCGGATATTCCCAGCATTCTACTGCCAGCAGCCGGGAACTCTGGGAACTAAGAGCAGGAAGACTGGCTCCGAGAGAGAGAGAGAGAGAGAGAGAGAGAGAGAGAGAGAGAGAGAGAGAGAGAGAGAGAGAGAGAGAGAGAGAGAGAGAGAGAGAGAGAGAGAGAGAGAGAGAGAGAGAGAGAGAGAGAGAGAGAGAGAGAGAGAGAGAGAGAGAGGTGGTGGTGGTGGGGGGGTGTTATCTGTTATTATTGCAGCATTGGATGACTCATTTTCTTTTCTATAAAAAAAATATATAAATAAAATAAAAACATAAGCAGCGAGGAGAAAGTTAAAATAGAAGACGGAAGTATTAGAGCTAATGACAGGAATGAGGACGGTGCTATTGTGTAGCCTAGCCTACTGTCTTTTACTGTATTAAATGTGTGATTGAGATTGTATGAAATACATGTGGATCATCTGTAAATGGAACAATATCGCCCCCTTCTGGCTATTTCCACTCAATGAAAAGCGTGTAGATGACAAAACCCCACACAATCCAAGTGTTTTTCTGTGATTGGTTTGATGTCTTCTTCTTCTTCTTCTTCTTCTTCTTCTTATTAATAATAATAATAATAATACAGTAATAATAATAACAATAGCAAAATATTCTAGTTCTCTAAATATGACCGTACAGCATTGATATTACAACAAATAAACAACATGCACACGTTTTTGTGCATGAACAGATGATTACCAAAAAGTAATTCACAGACGAATACAGTATTACCTACATGGTGAGATAGACCTATGAAACTCCATTAACATAAATCCAAATAGACCTTTTGGGGATTTTGGAAAAGGTAGCCTAGTGCTGCGTAAAAAGTAGGCTACTGTCAACACCAATCACATATATAGAGCATCCGTCGAGCTTTTTATTTATTTTTACAGCCTCATAAAATTAGTCAAAGTAATAAAGTATCAAGAAGTAAGAAACAAACCAGAGTGCTATGGCTCTGAAACAAACGTTTCACCTCAAAGTCGCAGCCGATCCACTGTCCAAAACAGAAGGTGGCGGTAATGCACCTAATACGCTGGTTGTTGACCGCACTAAAAGAAGACGACGAAGAAGAAGACGACCAGTGACTGTTGTTGTAGCTAACCTTGTTTACAGGAGCTGAATTCCACGACTTGCTGCGTCATATTCCCCAGTCGGCTTTGCTGACTTTTCAGACCGAGATTTAGATCATACATATCTCTGGCGAACAGCTGACCACAGAGAGAAATACTGTTTGTGGTTCTTCCAGCACAGCTAGCTTTAGCTAGCGGACCCCACAGCAAAGAGAGCCAGCTAGTTGCGTAGCAGCGATGGAGTGGCTGGGTAACGGGGCTTCAATGTACCACGATGAAGAGTCGAGCATTTACCCAGCTTCAGCAGCCAATGGCTTTAGTGGTGTTTATCCTCGCCAGCAGGTAATTCGATCATGCTAGCGGCCGGGTTGCATCGCAGAGGTAACTTAACGGTATTAAAAGAATGCTAACTAGCTAAAGCTGGTTGGGGATAAGTGAAGTGAGTTCATGCCAACTTCGAGCAGTTAACGTTAGCAACGTACAGGCTCGTATCTGTTTTTCTAATAGTAATGTATTCCGTTGCCCTGTTTTCTACATGTTCTGTCACTATATTATCAGCTAGCTATCATATTTAGCCAATAACCCGCATGGGGAACAACACCAGTGTGTCCAGTCTGCATGCTGAATTGAATGAATGCTGACCTCATGCAAACCCAGAGTCGCGCAATTAAGCTAGCTAACGTATATTCCACTTTAACGCGTGGTTATACAGAAAACGGATCACTTGCTGTATCATCATCCTGTCAGGACATGGCTAAAATCAGCACCAGAGGGAGATCATCCATGTGTGGGATGGTGAGATTAGAAGCCACAACAAGCAGAGCAGCAGCTTACTTTCACTATTCTCCCAGGTCCTCGGTGTTCTCACACACTGACAGCTGTATGTGGTGTCTGTTGTTGACTAAAAAAGGCGTTTGGCTGTTTTGTTAGCCATGATAAATGTAAACGAGGCTTTATTTTTAGCCCTCCTGCCCCTCCCTGTACTAAATACAGCATAGCTCTGGTGTGATTCAGAGTGGGCAGTGTGTAGTGTCAGCTGTTCACTCTCGTCATTCTCTGACGATATACTGTATACAAAACTTTAGGAGAAAAAATGTATGATAATTAAAACTTCAGATCAAACCCCCCCAGAGATAAGATCATCAGGAGGATGTTGTCAATTTGACCCCCCTTTGTGTGAAAATGTTTTGATTAGCTTTTGTGTTAGATGGGCATATTTTTCTCTATTCTATTTATAAAGCTTATACCCTTTGTCTAAGGTTAGCTAATTTACCTCTGGTTTGGTTGGTAAAGAAACAGAAAGTAGTAGTAGTTTTGAGGTGTACCAAACACTGTTGTAGGTAGACACGAAATATTAGTTGCCTGCTCTAAAGCACAATGTGTATGTTATGAGTCTCTGACAGTTTCTCTCGTAGTCCTAATCTCTCTTTCTTTCATTTACTTTACAGCAGTCACCGTCATCGCACCTTTGTGATTGTGCCATGGCGTCACTGTGCCAGAGCCAGCAGCGCTGTTTAAAGGCCTCTATCGTCTCCAGCTGGAGACTGGCTGAGGCCCAGGATCAGCTATGCTCTCTAGGCGTCCACAGCTCCGAGTCCCTGGAACAGGAACGTGCTCGGACTCTGGCCTGCCCCACTGAACTCACGCACACTGAGGAGGAGTGGCGCCGCAAGGAGAGCATGCTGGGATGTCAGGAACCCAGCCGCAGCCCTGTGCTCAGAGCTGTTGGGAGTTGGGACGTTTTTGATAAGGTAAGCAAACAGTTTGGCTTTTTTCAGCGCTGTAGTCCTTGAGTGGACTCAAGACATTTTTCTATTGTCTTGGAGTTCTTGGTATTTGGACTCGGACTCGGCAATTGGACTCGCCAAATATTGTAATAATGATATTGTGTTGATTGTCTATTAACATTTTCTTACTCTTATTTGACTGTGTGTACCTACGGTCTACTAACCATTTAATAACATTATCAACAGTTAGTCATCTTCTCTCTATTCCAGAGTATCATCAATGTCCATAACCAACCTGTAGAAATGGATCAGGACAAGTGCAAGACGTTTCTCCAAAAGTACGACCAAGAGCTCAGGTATTTTGGTAAGTGAGATGCCAAATCTGAAGTTTCTTATAAGTATGGTCTTCCTCAGACTAATGGTAAAAAAGGTTTGGGTCTGGTATGTTTTTGTTAAATAAACTCATGTCATCATGTAGCTAGGGTAAGGGTGGACCCTAACTAACCTTTTTGAAAACACTCCCCTCTGGCAGGAGGCTGCGGTCCACCAGGACCAAAACCTCATGGGTCACAAGAACAGTTTCTTCCCAACTGCAGTGGGCCTCATCAACAAGGCCTGGGACCCCCACTGACAGTCTCTTAACCCCACACCCTCATTCACTACACGTTACATTAACGCATATCCTGAACTGTTAACCCTGGCCATTGCACATATACATGTACATACTGTGAACATCCCCTGATTTGTAATATATCTATTCTGTATTTATGTTCTTGACTGTAGCAGTACTTTGCCTTATCGTTATACCCTTTTCATATGTTTATTGTATGCACCATATACACAAAGGCAAATTCCTTGCAAGTGAAAACTTACTTTTTTGGTAATAAATATGATTCTGAGCTATTCCACTTTTTGCTTGAAGATTGTTGCAGGTTTAGGCAGGATTTCTTCTCCAGCTTTACTGGAAGAGATCACATGTAGTTTTCATGTGCATACCTGAATGATTACATTTTATGTAGGAATTTTGACACATTACACCCGACTGTGTTAGAAGAAGGCAAGTCACCTACTGTTTTACAGCAAACTCCGGTTGCAGTTGGTGTTTTATCTAAATTATCCTTACTTTGTATGTAAATGTTTGTGCCTCTAGCCAGCAAGGCAGTTTGTACTGCATGTGAGTCCATGTCACAGTCTGTACTTTCAACTTTTACCATACCAACTATCTAAACTTTTTTTTTTAAACTATAGATTCATTTTTATTGTGAAATGTTCAATAAAAGCATGAAGTGTCTGTACTGGCAGAAAGGATATCCATCTGAAGACATACAGGATGCTTTGGGAAATTATCCGAACGAATGTAAAATACAGGCTTTCTTAGTGTGGAAGCAGAAGTGCTGTATAGTTTAAAATGTTGAGTAGAAAGCAACACGCACACCACTTTGTGTTGCAGGGAATTCATTCTCCCATTTCCAAAAAGACAGAATATTCCCACACACACTTGTCACCTCTGCATTGGTTTATTTGGTCCATGTCGACGTTTTGGTCACAAGGACCTTTCTCAAGACACGTAATAGTAAAGTGACATAGTGCTTAAATACAAATCATGATGATCCACAGCTGTGTTGGAGGTGTGTCCGTGATTACGCACAGAGAGGAAACTTAACTCTATATATTTTAATAATAGGGCTGGTATTGTTAAAAAATGTTCGATACCAAGACTTTGATACTGGTTCCTGAACGATACTTTTTCCAATTTCATAAAATCCATTTTAACAAAAAGGAATTACAACATTACACATTATTGCACAAATCTTTTTATTTATTTTTCAGCTCCTACTACGTCAGCCCCGTCTATGTGTAATGTAGAGTTTTTCATGTGTGTCTCTACGACGTGTTATGTTAGACAGCCAATCACAAACATTATTAGATCTTGGTAGAAGCATGCTGCATGCTTATTGGCTCACTGACACTGATGAGATTTACTCCTTAGGTATTGAAATTGGGTATTGACTGACAAGGCATTTTTCGATACTCGATACTAAAGAGGCAATTCGGTCAGTGCTTAAAAAGTATTGAATTCAGTACCCAGCCCTATTTAATAAACGTGCAAAATACATCAGTGGGCTCCACAATGTCTCTACATTTTAAACCACTGCAACCATGTAAACACATGCACCATCCTTTGTTCTTGCTTATCTGCATATTTCAATAAACCTGCAAAGTTCTTTCTTTTTGGAAATGGTTTAAAATGTTATGAGAAAGCAGACACTAATTACTCACTTCTCATAAGGTGTTCCAATTATAAATAAAATGTTAAAAAATGTAATTCTACTATGTACAAAACTCTCATACTCGTTTGCTGTAAATATTTCTGACCTCTATTTTATTAACATAGTAACATTCTCACAAAACAGTAGCAAGTAACTGAGTTTTCTTTGACAATAGTTTAACATGCAAAATCACCCATATGGTCCTTTCTTTTAATGTCTTCCGAAAACAGTAGCCTATATGCTTTTTATCCATTTGTCAGGTATGCTGCGGAGATGGGACGACAGTCAGCGGTTCCTCGCAGACACGCCTCAGCTCATCTGTGAGGAAACGGCCAACTACTTAATTCTGTGGTGCATGAGACTACAGCAAGAAGGGGTAATGTACTGAAAGGATCAGGCCGGTGTTATTTCATCTTTTTATTTTCAACAATACCTCAACAATAAAACCTATAGTCTGTATAGTCACAACCTAATATATTTAATGCCTCTGTGGCAGAGAACTAAGTTTCTGTCAAAAAACAAACAAAACACATACGAGGTATCTAATTGCAGCGGGTGGCATATTGCTTTATGATGACGAACACGGCCAGTGTAGTTCCTCTTAGCTCGTCAAACTAGAAAAGTAGTGTAAACGTGGAACCACGTGCCTGAACATGTTCACTCTGACATTGAAAATACAGTTGGGTAGTTTTAGCATAAACTCCCTCAGTGCCAACCACAGTATTACACTTCCTAATAAAGAAATGGCCTTACCTGCTTTGTTAGTGGGTCCTAATTTTACGCAGTGCCACACAATTTAAAGGTGTTGGAAGTACAGAATTTACCATTGTGCTGTCAGCGCTTAACCTGATGAGCCAGATGGTTCGTTAACACAGAACCATCTGAGAAGCCATCATTGGAAACTGTTTGGAAAAGGGCAGGCACTTGGCAGGTGATTGGATGAACCATCTGTCTAGCACGTTTCCCATTGTTGTTTTGAACGAACAGTTGCGGCCGTCGCACACACCTAATCTACGCCCGTAGCTGCCAGTAGCTCCTCACCGGACGTTGATTGGTTCGGTAAGCTGGTAGTTCAGACAAAAACGCATTACTTGAAGCCTGACAAGATGATTCAATAAGATTTTGTGTGATATGTAGTCCCGTGATTCTCGGGTGATCGCCTGATATCGCGAGAGTCCAGCTGCTGTGCAAGGTAAGTCAGCGCTAACCTCTCTGTAGAATTCATTTTTTTAGTGAGGTGCTTTGCCACTGATAACATGCACACTGATGATCCAGTGATTTTACACTCCTACATAGCTGTAAACACACCGTATGCAACAGCACATACCGCATCAATGCTTAGTATTAGAATTCAATCATTTTAAAGCATAAGTGATGAAACATGACTTTAAAATAGTGTGTTGAGAAAAAAGTGTTTACGGTTCGTGGACAGTTGCAGAGGTTAAACAGATGGCTTATTGAGACACACAAAACCAGTGTTTGGTTTTGTGTCTACTGCAGAAAGAAGCACTGATGGAGCAGGTGGCGCACCAAGCTGTAGTGATGCAGTTCATCCTGGAGATGGCGACGAACTCTCAGCAGGATCCTCGAGGCTGCTTTAGACAGTTCTTCCACAAAGCCAAAGTAAGACACAAGCATCTGATTAATACTGTGTGTGAATGCACTGCACCTTCCTTTGTACCTATATGTGGCTTTAATTCTGTTGTATGCAGGAGCATATATATGGCAAGGCTCTATGCCTGATTCAAATTTAAAAAACAAATTCCCCCTTCCGAAAAATGTTTCCTTTTAAGTTATGTTTTGTGACACATTTTGCCTAATATTGTTGCCTTGGTTGCTGTGTAGGAGGGACAAGATGTCTACTTAGAAGTCTTCTATACAGAGCTTGAGGCCTTTAAAGACAGAGTGAAAGAAAACGCATTCAAGTCTAGAGGTGATACACCCAACAACGTCGATCAACAGAAAACTAGCACAAACTGCATACTCGACCCCAAAGAAGCCCTGGACTCTTTACCTCCAGTAAGTTCTCTCTTTTTCATAGGTTGTTGCAGTTACCTCACACAGCTGTAGGTTTGCACCATTGAGCTATTGTATGTTAGTCCTGTGATTAGGGTCCCATTCATTTAGCACTGGACCGCGATCACCCCCAGTGGAACTGCAACCAAATTCGGTAAAATGGGGCTGAATAGGGAGTGGAACGGCTTTCCGTAGACGGGCTTTGACTGTAAACAACAGAAGGGACTTGGTGTTGCATTTGAGTACGGCTCCGTAAGCCTGTGTTGCGTTCATAGTTGTTGTGAAATACCCTTCTGCCATCTAGTGTTACTTCTTTTTGTCGTTTAATAGCAAATGACTGGTGAAAAAAGTTGTTATAAGTTATTGTAATTACATTTTAAATAACTCATTTAAATTTAACCATTTGGCCTTAGCAATAAACAAGCTTTTCTTTCATCTTTCATTTTTTATTCATTTTGTTATTTGAGATAAAATACTATTTCACTTGCACTTTTAATAGGACATATCTGCTGTTTTGCACAGTTTATACAAATAAAAGGAATATTTTTCAGTCATTTCATTCTGTTAAAAAAAAAAAATAATAATTGTGAGAACATCGTATCGTGAACTTAAAATCGTGAATTGAATAGTGAGTTGAGTCCATATCCAGAATTGATATCGTTACATCCCTACCTGTGATTATGTAGAACTCCTAAGGTTCATCTTCAGTTCGATGTTGGAGCATCAGCACTCATGTTCTATTTCTTAGTGATATTGTAAAAAAGAAAATAGCTATTTAGTAAATGGTGACAGGTAAGGATCCGTGGCAATTAGGAAAACCTGGAGTAAAAAACAAGTTAACACTTCTGGACACTTGTGCTGCCAAAAGTTGGATTTCTTTATGCTGCTGATGTTATCAGTGAGACTGCCTTTTTGTTGTCTTCCTTAATTTGAAACTCCAACTTCTGCCATACAGTAGAAACTTGATAGTACATCCTCACTTTTAGTTTGACCTTTACTCAAATGTGCTCGCTGGTAGTGTGATGCCTCAAGCTAAAACTTGGTAATCTAGCAGTAGTGCAAAAGGGAATAGACAATAAATCTAATTTGTCAGGCATCATGATTTCCACCACAGTGAATATTGTCTCTCTTTTTTTCCCGTACAAAAAAAAAATCTTGAGTCTCAAAAAAGATTACATCACTAGCAAAGCAAATCAAGTCAAAATCTCACCTGAGTTAAATCATTAATCATTTGAGTTAAATAAGCTTAGATTTCTAGGGCCTGCTCTACGTGTAGGTATTAAGTCTGTTGTACACAAATCAAAAATAGGTTTAAATGGAGCTGGAGAAAGTCTCTGGGGGATTAAAGCTATAGTGCGCAACTATTTTATATGAATGACCGTCCGTTACATTCAAGCCATTGCCAAATGAGTTGAGACAAAGCCAATTAAGCCTATTAGCTCCACAAAACACTCTGTATTTCTCTCAGTATGGCTATGTTTACAAAATGGTGTCGTCCGGTGACATCCGCACGCAGCAGCACGAGTGATGCGTTTTACGTCACCGCTGAGAAAGGACAACCGCAGCGTTCCAGACAGAACATCAAAATTACAAGATAATTAGCTCTTCTGAAGAGTCCATCATGCGTTTTTAATCCTCCGTGTTTTAGCAACTGTGTGGAGGAGGGGTGGGGGTGCAATGACCGAAGGCTTGCGTCATGTGGATGCCTCGCCAGTGTTGTTTTCATTACTCAGAATTCCCCATGGGGACAACAGATTTTACGCACTATGGCTTTAATATACATAATAAATAAATGAATGAATGTAATAAATTATTTTATTACATGGTTAAATAAATGTATTGACTATTTACTAATGATGCATGTTTACATTACTTTTCCAAATCCAAACAATAGATAATATCCTCACCTCTGCCATCAGTCTCTTCCACCTAATCATCGTGTCAGCAGCTCAGGTATCACAGAGAATCCTCACTCAGCAATTGATCAGAGACATTATTTTGCAGTATTATTTTTTCTAGATACATCAGTGAAGATTTACCATCTCTGCCATCTTAAAGGAAAAGAGGAATTACAAATGTGTCACTCTTTTCTACTAACTTGGTCTTTGTAATTGAAAGCCTTTTGTAAGTGAGAGGGAGTGAGGCCTCCCCTCTGTTGGCCCCACAGCTTGACTAGCTGCCAAACATCTACACAGGGAAAACAAACATCCTCTCCTTCTCCCAGAGAGGAAAGATGGCATCCCAGGTCCTCCTTTGTGTTGTTTTTCCTTTTCTCTTAGCATTTCTCTTTGCCTCAGTTTTAACTCGGTTAGTGTCTAAGGAGTGATGAGTGATTGGAGGAAAATACATCCACGAGAAGTTGTTCTTTAATAATAATAATAATAATGTATACTTTATTAATCCCTCAAGGGGAAATTACAGTGTTTTCACTCTGTTGTTATTACACACAATCCTGAATTACGCACATGCACTAATGGAGAGATGTCAGAGTGAGGGAGCTGCCCATGGAAAGGCGCACCGAGCAGTCGGGGGGGTTCGGTGCTTTGCTCAAGAGCACCTTGGCAGTGCCCAGGAGGTGAACTGGCACCTCTCCAGCTACCAGTCCACCATCATACTTTGGTCCGTATGGGGACTTGAACCAACAATCCTCCAGTTCCCAACCCAACTCCCTACTGACTGACCTACTGCTAAATAAAAGCACATGTTTGAGGTGAATTTGTGAATTCACAATCAACATTCTAGTTTCAGCTCAGATTAGGGCATGAAATGTTAAAGAGGCTGGGTGCAGTCACATAACCATTATAATCCTCTAACTAAACAACAGTAGGTTAATCCCACAGAGTCTCTCTCCAGCTCCATTTAATCCTATTCTTGATTTCAATTTGTGCACGACAGTCCTCACCTGTCTGTTTTTGATTGTCATTGGAGCCTCTTGTCTTCCTCTCCTTCCACTAGGTGGCAGAGTATCCTATGAAACATTGTTTGGAGGCTGGACTGTGGACAAGCACAGTGAGGTGGACAAAGAACGACGCCACAGAAACGGACGATATACGCATGATGGAGACTTCCTAGGGATTGTAGGATTGACCCCTGCTTTTCCTCCATCTCCATCGCCTCCCCATTTAGGAACAACTTGAGTTGTAAGCCCTGTTCACACAGCAGGCTAGGCTGAATAACACCAGTGCAGAGCAGGAACAAAAGGAGACATGATGAGTCTTTTACGCTGCAGGAAAATAATGTTTTTTTTAAGGCAAACATTTCTCAGTGTTCTCAGTTTCTCATCCTCTGGTGAGTTGGTTCCTGCAGTGTCTCTTGTCAGCTAAATGCCATAACCCTGGTTTTACAATATCCTTCAAGCTGGTGTTCCTTTTTATTTCTCCTAAAATAAAAGTGAAACATCCTTACAATGGAAGCAAAACAAACTGACAAATTGAAAATTAAATCCAGACAACACAAAGAATACTAAACCAATAAAGTCTTTGGGCAGTTAGGTACCAAATCTAATGCCTAAAGTAGGACTCAGGTCAGAAGACATCTGCGTAGTAATTGTTATAGCTGCTTAAAATGAATCATGAGAAGCATGGCTGACAAATCAATGGCTTTGTCTCCTGTGTGGTATTAGGTTCTGGTTAATGGTGAACATTTCATAGAAACAGCCAACTAGACTAGATGGTCTGTTATATTGTGTTTGACATTTAGTAATGCAAAGTATCTTAAAGTAACATTTAAAACTACCTGATCATGTGCTAGTGTACAGTAACTACTGTAAAATAGAAAGAATGTGGTCGATCAGCAGATGTGATCTATTGAATAATTTTCATATGATACAGTTTACCTGAAGGTGAGGCCGTGGTGTTATGTATGGAAGACTTAACTCTTGTCACTTGTCATACCTTTTATATTTGGTAATAACATAAATGGCGTCACATCTTTTATTATTTTTTCATTGGTTTACTAAAAGTTAGTCTGCTAGCTGTATGGTAATGAGTAAAGAGCAGTTCTTGTCTGTGTTTAATGGCGTAATGTGTGAATCTGGAAACGAATATAGAGCATGAGTGCTTCAGTTGTGGTTACTTGGATTTGTGTTTTCTCCAGAATTTAACTCGTCGGGTTAGAATTCAATTACAGTCTGAAAGAAAAAAAGGTTGGTTTAAAAGGTCTTGGGTCAGATTCACCCTACAGGCCTTGGCTTTTGCAGCTTTTAGACTCACAGCTGAGATGCATTTACACAGTTACACAGTATGGGGTTGCACACAACGCACAGGTCTCAGGCTCATTATCAGGAGAGGATAAATAATGCAATATGTGTGGGTGGCTAGTTAGCTAGCTAGCTCAGTGTTGTCTAAAATGAGCGGACAACAGGGATGCTTCAAGATGGAAGCTTTTGGTGCAAATGTTTCAAATTTTACTTGGCTTTTGTCATACATTATCGTGTCATTACCTGATTGTTGCCATTCCTTGTTGTGCCGGAAAGGCCATAACGAGCTGCCTCTTTTGTTGCTCGAAGTATAATAAGAGTTGATGTTTGGTTATCTTTGAACACTTTGCTGGACGGCAGGCACATAAAGGTCAGAGCATGTTACAACTTCAGGAGTGGGAGAGTTGATTGTAATTTATGCATTTCTTGAAAGACGGCCTGTCCTAAAAAAAAAAGTATTCCAAGTGTTGTCTGGGGAGGCTTAAAGAGGCAATTACTGTAATTTGCGTAAGTAATCAGACTACCTCTTTTACATCTACCATTTACATGCATCTTTGACATTTAATCAATTAAATTTCCAGTCCATATAAAACAGAAGACAACAGTAATAGTTGCTCTTCACTTGGCTGCATTTGCTCATATTGTCCTCCTCTGTCCTTTTGTGGACATAAATAATTCAGCCTTTCAGAACAATAGTCAGGCTTAACATGAACACGAATAATGAGCTTAAGACAACAGTGCATGCTTTTTGGTATGTGAGACAATATAACAACTCAGCATATATAACATGACAAAGCACTCAGATTTTGATGCAGAAAGGCGTTTATGGAGGGACAAAGTCAGCACAATTTTATGAGGATATTTGAGACAATCTTGGTGTAAATGATTTTTCCACATCCTGAGGTTATCTGGGTGCAAGAGTCATCGTGATGTAATGTGTAAAAAGGACACTCAGTTTTGCCAGTTTGGTTGGTTATTAGTCATCACCTGAATTATGTTCTTATGAATTTTTTTTTTTATCAGGCATTGACATAATCAAAGCCTAAAATTTCAATTGGCACACAGGTGATGGTAATGAAACCATTTAGTAGGCCTGCATTGGCTTTGTAGATTTATTTTTCTGGTTCAGTGATGAGCTAGAGTACAAATAGCTTACATTTTCTTTACCAGCTTGCCATCCAGCATCTAAAACCAGATCACAACTGCAAGTTTCCTTTTATCCAAGTCTTCTGTGCAGACTGAAGTCAGAGCTGAAGTCAGAGGTGTGTTCACAATTCTGGGATCTACGGGGGGGGGGTCTGAGTGATCCACAAAGACACTATTGCTGTATGTTTGTGTGCAGAAAGGAACTCTGCATCTGAATGTGTCCTGCACTTTATATGTCTTTATATGCCGTTTAGTATTCTTCCTCATAGCATATTTTGATTTTGTCTTTTTTTAATTTTTGCTGTGTTTCCAGTCATCCAGAATTGAATCAGAAATTCTGTACATTTTTATTTTGCAAGCAGGCTTTAGATGAGCTTGTGTTTTGGATTGTATGACATTTTGTTTTACTTTTTGTATTCTTTTTGCTGACTTTTTGTTGTCGAAGCTTTCCAATTAACTGTCCCATTGATACTAATCTTTATCGAACAAGGCAAAATCTGCTGAGCAACACAATCAGTTAGATTTTGACTGCAGACTGTGGAATCAAAGTTACCATATGATGCATTAAAGTACAATACACGTGTTTATCACATAAAGCTACCATGTGATGCATCGTTGATTCTGCAGTGCACCTGTAATTTCACTATCAATAATTTCACAGATTTATGTATTCTCTGCACAGTGCTGGTGTTTGGCAGTGCACATATAAGAAGAATCATAAATACCATACACACAAACTGACATATTGTAAGCAGTGAAGCTAAAAAATGTGCTGTAGTGGTCTTAAATGTATTTCCTTTTTTTGTCCACAGTGACTTATCAACTATGCAAAACAATTGTATGGCTTACGCTGTTGTACTAAACCTGTGGCCAGTGTCCATGGTGTCTCAACATCCTAAATTATTTAAAGACTATCACCAAATTTGTGACTGTGAGACTTAGTATAGGAAGTTCAGTCACTTAGCCGTGAGCTTTAGGAAAAGTATATACTTCCAATTCACAGTAGGCTACTGTAAGATTTGGTTTCTCTTGCCGCTGTAAAAACTCAAATATAAAACTAATGCTCAGTGTTTGTGTCTTGTTGTCAACTGCTACAGTTCTTTGTAGTCCTGCCGTAATTATACAAAGGGCTCATCTGGCATGATGAAGTTGAGTTGCATTGTGGGTAACCCAGGCACCAATAAAAATGGGTACTGCTGGGGACTCCCGAAAAAACCTTTTTTGAATACTTTTTCTTTTTACTTTTAAGTATGTACTGCAGCTGCCCTTACACGGTACTTACTGTTGCATGCAGTTTGCATACAAATGGGGCATACTCCTTCATAACATTGCGATTTAAACTTTGACCCTCATGCTCATTTATGCTGTGCAAAGGATTGTGGGTCAGAATAGCCAGAAAAGCATGCTGGCTTGCATACTGCAAATTACGAGTGTGTGACTGGTGCGTGTTCTTGTAGGCTTGCATTGGGTCGTCTCGTCACTTTTTGAATTGGCAACCTAATTTTGACCTTTATCTTTTTATAAATTCTATGCCTTTACCCCAAGATGTCACGCATTGTAACTTCAAACGGATAACATTTTAAAGAGTTTCATACATCGGTTTCAAAATTAAAAATTCTACTTTCAGATTTCTCAGTGTTCAACAAATCTAAAACAGATATATAAATGACAGCTGTTATAGCATTGCACAATATTAATGGGGCTATTGTGTATGAGAACGTCTTTGTTTTTCTGATAATACCTAGGCTAAATACATTTCCTTAAGTTTGAGGATTAAGGATTTTTTTTATCGGGGTACTACTAATTTCCATAAACCTGTTATTCATTGTTGCAATAAAGAACCAGTATGGCAGCTTTACAAGACAGTGAAAAATGAATGTGCAGCTATGCTGTGAAATAATATCTAAGGGATGGTGGCACGGCTGAAACCGTGACTAGACTTTCCTGCAGAACTTTTGCCTTACTGCTGATACATTGTCAAATATTATTTATACATTTAGAAAAACTAACTTATGTCCAACAAAAATCTATACACATATGATATGCTGATATTAATGTAGTATCTTGCATCAATACAGTACATGCCAGTATAAAATAAATAAAAAACATGAAGTATAAAATATTCTGCATGCCTTCATACTTAACATGCATTAAATAAACTGATCTCATAGTGCATTGTATGCATGTGTTATTCAGTCTAGTTTGCTTCATTTCCCGAACTTTATAAATACAACTAGCCCATAATTTTTCAATTCAGGATTTTTGTTCTGCATTCAGAGCGGGCTGAGACGGTCTAAGAGCTCGCTGAAGCCTGCACTGCCACATCCTGCAAAACCATCCAGGTGAAATACCAAGTTTAGGGAGTACCATTTCTGCTGCATCAATTTTTAAACTTTTTAAAAAAAAATTTTTTTTTACCTGTCCGTGATGAGTCTGACTCATTCGAGTGTTCTAGAAAACTGTCTGTTTTAGGGGCAGGGGTGTTACTATAAAAAAATAGTCAAATAAAACAATGACTGGGAAGTTATCCAGTCGGCTTGTTTTTGGTGTTCAATAATATACTACATACAGTAACTAGAATCAGAAGTGTATTGAGTTTCATAATAAATAGTCCTAATGATACAGTTGTAAGTTGTCTATGAAGAGGAGATATGCTTTTAGAAATGTACACAGTACAATTCAGGAAACATTCACTGCATAAATTAATCTACAGTAGGCTACATTTGTAAGGCAAGCTAGCATTTTTGTGGCTGTTAACATGGTGAAACATTCTTCAGACTTAAATGCAAAGCAGAACTGTGATATCTTCAAACAAGATGATAGCCCTGTGCAAACTGTGCTTTGAATGTTTTAAGTTATACATTTGTAATTCAGTTTAAGTCAGTAAGACACATCACATCACATGGGAAATATCAGTATACATTTATAGACTTGGTCATTGTAGAAGAAAATGAATTACCTAGCAGTTTTAGTCTTATTTTATCTTGATATCCTCTTTCGTGCTCACTGATTAAGTTCCTATTATTTTCTCTGAAAAACAAACTTTAGTGTCTTCAGTGTTAATGAAGTCTGTCTGCCTTTTGTATAGCTTGTTAAAACAATGCATTGTTCTTGGGTCACTGTTGGTGAGACCTTTTGTTAACTCCAGCGGGTTCACAGTTCATTCAAATTAAGGACCAACCAGCTCCAGTGGAGTTAATTCCTTCTTTAAACAAAGGACCGCTTATCAGTAGTTTGAGCAGACATTATTGGGTCTATGCAAATCTACTCAGATAGTTTTGTGAGTCAATGCCTTCTCAGCTTTGTTATTCTGTTACTTTCTGTAACTCTATATATTAATATAAATAAAACCCTGACCAGAAAACTCATTCTGGTCAGAGAGAATCCTACAGCTACTTGTGAGCTTCTGTCTCCACTGTGCAGTGAATAAAACTCATCTGAACCAGCCACTGAATTGGACCTGAGAGAACTTTTTCTTTTACAATCTTAACATGGATTGCCTATAAAACAATGTGGATTTCAGAGGCAACACAATTGAGACTTAAGGTGGTTAAAAGAAGCTGTTACACAATGTTTAATTAAAAATATTCAATATAACAAGTGTGGTTCATACATCATTCAATCTGTGGTCCATATTCATAAAACATATTTACAAACTAAATTCACTGAGCTACCTGTTACATTCTAAAAGCAGCAAAAGGCACTTGAGTGCAAAAGTTAATATACAGTCATTTGTAGAACATGGCACAATTCCCTTTAGTAATTGTTCTAAAGGATTTCTAATGGAGAAAACAGAAAAATCTTTCATTTTGCTCAAAATATCTTCTTGTGTTTGCCCATTGTTTTCAGTGTCGTTTTTGTAATTTTAGTAATTTTTTTTAAATTTACAATTTCTTGTAAACGTTACCGTAATATTAGATTCAGTAATGTCTACTGGCTTCATAAAGGCACATGATTAAATAAAGAGACAATCTGTGGAAATGCTAAGGATTAATGTTAAGGATTTTATGCACACATCCTGAGAGTTTACCAACCTAACTTGAGAGACATTTTGGAGTTTTTCCAACAACATCTGCACTCTTACGGAGTGGTTTATGCCGGTAAACTTTAACCCTTCTTGCTCTGTTCAGGCTTTCTATGCAACTTTCTGTTTAACGGGGGAGAGTTTTCTGTGAAGGAAAGCCTCGATGTGCGGCCAAATCTTGTTGGTTTCAGTCCCAGAGAAGATCTGTAGTACACCTTTACTCCTGCAAGGAAAAAGAAACAGAAATCTTTTTTTATTTATTTTTTTACAGTTACTATGTAAACTGCCTTTCCGACACAGCAATTAGAAAAATATGTGCATCACTTCATCAGTTTTTTAATGTGCAGAGAACTGTCACTACTAGCTTAATATATGCTGTACAGCAAATAAAACATATTAAAACAGCAATCAAAGTAATTTTCCATCCTCTAAAGTGAACACTCTGTCCACTTTTAGTCCCAGTCTGTACTTGTTTGTACTTCCTTTAAATGATAAACAGCTTCACAAACTAGCTAGCTAGCTAAGCACATCCCTAGGGTTTGAGGGAACACACAGTAATCTGTTTTACTGCCTAATTAGTCCAGAAATAGAAACTACGATGCATGTACTTGCAAACTGGGTCCACAGCCTCAGTCTAGTATTTGTACTTTGGGGATTTTTTTCTTGGATTTTATTGATACTGGTAAAGATAATATATTTTTAAATGTTTTTTTATATTCATTTAATAGCAGTGTGTCATTTTGAAATGTGTCTCTTACACAATTTGTTGTCATGCGAGCAACTGTGAGGAATCTGTAGGGAGGACTTAAGGTGGTTCATTTCTGTGGAGTACACTTCAGTGAGATATTGTGCTGTAATGTAGTCAAACATCTGCCCATTTTTCCTCATGGTCTCTTTGTAGGGCTGCAAAATAACTGTAACGTAACTGTAATAAGCACCTCTACATATACATAAGTAGGTGGACGTATTTTGATTCATGTGTACTACCTGTAATACTCTAAGACAGGCTCTGTCTGGGTTTCATAGGCCTTCAGTCTCCGTGTGACTGTCTCTGGTGTGTCATCGTCCCTCTGGACAAGAGGCTCCCCTGTTATATCATCCAAACCCTGGAGAAAACACAAACACGTTGTTGCCGACTTAATTAGTTAAAAACTACAACTCTGCAACATGCTGTAATAGTACTTTTAAATGCATGTTTTCGGCAAGCTGCAAATGGAGTTTTTTTGTCATTCCTGCTCTATAATAATAGCAATTATCATATTATACATGTTTACCAAAAAAATGTGAGAAACCTGCTGAGACAGAGTTGCTTAAGAAATGCTTGAGGCACTGTAACGTCCAGCTATTGTACTAGTCAATAACCGTAGGAGTTTTCCAGCCCAAACCCAGATACCGCACAGGAACTGGAATGTAAACACTGCTCAAGAAAAAGCCACTTGCTAAAAGGAGCCACGATGCTGATAATAGCAAAGCTGAATAATGTTGAAAGACATTATGTGGGCAAACTTAGTGATAACACCATTTCTTGCATTTCAACTCTGTGTGACATGGCATCTCTATGTTGCCATTGTATACATGCAGGGTTTAAACATAAGCCAGAATAGCGCATTGGTTATTTCCCTAATAATGATCTCAAACAGAAACAGTAGCAGAAAGTATGACAACGTTATATCTTTTACAGTATGTTGACCAAAACTACAGGCCTGTGTTTTACAGCAGACATTTTGACTTGTAGGACTCACAGTAGGAAAAGCACAGGTGTTACTAATAACATTAACGATGGCTCGGTTCTATTCAAGTTAAGTCATGACAGTGTAACAGTGAGGCAGCATTTACAATACAGGGACACTGAAACTGAATCAGCTAAATGGAATTCAGCCATCATCAATGCTATTATTTACACCTGGGACATGTTACGGAGAAAGGTCTTCATCTCATCTCTAAGTGGATTTCTGTCTTCTATATCATTTTTTTGACAAGCTTACGAGCTGATGTTTACCAGGTAATGTTTGACATGTTCATCATTTGAATTAAATTTAGCACGATAACATTTGCTAATAAACACTAAACACAACGTACCGCTGAGGCTAATGGGAATGTCATTAGTTTTGCAGGTGTTTGGTCATAAATCAAAGTACTGGACAAATAAAGAGTTTGACTTGGTAGTGCTCAAGGAAACGTCAGTAGGTTTCACTAGGTTTCCAACAGACAAATATTGCCATCTCTGGAGACGCTAGCATGACTAAAATTCGGCAGCAGGTGTTTTGAACTGACATGATCAGTTAGACTAGAAGGAAAATTGAAAGTCTGCGTTTCTAAATATCTTGCTACTATCTCAAGACAATCCAAATAGAAACCTGCACCACATGGGAATGGTGTGAGGAACATTCATGTTATGACCAGCTACAACCCTTCATCGTTTCAGTCTACCCTCTTGTATATTACAGCAGTACATGCTGTTATGAAACATGCATACAGTTCCAGGAATTTGACAGTGTTTTCAGTTTACTCAGGGAGCTTGCACAGTCCCTAAAGAGCACTTCTTGGTTGCAAGGGAACAGCGTGAATGTGCTGTCCCAAAAGATCTGCATGAAATGAATGATTCACATTTGCAACACCTGAATTCAAGTTGTTCTGAAAGCTTAAGTCAGAGCTCTGGCACAAGATGTTACTGATTAAATGAACTCTGTTTTCACTATTAGTTTTCAAAGGTGAAGGTAAAGAACTAAAAGAAAGAAGAAATACTGGCATTTTAAACCCTTAACCTGATTGGTTCTATTCCACTTTTTGTGAATGTAACACGTTTCTGTTACATTCTTCTCTCTCAAACAGGACTGTGGAGAGTAGACTGAAGCCAATGATTAACTATGAACGTGTTACTCCTCCAGACCATGCAGGAAATCTAGCAGAAAACATGCTGCAAATCACTGCCACAGAAAGAACACGTACACTACAGGCGCATTAGCTATGAATCATCCACCAGTTTCACAGAAACAGGCGCTCAAAAACTTTGTCAACCTAACTGTATGTTATAGGCTAAATGTATATATAATATATAATACTTGGTCTACTGATAGACCAATCAATTGAGCCAATCAAGGGAGATATTAGCTTCATTAGTTATTTTCTAATAAATGTAAAAAAAAATAATGTTGGAAAGTTAAAAGCAATATGTAAAAGGACAAAAAGTCTGCTAAAGAGAACTTGGTAATGTCGATGCCAGATACTGTTTTCTACATAAAGTATTTGCCTGCGTCAGAGAGCTCTGTCTGTAGTCACGGAAACAGGATGCAGCATGCATAAAAATGATGCTGATCAAAATAACTTCAATAAAAATGATTTTACCTGAGATACATCTTCATAAAACGTATGTAGGAAAACAGTCAGAAACCGGAGTTCCAGTATCATGCATGAAAATGAAACAATTCTATTGTTTCTGTACTGATAATGTCTGAAAACCAGAAATGTAAACAAGGAAGGAGTAATAGGTGAGAGGGGATGTATTTACGAGATCTTTAGGCGGGTTGAAATCTATGTTGTAGACTCTGCCGCTGGGAAGGTGAATCCAGCGTGAGGTGAGCCTCTGTTTGATTGTGTGGAAAGGTACATTGAGGTTGATGACTGTATCCACACTGTAGGCGTCATCCAGAGCCTCGGCCTGGAATGCTGTACGAGGGAAACCTGGTAGAGACGGATGGAGAGAGGAAGGTACAGGAAAGAAGGAAGGATGTTTAAAATAACTATACCACGATTTGAACTTCATAGCATAAGAAATACATTTAAAATATCATGAATTATCATACAATTGTATTAAGATGATACTGTGTGTGGAGCGGACCAACCCGGACTCCCTAGTTATTGTCCTTGGAGACTTTAATAAAGGGAACCTCACTCATGAATTCCCTAAATATAGACAGCATATTAAATGCCTGACCAGAGAGGAGAACATTCTGGATCACTGTTACACCACAGTCAGGGATGCTTATCACGCCGTCCCCCGTGCTGCACTGGGTTTCTCTGACCACGTCATGGTTCACCTGATCCCCGCCTACAGGCAGAAACTAAAGCTCTGCAAACCTGTAGTGAGGACATCAAGGAAGTGGACCAGTGAGGCTGTGGAGGATCTCCAGTCGTGTTTGGATTCTACTAACTGGGATGTGTTCAGGACTGCTACCAACAGTCTGGATGAGTACACAGAGGCTGTTACGTCATACATCAGCTTCTGTGAGGACTGCTGTGTTCCATCAAGCACCAGGGTGAGTTACAACAATGACAAACCCTGGTTCACAGCCAAACTCAGAAGGTTAAGGCTGAGTAAGGAAGAGGCGTTCAGGAGTGAAAGATTTAAGACAGATTTAAAGAGTCAAAGTACAAGTTTAGCAAGGCAGTGAAGGAGGCTAACCGACGGTACTCTGAGAAGCTCCAACGACAGTTTTCAGCGAAAGACTCTGCGACTGTCTGGAAAGGACTTATCACCACCACCAGGACTTACAGATCACCACCTATAAGCCTAAAACCCCCCACTCCTTCAATGACCGACACCTAGCCAACGACCTAAACGAGTTCTACTGTCGATTTGAAAGACAAAAGGACAGTCCACCATCCCCCACGACACCTCCCTACAGCTACAGCCACTGTGCTTCACCTCCACCTCCCCCAACTCAGCAGGGTCCTGGGCCTCCCACCAGTGCCCTCCATAAAGGTCCCCCACCCACCTCAGTGACGACACTCTCCATCCATGAGAGGGACGTCAACAGACTCTTTAGGAGACATGAACCCCAGGAAAGCTGCTGGACCAGATGCTGTCTCCCCATCCAGCTTGAAGCACTGCGCTGGTCAGCTGTCTCCAGTGTTCACAGACATTTTCAACACCTCGCTGAAGACATGCCACATGCCACCTGTTTCAAGACCTCAACCATAATCCCTGTCCCCAAGAAGCCAAGGACCACAGGACTTAATGACTTCAGACCCGTCGCCCTGACCTCTGTGGTTATGAAGTCCTTTGAGCGCCTTGTGCTTTCACACCTCAAAGACATCACCGACCCCCTCCTGGACCCCCTGCAGTTTGCCTACAGAGCCAATAGGTCTGTAGACGATGCAGTCAACCTGGCCCTCCACTACATCCTCCGGCACCTGGACTCCGCAGGAACCTACGCCAGGATCCTGTTTGTGGACTTCAGCTCTGCTTTTAACACCATCATCCCGGCTCTGCTCCAGGAGAAACTCTCCCAGCTAGGCGTGCCTGACTCCACCTGCAGGTGGATCAATGACTTCCTGTCTGACAGGAAGCAGCATGTGAAGCTGGGGAAACACGTCTCCGACTCACAGACCATCAGCACCGGATCGTCCCAGGGCTGTGCTCTTTCCCCCCTGCTCTTCTCCCTGTACACCAACAACTGCACCACCAGTCACCAGTCTGTCAAGCTTCGGAAGTTTGCGGACGACACCTCCCTCATCGGACTCATATCTGATGGTGACGAGTCCGCCTACAGGTGGGAGGCTGACCATCTGGTGACCTGGTGCAAGCAAAACAATCTAGAGCTCAACGCTCTAAAGACAGTGGAGATGGTTGTGGACTTCAGGAAGAACCCAGCCCCACCTGCCCCCATCACCCTCTGTGGCTCCACAATTGACACTGTGGAGTCTTTCCGCTTCCTGGGAACTACCGTCTCCCAGGACCTCAAGTGGGAGCTGAACATCAGCTCTTTCGTGAAGAAAGCACAACAGAGGATGTACTTCCTGCGGAGGTGAAGAAATTCAATCTGCCAAAGACAATGATGGTGCACTTCTACACAGCCATCATCGAGTCCATCCTCACATCCTCCATCACCACCTGGTACGCTGCTGCCACAAGGACAAGGGCAGACTGCAGCGTGTCATTCGGTCTGCAGAGAAGGTGATTGGCTGCAATCTGCCGCCGCTCCAGGACCTTTACGCCACCAGGACTCTGAAGCGTGCTGGAAAGATTGTGGCCGACCCCTCCCACCCCAGACACAAACTCTTTGAGACACTCCCCTCTGGCAGGAGGCTGAGGTCCATCAGGACCAAAACCTCACGTCACATGAACAGCTTTTTCCCCTCCGCCACTAGCCTTATTAACAAGGCCCGGAAACCACCCTGACTCTCCACCTTCATGCCATTGTTCTCTCTCTCTGCTGTAATGCTCTTTGCTCTTTATTTTTTATTTATATCTTTATTTATTCTTTATTTTTAACTTAATACATACTGTGTAAATATACTTATACTTATATTGTTTAATATTCAATCTAAAGAATGGGTGACGTGCACCAACAACACCAAAACAAATTCCTTGTATGTGTTAAAAAACGTACTTGGCAATAAAACCCTTTCTGATTCTGAAGATCTTTAACAAACAATGCTGATAATACTTTTTGGCTAACAATCGTTTCCCAGGAGAAGTTAGTGGTCCTACCATCAAGCAGCCAACTGCTCTGGCCCATTGCTCTCAGGTCACTCAGGATGAGACGACACATGACGTCATCAGGTACCAGCTGACCCTGATCAATACAGGACTTCATCAACAGACCGAGCTCTGACACACACACACACACACACACACACACACACACACACACACACACACACACACAGAGAGAGAGAGAGAGAGAAAAAGAGATGGGGATGCTGTTTATAACAATGTCTATAACACAGTTTTTTCCTAACAGAATTCTTGAATCTTGACTTTATAAAGGCTACTTGAACCACAGTATAAAATATGAACTATACCTGCTTACCAAACACATCAATGACATCAATTTTCTCCAGTAAAAAATAAATAGCCTAAGCGTTTGTATGTTTGTAGCCGTTTCCACCTTCAACGCTTCCACCCTGGCCTTTTTGCAAAGGGTCCATCATTGTAAATACATCCTGTAGCCAATAATTATATAACACTACAGAATTGTTGTCGGGGGAAAAGAACCAAACATATAATATGTCATGCTGAATTACAGAGAACTGCACAAAAAAATCTTACCAGTTTCCATTTGATACATCAGTGCAGTTTTGGCATTGTGGGTCTGAATACAACTTAATATATAACTTAACAACATTGTTCTGCTATAAAGCTACCTAATGATAATGAGAATTTATTTTTTTCTATCACTTCCACTTTAAGAAGAAAGCAGGAAGCTGAAGAAAGGAATTTGCTGACAAGCCTTGCAGAAATGACCTGAATGTGCTGAATACTGCTGTGATGTTACCATAAGAAAAAAATCAAAGGGTAAAATTGACAGTAAAATACATATGACAACTAGAAGTTTAGAAAGAAAATAAATTATTACAGTAACAACCGCTATTCTACAGTATGTTGATGTGACTAAATGAGTTGCTGTTTTCTCTGATATAACAAATGTAATACATGAAGATGGCACACCAGTATGCTATGGACCTGCACACTGCACCCAGAACAAGTTCTCTAGAAAGCAAAGGCGTTGTTGCATGGTTACCAGTTTAGCATGGCAAGTATTGCAAAGTGCAATTTAAGGAGGATTTTGCTACTGATAAGTGTCAATGTAAAGTGTTATACATTCAAACAGACATTGTTAATGTTCAGTATGTCTTGTGAGAAGGTTTGAGAGGCGGTCTCAGGAATCTAAGGTCACTGGTTCAGATCCATGGACTGTTTGGGCATATTCGAGCTGGGAAAGTCAAAAAGAACTGCTTTGACTGCTCAGCTGCCGACAATACAATGATTTGGTTCAACTGAGGAGCTTGAAAATGTCTACATGTGTACAGTAGGCCTATGTACGTACAACAGAGGGGGGGGCATGTGTGCATCATTAAAGGTTTAAGTTTGATTGTAATGCACAACAGTCATTGCGGGAGACCTAACCCTAACCCCACTTTAACCTTGCATTATTTCGACCCTCTGTCAAACAGCAGTCAAACACACCTCTTCATCTATAGGCCCTCCTCTAAAGGAACAAAGGTGCAGTCTTTCTTATCTTTACAACTCTCCTTATTATCATCCAAGGTGATATTGAGAAGTAGGTAATGTTGAGTTCAAGTGTTTCCAATATAAACATAAAACAGCACGCTCCATAACCCTGAAAACCAACTGACCTTGGCTAAAAAGAACACCGATTATTCCATTCAACCTCGGTGGTATGTCAGCCAGATACGAAATCAAACTGGTATAGAAGTGGTGCTCTTATCACAGCAGTCCAGAAAACAAACTTCAATGAGAGTATTTTTTACACGACAGTATAACTTCCTGTAGTGTTCTCGTTTGTGTGTAATAATAATCTGCTTATGTTTTCAGCACGACAATAAAAGGTGTAGTTTTTTTTTCTAACAGTGATAACGTCCAGAAAACAAAAATTTCTAAGGACCACACCTGAAATAATCTTGTTGCAGGCTCTCTTGGCTTCTAAAAATATGTCGACATAGATTTCAGTTAAGATCACATCTGCCTTGGTATGTGTGTGAGATATAGGACGTCGCTATTTTACCGGTTTTGGCGTTGATGTTGGCTCTCAAAATGTCCCCACTAGAAATGTGTTTCAGTCCAAAAGTTTTAGTTATGCGCGCAGACACTGTTCCTTTCCCCGACCCCGGAGGTCCCATAATGACAGCACGAAAAATCCTTTGAAGAACCATCTCTGGACGATTATTTGTTCAAACTGAGATTTTAATCCTTCCCATGAAACCCCCTCTGGATGCTCAGACGAGACTCGGACACGTATACTTTCTTAAGAAGTGCGCGACCAGGAGTAGGCGCGTCTTTATGCAGCCAGTCGAGACTCTCACTGGACCTTGCCTTGTATTTCCCTGCAGAAACACAATGAGGAGGAGGAGGAGGAGGAGGAAGAAGATGAGAAGCCAGCACACAGTGGCAGCGGCGCCAAAAGGAGAATACACCTCCCTGATAAAGCACTAGCGAAATGAGCCTCTTTCTCTGGCGTGTTGACGAACTTCCTCGTCCATATCACCGTTTATGGTTTACTGGAGATGTACTGCATATATTGTATAACACGGTTATGTAATTGATCTACGAAGTGAAAAAGCTTGTTGGCAAGGTTTCGGTGATTAATCCCTTCCCAGCCTAGTTCTCTCAGCGGACAGAGCTGCAGATTGGCAGGCAGGCTGGGTTGAACAACAATCAATCTGCACTCTCTTTTCAGCTTCTAAAACAATTTTTTAAAGGAATTAAATACTGTTTGAAGACATTACTGATTAAATAACACATTCAGAAAACGTCTACTGTGGGGCTAGATTTAATCATTGTGTCAGAGTCTGTGTATTTAAATATGGTTTCAATTCACTTCATTTTATGCCAACACTCTGTATTGAAGAAAGATAAAAGACAGTCCTTACAGATAAACTAGTGGTAACCTATTTGTTTACATTTCGATTATGTGTTGTGCCTTTAAGACGCAAAGATATTAATAAGCCACTCCCACTGTGCTTTAATAAATGGCTATCTGACGCCACCTATGGCTTAGTGCGGCGACGTGCCCTTAAAAAAACCTTTTTGGCCTTCCTGTTTTGCCGTATCTTCACCTCCCATCAACGTTTTCCAGGACAAACACACGTGGATTGTCACTGACGCCAGGCAGAAACAACAATAACATGGCAAGCCACGGGCTCGCTTACGACGGCTGCAATTTCTTCAGACAGCGGCTAGTTTTATCCACACTCAGCGGGAAGCGTGTTAAAATAAAAAACATACGGTCTAAAGATGACAACCCGGGACTCCGCGGTGAGTTGCAGCTGCATGTGGCGTCGCAGTTAGCTCGGTAGCTAACGTGCTAGCTGTTACGCAGTTGGGAGTGTGTTTTATCACTGGTCGTCAGAAGTGTGGAAACGATGGGACAGTGGTGTAAATGTGAGATAAATACATTGTTACCTCACTGTATAAAGTTATGTCGGTGTTGTACTGGTCAAGAGCATTGAATCAGTTTTTGCAGAGCTCTTTCTGACAGTATTAGAGGGACCTATCTTGGCATGAGTGAGGATCTTCAGAAGTTCCCACAGTAGATGCTAGCATACTTTAAGCCACTTTTTTGACTCCGTATGTCTTGGTGTTGTGTGCAAAATATAAAAAGAAGGCATTAGTTTGCCCAACATACTTGTTGAGATAGATAGATAGATAGATAGATATATATTCTGCTGTTGGAAGATGTTTGGTTGGACTAACTAATATTTTTTTCTGCTTGCCATCTCCAGATTTTGAGGCCAGCCTCATCAGACTGCTAGACAAAGTGACCAATGGCTCCATAATAGAGATTAACCAAACAGGTGAGTGGTATTATTAGGATATAACTATAGTGTTTACCTTTGTCACAATCTGTGTGGTTTATCTAATTACTGTTTACTGTCAGAGGATAGCAGAGTAATTTCAGTGTTGTTCAACACCAATAGATGGACCCAGATATTACTATATGATTTTAGTTATTGTCAGTATTCTCGATCGCTTATCATTTTTGTATACATCTCGTTTTTGCTCTTTTTGCGTGTGGTGTTGCCGTTAAGTTCAACTGTAGTGATATTCAGTGGCTCCGTTATAACAAGACCGTAAACTACCACCCACTACGTTATGGACTCACTCACTGTTCCTATGCGTCTGTCTTCACAAGGTACTGTGTTATTCTACCAGCCTGGCTTGTTGTATGGTGGCTCTGTAGAACATGACTGTAACTTGCAGCGCTCGGTTGGCTACTATCTGGAGGCCCTGCTCATGCTGGCTCCATTCATGAAGACCTCTCTTAAGGCCACACTGAGGGGAGTCACCAACGACCCCACTGACCCGACGGTGAGGACACGCATGCATGCATCTGATCACCTTCTAACTATTACTTTTTGTTTATTAATTGTGTTCCTTTGGATTTAATTGTGACTTATGTAGCTCATGATCACACTGGGTGGGTGGAGCGTAAGCATTCTTCTGCAAAACATGTCAACACTTATATTGAATTTCTGGGTAAAAGGCACACCTCCCAAATCCAAATGTTTACTCCCCTCTGTCAACTCAGATTAATGCTGTAGGTGTCTTTACAAACTGCATATTTGATATGAGGTGGAGAGTTTTTGAAACTAACATAATAGGTCCGAGGCCTAGTCAGGTTTTTACATCAAATCAGAAGTTTGTGTATTGACTTGAGAAAGTGTGAAAATGTTCACAGTTTGTGGTTCACATTATAAATTTGCAAATGCAGTCTGTTCTCGTTGTGACACCCATTTTGCCTCTGAGATTATTTGCATGTTTGACGTGTTGTTACAGCAGGTCAGTCTCAGTCATCTTTTTTTTGCTTTGAGCTGCATTGTTTCAAAGTGTATAAGCCACAGACGAGAAAGCAAAAGTGTTGGAGACACTGGAGAGAGGTGTTGTCATGGAAACAGTGTGTTGCTGTGATGGGAAATGGTCCATCTTAGACATTTTCAACCCTGTGAAGACACAGAAGCATGTTTTAAGGATGTAAACACTCTGTCTCCTGTAGGTTGACATGCTGAAGTCCACAGCTCTCCCTCTGATGAAGAAGTTTGGCATTGATGGAGAGGGCTTTGATCTCAAGGTGAGGACACAATGGTGGTCTGTTGATAAGCATGGTGTAATGTTATACATTATAGTGCTGCTGCTCGAAAACAAGTCGGTTCTATCCTTCTCTCTCACTCTCTCTCTGTTGCTGCTCCCTCAGGTGGTGAAGAGGGGTATGGCGCCTGGTGGGGGAGGAGAGGTAGTTTTCACATGTCCTGTCCGCAGGACCATCAAGCCAGTGCAGTTGACTGACCCAGCAAAGATCAAGAGGATCAGAGGAGTGGCGTATCCTTCTCAGGCTCACAGCCATGGCCCTTTTTTTTAATCTATAAACAAAATTGACGTGATACAAATTGTTATTTAAAAGCCTTTTTCACAGTTCAGTCCTATTGTATTTTGTTGTCTAATCCAGAGATCTTCAACATGGGGTCCGTGACTCCTAGGGGGTCCTCAGAGTTAGTGCAGGGGGGCCTCCAAATTATGTTTATAAAAAAAAAAAAAAAAAAAAAATTATGTTTTGAAAGTTTCTTTTTAAAAAATTAAGAAGTCTGAAAATATACATTAAAAGGAATTTTAAATTTTAATAGCAAAGATAAATTAGCCTGTTTGTGAAAAACAAACAAACATGTAATGTACACATTGAAGATAAGCTTACTATAGGTAAGGTAGCCACTATGGTAGCCATACAGTAGCTTAAGGAGTCACCGCCATTCATTGTCATCCATCCGGCCCAGTTTAATGCAACTTAATTTTATACAGTACATGTATACAGAATGTCCCTATTCTGTCTCTCTTTTAGCTAAGGGGTCCTTGGCCTAAAAAACGTTGAAGACCCCTGGTCTAATCTAATGACCATTTTTCTTGAGTAATCCTTTTGTTTATAAAATTTCAGAAAATAGTAAAGAATCACAGTTTCTCACGCTTATAATCTCCCAAAGCCCAATGTGACAGCTTCAGATGTCTTGTTTTTATCAAAAAGCCAAAGATATTCAGTTTACAATGTTATTAAGCAGATAAAAGCAGCAAATCCTCACATTGGAGAAGCTTGAAAAAGTATTTTTTTGGCAGTAATGAATGGCAGAAACTAAACTTTGTCAATTTCTCAAGTTTGTGCACCTTTCAGCTTTAAGTTAAACTCACTGCCGTATGAGTCATCAAAGGTCCTTGACCGTCTAAACCCAGATATTCGGTTCGAGTTTCTCCTCAGATGGCTAACAGGATAGTGGAGTCAGCCAGGGGCATCCTCAACCAGTTCATTCCAGACATCTACATCTACACCGACCACATGAAAGGAGCCAACTCTGGCAAGTGAGTATCTCAACATCAATGTAATTACAGGGCTATCACTTGATGGTTAAAAAAAAAAAAAAAAAATCCTGCTCACTGTTTATCACTTGTGGTAACATTTCAGTCCTCAGCCCTTCATGCTGTAAAATTCATACAGACAAACCACACCAGTACTGTATATATGTAAACATACCCTGGAAAAAACAATATTCATGCATTTACTAACAGTGTCAATTATCCCAGATTATTCAGAGAAAGACACCAAGTAATTCTTCTTGGTTAACCGCAGGTCTCCAGGTTTTGGTTTGACCCTGGTGGCAGAGACGCTGAATGGTTCCTTCCTCAGTGCTGAGATGTCATCCATGCCGCAGGGTCAGGGAGACCCCATGCTACCAGAAGACCTTGGCAGGGACTGTGCCAAACTACTTTTGGAGGAGGTACATCGGGTAAGTACTGCAAAGAAAACTCACATACAGTGCATACTCATTCCACACACACACTCATGTCAGTGTTGTGGTTTTTGGGGTTCGTTAAAGAAAATATCCAGATTTCAGTTGTCTCTGCCTGGGATCAGATTTATTTTGGTCTTTGACATGAATTTTGAATGTTCGAGTGTTCACTCCATCTGTCATTTTGTCCTTCTTTCCGCACTCCCTAAACAGGCTTAGGCTGCTGGGAAGAGGGTATACAAGATTTGTTTCATTGTGGTTTCAACAGGTGTAGACACTCAGGAAGCTGGCCTCTGTTTTCAGCCTTTGCGCAAACAAGCCTTGTGCCCATAAACACCCAACAGCAGCATCTGTAATTAGCACAATATTGATTTATATTTGATTTTTAAGCCTGCTGTGAAAATGTGCTCTGTGTTGTTTTGGTTTTAGAGAGGCTGTAGACAAAGTCAAGTAAGAATTAGCAAACACAAGGCTTTGCTACATTATTGTGCGTGGCGTTTGTGTTTCGGTTGCTTTAATACTTCAGCCAACTGAGAGCCAAGCCACCTCCTAACTGATCTACAAAGCATCTGCCATTCATAATACCAAGCCTGTCCTGTTTAATTTGCATAATTCAAGCAGGCATAATGGTTACCTCTCCATACTCGTCTCCAACAAGTCTGATAATGGTTTAGAGAATACATCCAACTCTAATTTAGTATTGGATATTTTTGGAGGGATATATTTTTGTAAGATTTGTGTGCAGAGTCATCACTTTTATGTTGAAAACAAACTTGACAGTGAAAGGTTATTTACCTCTTGTACTGTTTGGGTTTTCCACCGTGAAGAATTTAGTATTATGATACTATGCTAAGTTAAACCTTTTGTCAGAAAATCTTACTTTGTCACTGGAGGTTGCTATCATGTGTTAATTGCCCTGCACACAGCAGCTGGAGAATCGGTTTTTGGCCTCTCGCCGGAAAATTCTTGGGGAATACCTGACATACGGGGCTTTCCGACCAGAGGGATTTTTGCAGTTCTTAGAACTAAACGTTCCTAGAACACTTTTTTTTTGTCGTGTTCCGATAGAAAAAATTGGGGGATTTTTAAGTTCCTCTGGCCGCTGTAGCGTACTTTTTTAGCTCTTACTCCAGAGCAGGGTCTTTTCCCTTTTCCTAGGTGTACTTGATTGGTCGAACTTAGAAGTCACGCCCACTGCCAACTCGGAACTTGCAGGCAGAGCAACAACCAACAGCGGGACATTTTTAACAATTTTCACCATTACCATCTTATTCATCATTAAATTCACTTCTGACAACGTTTTAGGCGAGAAATTAACTGTTTAGATTTCGAATATAGGCAGTCTTGCGCAAATTGATGCCAAATTGACAATTTGCTTCAAAGTTTTCGGAGTTCAGAAGCTCCATCAAGTGAGGCGACAGCCAGCAAGCGCCTGTCCTGGCTTCTAGCTCGTCGCTCGGCCAGTTATGCTCAGAGACCCCGAGGTAAGCTGGATGCCTCTCAGACCACTCTCCTAAATAAGAGGCTTTTATTTCGCCGTTGACGGTTCGTTTGTTTAAATATCACAACACATGTCCATCATAAGATTAACGGGAACCTGTGGTTAACTGTCTTTTCGGAGTTAAACTCCACAAGCGTGTCCTGCGGCTCGCCGGCCGTCTCACACACACACACACGTCCACAGCGCAGCAGGCAGAGGCGGGGTCTGTTCCGAGTATAATAAAGCCCCGTCTGTGTTGAGCAAAACATTACGTGAATTATTACGAGAATGGACGTGCATTTAATATAGGAAAAGTGCACAAGTATTGGCATCATTTGTTGTATGTGGCACTAAGGTCTAGTGACGATGCTATAAAGACCGTTGCCGTGCTTGCGTCACTCCCTTACCCCTCCTACCAGTCCCTATGGCCACTGGGCCAGTGGGAATGCAAACGGAAAAAAGGATTTTGGGGGAGAGTAGTTCTTAGAACTGCTTAGACGTGTACTTTTCCTCTAAAAAGTACAAGTACTATCCGGTCGGAAAGCACCTATAGACAGTCGGGACACATTAGAGTCTTACACCGGGAACACACCGCAGACTACGACACCAAGTGTCGCGTAGCATAGATACGAGCCTGATTGTGTGCCTGGCCTTTCACACCAGACGCGTATTTCTACACGCTGTGATCCTTCTGTGTGTGGGGTGTGTTGTGTGTGTGTCTTGTCAAGTCTGATTTATTTTTTCACAGTGACACATTTGTTTAATGTCACATTTGTTGACGTTTGTAAAGATGTTTTGCTGAGCCAACAGAGGCTAGCTCACAGTTGGCGACAACCCACAACATTTCATTACGAAATCAAAAGTGACATGAAATAATGTCCTTGAGGAAAATGCCATTATGAATTAAATGCATTTTTAAACCAAAAGATGTCTATGATGAAATAAAAATGAAGACCTTGGGACTCTGAATACATATTATCTACTTCCAACATGCAGATATGTCTGTGCAGAGGTCAAAGGTCACTGCCTGTTTTAGTTGGTAGACGTGTCAGCTGAAGAGTGTTCGTTCAAACAGGCTTGATGAATGTGAGGATTTCTTGGGTGGAGATTTAGTTATGTTTGAGGCCTCAGGAAAAAAAAATTCACAAAGTCACATTTTTATCTCTCCATATATTTCTACCCATGTAGTATGTTCCCAGGTGTGACTTACAGTAGTAGTTGTAAGACAAACTAAATTGGCTGTTACTAAAAACACATACAGGCACAAATAATTTCACAGTCAGAAAAAAGAGCCCACTTCATCTGAATATGTACAATTAGATCGAGTGATTGTGTGACTTTAGTTTGCCTCCACATGGTTCTGCCTCTCAGCCCTCACTCATAAGAGCCATGTGAGTCCAGTTAGCTGTTCAGGGTAGTGCTGATTAACTCTGAAACAGGAATATTGTTGGATGCATCTTCTTAACTCCGAGCAACAGAGTGGGTAGCTAACCTTTCTCTTTAGCAGCCTCAGAGAGTGGTACACAAGTGTTCCTCCTTCTTTTTTCATAAACGGCAGCTGGTAGAACGGGAAGATTCACCAGTTGAACAGCATTTGATAACTGCGGATTTGAATACCTAACTGTAGCAGGAGAACAGGGCGATTGCAACAGCTCAAAAGAGAAAAGATGACATCAGAGTAAAATGGATGTGTGACTTGTGCTGGAATAGTTACCTTTTTGAAAACTGAGAAAGGAAAAGAAATTGGCAGGATTCGCATTAAAGGGCATAGGCGCTCTGTATCGTGTGCGTTTGTTTGTTTAATGGTTAATCAGTACAGTCTTCTTGTAGTAAACCAAAGCTACACGATGGACATTTTGTTTTTAGAAGCAACATCAACACTGGACAGGAGCTCATGTAAGTAGTTCATGTTTTGTTGAGTTTTTGATGTTAAACAATCTTACATTTTTCTTAAAGAGGTCACGAACTTGGCTGTGTGTATGCTTGTGTGAAAAGTTTTGTTAGAATGTTACTGTGCCAGTGTCTGGCTATTTTTGTGAGTGTATACAGCTTGAGAGCTACACGTAAAAAGAGAGGTCATAGTAGTGGTTACATAATGAGCCTGAAGCCATTCAGCCATGAGGCAAGGGTCCTATGATAAGTTACTGTTTACCCAGGTAGGAAATGTTACCTTTTTTATTTATTTATTTTAAATCGAAGTATTTCAGTTTTTAGTGTTCTCACTAAATTCAGAACATGTCATGTCTTTGTTTTTCTACTTTGGTAAGAATGGTATCGAATTAGGTTAAAATCAAATACAAAACAAGAATTTATCCTTAATATTTTTCCCCCAATTATTATTATTTTTTTTTATTTCACCCTGTGACATCCACTCAATTGTCTGTTAGTGTTTTACAGGTTTAGGTCACGTATATTCCTGGAAATTACCCTTGATTTTCCGTTTTATTCCATCAAATGCTTGAGTTTGTCTGCGCCCATGTCTTGTTTCACTTTGATTGGTTGAAATGGGGTTGTCGTTTACTTGAAGGATTCACGGGACTTTTCCATATGGCCTCGTGGCCGGTTGGTGGCTGCTGGCCTCTTGGGAGATCGCAACGGTTTGTTTTTTTTCCTCTGGAAGGCAGGGCCTGATACTAGCTGTCAGAAATGGTGGTGTTGCGTTATATATTTCTTATTTTTTACTGAAATGGGGCTTCTTGTTGAAAAGGAAATGCCAAACAAAACGTGGGGAACCTGAAAATGCAAGTTTAAACTTTTAAAGCCCAGAACAGCAGCACACAAAGGTAAGGGGCTCAGGCACAACACTTTTTTCAATAGTCAACATAATGTGCTCTCAACTTTGTGAAATATGTTAGTGAAATGTGGTTTGATAAAAGCTCACTTTAAAATTGATAGTTTCTTACACTTAATGAACACTGTTGAGTTTATACTGGAGACAAATATAGTGTGATTGGTAAAATGTCTTGGAATTAAAAATGTAAAAAAAAAAAATTAAAGTAGAAAGTATACACCGAAAACATACTTGTAATAAAAAGTAATAACCATTTAGATGGACAGGTTTTGTGAATTATGGTCCAACCATGTCAGACTATGGAATCTCTATCAATCCTTACAATCATACTGCTACTCTCAAGGCTTGTTAATGGAGTAAAATGGTGGAAATAACTTGTGATGCAGTTGCGATCGAGGTGCAGGTCTTCATAAGGTTGCATAGTTAAAGTCATGAAGTATTTGTTTGAACTCATATTTACAGCATAACCTAGTTTGATCAATTATCCACTTGTAGAAGGAATCTGCCTCATTGATAATAAAAAAACAGTGTCACTATAGTTCCGCCATGGCTTCAGTGATATGATTATGTAATTGAATAGTATTTCTGCTGACAAGCTGTCGGGATGCCATAATACTGCGTGACTGGGCCACATGCATACTGCATTAGAATGAATGCACCGTACAAGAAACTGATTTTGTGTAGCTTACTATAAACTGATGGAATGGACAACATGTAATGTTCATTTGGTTTATAAAATGCTTCTGGGTGTGTCCAGTCTGGCATAGGCCTCTTTATACAGCCTGGGGAATAGCACATAGCTGCTGTTGTCGAGTAATCCCGATAGCATGTGATCACTTGGATGCAGAGAGTGGATCCTCTGTCCTCTAAATGTCTGGTATTTCGAAGAAAACAGTGAGCAATAGGACACAAGGCAAGTAGGTCAGAGGGGGCAGGGAAACACAGCATTATTAAAGAAAAAGAAGATAAATATGTTGTAGAGAGATGGCATGTCTGCTGTGTTTACTGTCATTGAGGAAAAGTATATAAAAAAAAAAATAACAGTATAAAAAAATAACTAACAGTACTTCAGAATGCACATGCCAATTTTGAAAAAGGTATTCAAATCTGCCTTATCCAGCCTGTTGCAACAAAACTGTAAATAAATATGCTTCAAAATGTTTTTACTTTTTTAAAGACACTATGAACCTAAATTTGTTCCCAGAGCTGAAAAGCATCTGGCCTACAAACACCTCTCTTGGATGCTCGCTATGTTTTGCAAGTGTAGATGGCTTTCAGTGTTGGACCTGAGATAATCAATTCCCTGTCCAGGGGTTGCCGAGTCCTTTTTAAACATCTCCACCTCCATTACGTATTTCTGTGTTGTTTTTGTTGCTAAAACCCATCCTAAAAAGCCCCTCCTCTTTCTCTGTTTTTAGGGTGGCTGCGTGGATTCATCCAATCAAAGCCTGGCACTGCTCTTGATGACCCTTGGCCAACAGGACGTGTCGAAGGTTCTGCTCGGACCCCTCTCCCCATACACGTAAGCCAATGCCACTCAATAATAGACACACACAAAGGTCCCGCCTTAGCTTATTTATAAGTTACTATACAGATGCACTTTGTTATTCTTCTACTTGTCCAATCTTGGCAAGTGACAGTATTTCAAAATCCTCGACCCAACGTCACTTGACATCAGCACGAAATGCTGGACAAATAAACAACAGAGGCAATAACTACACTTATCGGTTTGTTATACGTAAGCCTTATTTGTTTATAATACATTTTTACTAAAAAAATGCCAGGATTCTTAAAATGTTTTAACTAAATGGAATGGGGAGAAAATGTTTGCGCCAGAATATGTTAGTAAAAAAAAGAGAATTTATTTTTTTAAATGCAAAAGGCAGAAAATAACAAGTCTTGGTTAAATTCAATGGACCACACATTTTTCACATGCTTTTGAACGCATTCATTATCATGGGACTTGGCCAGCTGTGCATTCACTTGGTCAGTGTCAGTTCATAGTGTGTGTGTGTGTGTGTGTGTGTGCGTGCGTGCGCGAGCGCTTGGTGAATGTGTGATTAATATATTTGCATTTTAACTTGAATAACTCCTTGTGAGCTGATAAAAAAGCAATTGAACGCAAAGATGATTTCGGACATCATCACCATGAATGAGGAGTGAACTATGAACTGTCCATTTTCAGTTATCATGGTACCGGTGCTGTGTCCCTCTCAAGTACAGTACTATGATAACTGAAGATTGGCAGTGCCATCACAATGCACTCCTCTCCTTACTCAGGTAATGCTGATGTTTTTTTTTCAAAAGACCAATGAAATTAAGTTTTAAGTGTTTGTACCTGTATTTTTTTTTTTCTCCTAGAAATTGGCTTTACATTATAAATTTTAGTCATCCCAGCTTTAAGAATTTTATGTAATGTGCATGAGACCTTGACTTGAAGCAGACAGCATGGAGTAGACTGGGGACACTGTTTTGAAACTCCCACTGTGTATTTTTTTGACAGTTGGACTATTTCTCATCCAACATAGACCTCTCAAAAATAATGAAACTGAAATTTCATCTCCCTTTTTTTTAAACTTTCTTCCCCCTCCCTCACTGTCTCTCCAGGATCGAGTTCCTCAGACACATTAGAGATTTCTTCCAACTCATGTTTAAGATCGAGGTTCAGAAGCCTTCGGAAGACGAAAGGAAAGGAGGGGACAAGGTCCTGATGACCTGTGTAGGAGTCGGTTACAGCAACATAAACAAAACCATTAAATAAAACAAGTATTTTTTTTATATAACAGCATCTTGTATCTCTTTGCTCACTAACATCAAATAGTAGAATATAGTATTTTTATTAAATGTGAAGTTTGTGACATCAGTTATTTGTGTGCCAACTTTAAGGCTATTTGTGTTTACAATATGCAAGAAGATTAAAAAACAAACATGCATTGATAGCCATCAGTCACATGGAATACAATTTTATAAATTCAGAATACATTCAATAGCATCTTCATGTACATACTTCTTAAGTGTGTGTGTGTGTGTGTCATTCAGTCTGCACAGCCCTGGCTGGTTGAACATTACTGGAATTCCACATTCAAGCATTTCCAGATGGTTAGTTCCAGCCAAGTTCAAACAAATGTATCAGTATGATGCTATTGGAAAGGTCAGGACTGGTTTTCCTTCCCATTAGCTGCGGTTCATCCCATCTGCGCTTCACACCACATGTTTCTCATCACAGGAGTTGGAGGAGTTAGTCATCTTGGCCACATAGATGTTTGAGGGCGTCGCCATAATCACCAGACACTTCAGACTACACACAAACATGAATAGAAGGAAAAACAGGAAATTGTGTTCACATCATCACATGAACACATGATCTAAAACTATTGGGGTATCTTCTGACGTTAACCCAACAAAATTATTGCCCAACGTCTTAAAACAAGATACCAAGACATGTAAACTTTATTGAACATTTATGTTGAGGTGTAATGAGCATATTACATTTCTCTGGCCATGTGCACTGACCTCTAACTGGGAGTAGAGGGAATATCCAAACAGCTTCTTATACTCTGCTCTGATGTCCAGCAGGTCCACCTCTGAGCGACTGACTAGTATCCTGGTCAGAGTGGACTCTGTGGTCCCCGCACCCTGGTCAAAGGAAAAGTTGGGAAAGGGGCAAAGGCACAAATTGGACCGGGGTAAATCAAATACTCATTTGTTTACATTTATTATCCCGTAGTAATGGCTGCTTTTATGTCTGGTTTCACGTGTTTGTTTATTGTCTGCTTAAGAGCCTGTTGACACATTCCAACCAGTGGTGCACATTTAGTCAAAGCAGCAGCAATAGAACAGTGGCTTAACATTCCTTTCCACACCACTGGGGACAAATACAATTGTCTGCTGTGGCTAAAAAGGACAGAGTGAACCACACAATATGTGGATTTTGTATTGGGAGCCACAGGCTTTGGAGGTTAAAAAGACCCTTCTGATACAGATGGACATATTGTGCAGCTTACCTTCATGCTCTTAAAAAGCCTCTCAGCCAGGTATGCAGGAGTGGTCTTCACACACTTAACTAGACAAAGAATTTAATTAATGAAAAGGTTTTTTTGTAATAACTTGTGTTAAATGCGTCTCCAATGTGCAGTGATTTAATTTATCCAACATGAAAATGAAGATGCAATACATTAAAAAAATGAGCCAATGTAAGGGTAAAAAATAGGCAAACAATATGACACAACATTCTCACCAACAGCCACAAGTAGCTTCTCCAGGTTACCAGACATCTCACTCTCAATGCTCTCCTGCAGAGTCTTCTTACTAATACCCTTGTACTCTACCAGAGCTGCCAAAACATAACAGAGGAATAAACAGATTTGTTTTTTTTAGCCATGCTAGTGGATGCTAAGGTCAGTAATTTCGATCTGTTGGTCGGTGGGTTAAGGCAAATAATGGAACAGTCTGGTAAGTTAAGAAAATGACATTGCTTTACTGTAATGCAGCCTGTAAAACCAGGAACAGACACACTTTACCAACACCATATTATATTATGATATCTAAAATCTAAGATGATATCTAGTCTTGTATCACGATAGATATTATATTGATATATTACCCGGCCCCCTTTTTACCTGTAGTACCACCATGAGGTAGACATTTTTTGCGTTTAGTGAAATAGCTTGAACTATTGGATGGATTGCCATTACATTTGATACAGTCATTCATGTTGCCCAGAGGATGAATCAACATGAAACAACTTTGCTGATCCCTTTACTTTTCATCAAGTCCAACTTTTCATTCATTCATTTGTCCAATACTTCTGTTTATGACCAAATACCTGCAATACTATTGACATTCCCATCAGCCTCAGCTTCATTTGCTAAGAAGCCCTAAACACAGAGTGCAGCTAAGATGGTGAACATGGTCAACATTATAACTGATAATTAAAAATCAGCTTGTTAGCATTGTCATTGTGAGCACGTTGACATGCTGATGTCAGCATTGAGCTCAAACCACTGTTGTACAACCTCAAAAAGCCGCTAGCATTGCTGCACACTCGTGGTCTTGTATTTGTATTACATAGGCATGTACAGAAAAAAATATGTAAGGGGTGAACCCACTCTGTCGAAGCTGGGGAATACTCCTGTGGCACAAGATGTCGATAAACTTCCCCTCATCAGTTCCCCACTTCTTCTCCCCAGCTTCATAAAGGGCCTGGGTGGAATGAAAAGGTGAAATGAGAGTGAGTGTGAAAATACACACAGCTCTAGTTTTTAGTCCTTCCTGATTTTCATTTGACATGTTAAGCAAGCAAGTGTTGCAAGAGAGCTGTGGTAACTGAGGTGTGTGCTGCTTTCAAGCCCCATAAATTTGTACGGTCAAGATAGTACGGTGGCTGACAGGGGAAAACGCCCTGCAACTTAAGAAAACACACGCAAATAGACTAAACACAAGCAAATTAAGAAAACAACTTCATTAATTTGACAACACGTGCAGCATTCAGCAAACGCGCTGCAAATGCACACAACCAAATATGCAAATATGAAACGATGCAAAAAGAAGAGCACACAAACCCAGAAAACAAATGCAACAAAAAACCGCAGCATCCAGATTATACAAGAGGGAGCAGCTAAGTAGAACAGCTTGATTTTCGACCGTTAACCGATTTTAAATTCATATTATTATTAATAACATAATATATTAATAATATACAGTCTATGCTCCCGTCTCATGCCCTCCCGGCTGGTGCCGTCCCCGAGCTTCAGCATTTCAAAATAAAAGCTCGCGTCTGGTCAGCTATGTGTTTGTACTTTGGTGTGTTGGATGTTTTTGAACTAAACAGTACGGCAATCATGCTAATAAATACAATAACTTTTTCAGCAGATGTCTTACTTACAACACGGAGTTAGTGAAGCAGTTTTGTGTTTATATGTGCGAGCGGGATTTATTCAGTTTGATAAATCCCACGGTAAATTGGCTGGTTTACTAAACAGGGAGCGACTGTAAATCCTGTCTGTTTTTTGTTTTTCAAGAGTGAATTGCTCCACAATATGAATACAGATTGATCACTTATTTTGTTGGTAACCGTTGTTGTATAATCACAATATTACACTTGAGGAGGCCTATACTTCAGTAATTTCGGACCTCGAAATTAAACCCCCTCATGTAATATGGCTTAAACAAACGTCAAACGCGGATGCAGTTTTAAATGTTTTATCACCGCGAGTTTACAGACGTCTCTGCTGATTGAGTATCACCTGTGACCTGAGCCGAGACACACCCACCAAACGGAGAACTTCCGTTGTGTAATCTGGATGCTGCGTTTTTTTGTTGCATTTGTTTTCTGGGTTTGTGTGCTTTTCTTTTTGCATCGTTTCATATTTGCAGCGCGTTTATGTATTTGGTTGTGTTGTGTGTATTTTGCAGCGCGTTTGCTGAATGCTGTGCATGTGTTGTCAAATTAATAAAGTTGTTTTCTTAATTTGCCTGTGTTTTGTCTATTTGTGTGTGTTTTCTTAAGTTGCAGGGCGTTTGCCCCGGTCGGCCACCTTAAGATAGGAAAATAACAATTGAAGAAGTGTGCCAACACCACACTTACTGATCTGACACAAAGTAAACTGCTCTGTAGTCATTTTTTTAAACGCCACTGCCATTATTCTTTACATCCACAAAACATAGTTTACAAACTAACTGTAGCCACGCCAGCTTGGTGGCTGTACTGTGTCACTGATAAACACAGAAGTATTCTAAATGTATTTAAGAAACCGGCAGGGAAAATGGCAGTGAATATACCTTAGCATCGGCTTTAGCTTTGGCAATGTCCACATTGGTGCTCTCGTCTCTCTTCCCCTGTGAGGATGAACAGAAGAATATAGTTTGTGATATGTAGAATTAATGAAATATATTTGGCATTTGCTCCTTTAAGTGATGAGCCTTTTTGAATGCCGTTTAATATACTATGTCACAATTTGATAGAGATGACAAACTCCCCAAGATTTACAGATCTTGTAGAAAACACATTTTATTTTTCTCTACAATTCAGGCCTCTAACTGAAGCCAGAAATATGAAACAAGGTGTAGGTTGAATTTTTTTTTCTTTCTTCCATCACATTTTTTTGGGATAGGATGGAAATGTTCAGACCACAATAAATTGGATGCTTTAGGTCTGACAGTTTGTTGGGAATGCGAGCACGTCATTAATTTAACGTACAGTACCTCAGCCAAGATGAGCAGAGCTTTGCCGTAATCTCCAGATACCTCTGACTGCAGATCATGAATCATCGATCTTCCAGTTTCTAAAATGAAACAGCACTTTACGGCAACAATCGAGACACATTACATCATGGACATTTGCCAACTCTTTCACAGTAATCCGAGTTACTATCTAAATCGGTGAAATTACAAATACTTAGTGTTGAAGATACTAACCTGCAAGGTATGCGTCAGACAAGGCCTGCATCTGTCTGTTGGATCTCGAGGCAAAGATTTCTGTCAACGTACTCTCGGTGGTCCCTGCTCCCTGTATGCGATACACACAAAATGTGATAAGCACAAGTAAACGATGACAGCGTTTTAGCTGTTCTTACAACACAATGCAAGTATAGTAAAATGTCATGAATCCAAACTAATCTTAAGTAAATTGAAGTCTGTTTAAATAAATGAAACATGTAGAACTGCGTGTCTCTGCTCCCTTTAAATTCGTTTTTATTTGTTTCTTTGAACACTGATGCATTAGCAGGCCAATGCAGACTCTGTTTTGAAGCATCTTGAAGTTAATCTGACACAATCTCACCTTGATGGCTCTGATGACTTCGTGGCAGTCGTAGACAGCAGGGGGTGTTACCAAGGCTACTAACAAGTCCTCAAAGTCCCCGTGGGTGTCGCCCTCCAGGTCAGCTACTAATTTCTGATGGAGGAACGTTGGTATCACACATTTTGGTCCATTGTCTTTGTCACAACACTCAGAATTATTATTTAAAAGTCAACTGATGTACCCTTCCTGTGGCTTTCTCATAGGCTTTAGCGATAAACTGGCGCTGAGCATTACTTCTTTGGGTCAACACCTCAACTAGTGTCTTTTCTGTCGTACCTATAGAGAAGAGAACAGAAAACAGGCTCACCACTTACTTACACCGCACTCGGGAGAGTTCATGGGCATGCAACCTTAAACAGATATAGAACGTGTTCTACTAGAGCAGATTTGCAACATTTAGTAAAACAAGATCAAAGTGCTTTACAGCTTGGTCTGATATAAAAGAATACTGATAATGGTGACTCATCGACTTACCGATGCCCTCTATGGCCTTCCTCAGTGCAGACACATCTTCTTCCACTTTGAAGTTTGCCTTGTCCTTCACAGTTCCTCTTGCACTGGACTGATACACACAGAAACACACTCAAAGGCTCATACATAACAATACAAAATGATCAACAAGTAACCACGTTGTACAACAAAGACACATGTACTAGTTTATAGTGTATAGTGTTTTCGGTTTAATATTTTATATTCTAAGCTTTCATACAAGATTTGTCTCTATCCAATCAAGCAATAGCAACCCAGTAATAATATCCATCATCATCATCATCGTCGTCAGCCTGGGCACTAAAAAGGTGAGAGTATGTTTAACTTACTGTCACGGTCAGTGAGGAGGGGGAGTCTAAGAGCAGCTCCAAGTCATCCTACAATACATGTCAAGAAATATGCTTTAATGATCAACTATATTTTCTCATATTTTAAGCCGACAATCTCATTTTAAAACAACTACTCACCCAACCAGACATTGTTGTGGCTGTAGAGAAAAGTCTTAAACTAGGAAAAAGAAAAACCATACAGCATTAGCATCTTCATATCAGCGTACGGTTTATTCCTTTAGCTCTAGTCTCGGATTAGTTTTGCTCTGCACAGTTTTCATCCTCTGACTTTTAGTGCCTGCGCGGACGTCCGGCCTGGACTTCGGGTGACATTAATAAATCCACTGGATTATGATTCTTAATGTCTTCGTGTGAATCCGTTATAAGTGCTCGCATTTGACAGTTGACCAAGCCAAGAACACGTGTACGCGACTAGAGCTGCATAAAATGAAAACCTTAACATCGTCATGTCGACAGCTGAGGAAAATACAATTTAAAGCACAAACAGAGAATAAAGACGTGTACATATCCGGGATACTGTGATTAAAAGTCATTCAACTGGATTTGTGTTCTTACCTTAGGTTTAGTGAGAGGACGGGATTGATATCAGAGGAGGAATTTCACAGTTTACCAAAATCGCCACACCTTAGCGAGTTGCGAAGGCAACGCCCATTATTGGCCGGAGGAAGTTGAGTCATGGAGAGGTTTTTCATAAACTCCTCCTCACTTGTACGCAGTCACAGTTCAGCCCTGTCGTCTTTGTTATACAGACACAGAAATGTACCCTTCTTTGTAACTTGACTCCCTTGTGCAACAATCAGCCCACTTTACTAAAAGTAACATAAGTAACACCATTTTTCAAACCGTAGATGCCATTAGACTTCAGTAATGACCGACAGTGGGTCCAAAGTCATATTTGCTTTCAGGGAAGGGGCGAGGACATGAGTCAGAGAGGAGGAAGGAAAGAGGCCTAATCTCTTATCATCCCTACAGTAACTCCATGTTGAGATCCTAATTTTTTATCTAGATATAGGCCTGCCCTCTGTCAGTCTAGTTCATTTAGCCCTTAAATCCTAAATCTATTCTAGATGTAAATAATAGCAAATTAGAGGCTATTTTTTAATCATGCACAATAATTAGGTTACCTATTAGGGCTTGTTTAGTGTTTAGAATTCAGCAAAATTCATAGATAGCCCTACTTAACATCCTGAGGCAAAACTAGAAGTGTAGTCAATATGGTTATGAGAGGGGCATGGTATTGGTCCTGCCACAGCTGTAGGAGTGTGTGTGTGTGTGTGTGTGTGTGTGTGTGTGTGTGTGTGTGTGTGTGTGTGAGTGTGTGTGGGGGGGGTTATGTGGAGAGGGTACAATAAAACAAGCTGATTCTCTTAACTTTATAAAGCATCCACCTACTTAAACATATGCAACCATAATGCTTTTATATACGTTATAGATATTTTTAAATAGCTAACTCAAACCCCTGCAACCCTGCTCCATCATATCAAACAGTGAAACCCCAGTTATCTTAAGGGGGCACTGCAGTGGTTTAGTATTGCACTTCCATAAATATATGGGACATGTGAGACAGATAAAAAAAAAAAAGAATGGTTTAAAGTGAGGTGGCAAAGATGGAGATATCCTTTTAGTACCTAGTATGGGTCAAGCTCCAAAAACACTGGGTCCTACACTTCCCATAATGCAACTTGGTAGCATCTTTCATCAGAGCCTGGTTAAAGCTTACTTCTTTTAAACTCCACGGCCCAAGTTTAAACACAGACTATCGGTTATTTGTTGTCTTCACGCCTAAGCAGAAAATACTCAAGTAATGTCAGTCGCTTTAGTAATTTTCTCAGAATTCACAAAACTCCACCAGTCTCAAAGCACATGATACTACTGTTTTCACAGGCTCTGTAGTGCTTCTCAAATGGTAAATTGACAATTTGATATACAAAATATATTCATTTGACAAAGTGAAGCTCAGGATTGCACACAGAAATTGTTCTGGTCAGATCCCCCACAGTTGGAGTTTGGACATTGGTAGTTTCCCTTGTAAAGTCGCCAGAGCTGGATTAAGGTTGACCCCAGTGCCTTCGATTTACTGCGTATTGTTTGGACTCTGTTACTTTTGAGTGTCCATCAGGTACAATGCACACTGCAGCTTCATTATATTTGCCCAGAATTTGGGGGTACTATCTTACCTCTGTTTTCTGTCTGGGAGTTAGTGGTAATTGGACTAAAATATACATGTATTAAGGAAAATGCATCATTGAAGCACAACAATAAAGTTTATAAAACTAAAGAGACTTTGAGATAGGGTTACAAATTTAAAAAGAGCCGAATTAAGGCTCCTGTCATAGCTCTCATTGTGCTTTAAGGATGCTTATTAAACAAATTTGATTTTACAAATGGCCACAAAAAAATGCGTTAATTTCTGCAAAACAAAGAATATACTTAATTGGTTTCCATATTCTGAATTAGAACTTAAAACTAACAATCCAAACCAACTCACATTCTTGGACTACCCGCTTCTTTAAATCCTAAATATGTGAATGGCCTTTTACTGTATTAGGAAGGAATATGCTCCCCAAATAATGTACAATTTCATTTGAAACCGACAGTGATTTTGTCACAATTTGGAGAGAAACAGGACTTGGAAGGCTATATAAAGAAAGTGACACTTTGGCCATAAGCATCCTCACCTTTTTGAAAAGAATGGAGTAGCCAACACTGCCTCCTAGTGACCACAACCCAAAACTCCAGGAGTAAGGTACTTACCTATATGAAAGAAGTATTTTACAATGTACCTATTAATTCTGCAGTAACTACTGCATTGCTTAGTGTTCTGATAAACTTGTTAGCCTGCAATGTAAGGAACATTACAGCCATTCCAAGGCACATTAACAAAAATTGTGAGCTAACATCTTGTTTGGGCAGCAGTAGATGAACTTTGATCAGTATTATAGACTAATCTGCTCTGTGCGCCATGTCAGCTGTGCACTAAGTATATGTAGTCAGGATTACAGAGCAGAACAGCATGTACTGTTTTTGGTTTATGCTTTTATTAGACACTTGAGTCATTAACCGCATTACTTTCATTTAACCAGTTGATCTTTTCAGACCATTCAGTACAACAGTAATAGTGTTCTTTTAAAAACTAATTTCAGAGACATTGCACAAGACAAGCTTAGCAAGATAACTTAAGCAATTTCTATTTACTAACCTGCATTAGTACTCAAATCTCACTTCTGAGCAAAATACCAGTTATGCAGCTACACTTTATGTACAGTGTAGAGCATCTGCTCAAAAAAAATAAAATAAAGACATACCAAGTCATTAAAACCAGGATGGTAGACTTCAAATATGCAGAAGAATTTATTAACATGCAACAATGGAACCGCAGACAGACCACTGAAAACTGGAACATTACACTTTGCTTTCTAAAGTGATACATTTAGGTCAGCTTCTTCTCACCCTTATTTAGGCCAGCTCCTCCTCACCCTCTTCCTCAAACTCTCCCTCCTCTTCAGCAGTGGCATCCTGGTACTGCTGGTACTCAGACACCAGGTCATTCATGTTGCTCTCTGCCTCTGTGAACTCCATCTCATCCATACCCTCGCCGGTGTACCAATGGAGAAAAGCTTTGCGCCTGAACATAGCTGTGAACTGCTCAGAGATGCGCTTGAACAGCTCCTGGATGGCCGTGCTGTTGCCGATGAAGGTGGCGCACATCTTGAGGCCACGGGGAGGAATGTCGCAAACCGCGGTCTTGACGTTGTTGGGGATCCATTCAACAAAGTAGCTGCTGTTCTTGTTCTGCACGTTCAGCATCTGCTCATCCACCTCCTTCATAGACATGCGGCCACGGAAGATGGCAGCCACTGTCAGGTAGCGACCGTGACGCGGGTCGCAGGCAGCCATCATGTTCTTTGCGTCGAACATCTGCTGCGTGAGCTCTGGGACAGTGAGTGAACTGTACTGCTGACTGCCTCTGGCAGTGAGGGGAGCAAAGCCTGGCATAAAGAAGTGCAGACGGGGGAATGGCACCATGTTTACAGCAAGCTTACGCAGATCAGCGTTGAGCTGTCCAGGGAACCTGAGGCAGGTGGTGACACCGCTCATGGTAACAGAGACCAAGTGGTTGAGGTCACCGTATGTGGGGGTTGTGAGTTTGAGGGTGCGGAAACAGATGTCATACAGGGCCTCATTGTCGATGCAGAAGGTCTCATCTGTGTTTTCTACAAGCTGGTGGACCGATAGTGTGGCATTGTAGGGCTCAACAACTGTGTCTGATACTTTTGGGGAAGGCACCACGCTGAAGGTGTTCATGATGCGGTCAGGGTACTCTTCCCTAATCTTGCTGATGAGCAGGGTGCCCATTCCGGAGCCTGTACCACCACCCAGGGAGTGTGTGAGCTGGAAGCCCTGAAGGCAGTCACAGCTCTCTGCCTCCTTCCTCACCACATCCATGACAGAGTCCACCAGCTCTGCACCCTCTGTGTAGTGACCCTTAGCCCAGTTGTTGCCAGCACCACTCTGGCCTGTAAAACAAGCCAAGAATCAAAATTAAGCTTTGTGCATAATGAGTAGCAGCTGAAATTTTCTGGACAAGGGAGCAAAATTATAACTTACCGAACACAAAGTTGTCTGGTCGGAAGATCTGGCCAAAAGGTCCGGACCTCACAGAGTCCATGGTGCCTGGCTCCAGATCGACCAACACAGCCCGGGGCACATATTTACCACCTACAAAAGCAGGTCAGATGTGAGGGAAAAAATTAAATAAAGTCTGAAGTTCATGCAATTAAAAACCAGGACTGCTTTAAAAACATACCTGAGGCTTCATTGTAGTAGACATTGATCCTGTCAAGCTGCAGGTCACTGTCACCATGGTATGAACCAGTTGGGTCAATACCGTGCTCATCACTGATCACCTCCCAAAACTGTAAAACAAAAAAACCTATTTAGCGCAAAAGTCATGCTAGTCCGTTTTAATGTAAAACGGTGGGAAAAATAAATCCGTTATGCAAATATATTATCCACATGAAGTTCACTACGCTTACAAACGAGGCCTCACCCACATGATTAAACAGTTCGATTAGTTATTAAACTAAAAAGCTGCTCCTTTACAATCAAATACATGTGGAAAGCTAGATACAGACTTGTGACGTAGCTATGTGATGAGTAATAACTGTTCCTCATTTCTTGTTTCCTTGGTACAGTGTGGAAGCAGCCACCAAGGATAATAAGTGCGCCACTGATCAACTCTCATAGGAATTAACGGGGCACCGCCTCGACAGCTGTATCACTTCTAATAAATCCATGGAGGAGAGAGGAGATGGGCGGGCGTGCAGCGAGAGCAACAGTTTTCTGCGTTCATACAGCATCAGGCGCTCATCAGGCGGTCCGCTTAAGACTAGGCTTTTTATTTTTTAATGGGGGGGGGGGGGACCCCCATGGGTGTGCCGAAAAAACCCGCAGCGGCCTGCAGAGAAAAGTGGACCGATTTAACTTTAGGAAAAACGCAACCCTACGTCATCATTCGGTGGCCAATCATGCTACCGCGACAGTCGATGCGTCTTCCTGATTCTCTCTGCCACAAGAACGTTTTAAATAAAAAATAACACGCACTCAACTGCCCAGGAGTTTGAGTAACGTTAGCCTAGCTGGTTGTTTCCTGCAACAAACTCGAGGACAAAGCACAGTCCATTGTCTCGTCCTCCGTGAAATTAAGCTGCCTTCAAGTACGCTCGGAAATGTCGACATCTTATGAGCGATCTGGAAAAAAAAACCCAATATTTGTGAAATATAAAGAACACAACGTCATACAATGGGCCATTTGAAGGGACACTCCCATGTACCGACGTACAAACCTGTAGTAATCGCCGGATCGCTTGCGGAATGCGCAGTTAATCCGCCTGAATGGAACGTTAAATGAATATAATTTTGATCACATCATTACAGTAGCTCCCTCCAGACAGGCAATGCGACTGCAGACAAAACAGCTTTGGTCGCTGTATCCTCATTTGACGCTGCAAAATCTAAACGAGGTCGGAGTATGGGCGTCAACGCAGTTTGGCGCGCCTCATAACACGCAGTTTGGTGCCTCGTTTTGGTGCGTGTTCGGCCTTGTTAAGATTGAGATTCCGTGGTGTTAAACAGGAAGTAGCATTGGCTGGAATTCGTTTTAATTGTTTTTATTGGTCTACACTTCGACAAATTCCGGCCCAAAAGACGTCCCAAAACATAATTCGTTTATATTAAAAGATAAAACGGCAGTTTCTCAGAGCAGATTACACGGCCTTTTTTTTTTTTTTTTTATAAAATTACTCAATTTACAACTCAAAACTCAAACCATTTTACTAACCTTAGAGCCAATCTGGTTTCCGCACTGTCCGGCTTGAAGATGCACAATTTCCCTCATTTTTCTGTCTGGAAGAACGGTAGACCTTTCGTGGAATGACTTTGCCTTTCTTTATCTGCGTGCACAATGGCTGGCTCAAACCTCTTTTTATACTACAGCTAGACCCGCCCTGTACGCATCAGCTCGAATGTGCATTGGCTGATATTTGAAAGCATCATCTACAGACACAAATTTGAACCAATCAACTGTTCAAATGCTTATCCGCAGTCATGTCCCAGAAGGTTCCCGGTTGAAAAGATCCCGGAAGTTCTTAGCGGGGCGTTTGAATGAATCGAATGTGCGTATATAGACAGACAGGACTGCGACAGTCAATAAATTCCTTGATTTAGAATATTTGCATTGCACACGACATGTGTATGTAACTTAGTTCACTACAGTAATTAATATATTAATGTTTATTGATATACTTAGAGGGGTATATGTTTCAAAATTCAGATGTTTTTTCAGATAATTTTCCACTAACGTTATTTCCTTAATTCATGGTGCTCTCAGTAATCCATCGTAACCGAGTGCCTAAGTAATCTTAATAATTTAATGACTTATGCCATATTTATGACTCTCAGATAGGACAGAAGGCGATGACAGGTTACTATCATGATTGTCAACTGTTAGCCATAGACTGTACAGTCTATGCTGTTAGCATATGGGCTTGCAGTAGAGCATGATGATGTGTTGTTTTCGGAAATCCATTGCAAATAAGTAGAATGAAATTAATCAGTTTACAATTCGCATGCACCCCTGCACTTATTGATATATACCGGTACATTGATTGATAATATACTGTATATATAACAATATAGCCTACTCCTTTTGTTATTTTGCTATACTGCTGGTAGGCCTACCATATATTATGTTATACTGTTATTGTATTGCACCTTATATATTTTATACCTCTTACTATAGGCTTACTGTTAATGTGATATTTTTTTCATATATTTTATTTCTATTTTGCTATGTTAATACATACAACACTATGTATCATCACAGTAGGGTTGGGCCACATGGAGAAAATCAAATATCACGATATACTTGACCTAATACATCAATGTCATTGTGACGATATTGTAGGGTTGACAAATGGTGCTTTTACAAAATATTTTCACCATGAGATTTACATAAATAATCATCCATAATGTGGATATAATGACTAAGTGGGTAAAGGCAAATAATAGAACAGGTAGTAAGTCTGGTAAATTCAGAAAATCATTTCACTGTAATGCAGCCTTTGAAACCAGGAAAAGACAACACTTATGCCATAGTGCAATATTAAGATATCCAAAATCTAAGGCAACATAGTTTCAAATATCAATATATTACCCAGTCCTACATCACAGTATATATTATTCTGGCGTACACTGTTTACATATTTTAGACTTGCTGCTATTGATCTACCTTGTCACTTTACCTTGTCACTTACCTCGTAACATTGTCTTTAATTGCTCGTATATAGTTCTTTTTTTGTTTTACTTCTCTCTTGTATATATCCTTTTATTTTGTTTATTATTCTCCGTTAGTAGGAGCAATCTTACTATCACTAAAGATTACAACAACAAAATATATGTGAGGTTATCATATTCAAACACTGCATTTGCACTTTTTCACAAACAGACCACACCTTGAAAAGCTTAATGTTTAGTTTATTAAAAATAAGGAACAGGGAAAGGCTCGCAAAACCCAGTTGGTTGAGAGTTGAGGGTGCAGAGTGAGGGTGCTGTCTCATTGCAGGTGCAGGGCGAGGGTGCTGTCTCATTGCAGGTGCAGGGCGAGGGTGCTGTCTCATTGCAAGAAGTATTCAGGCTCCATTGAATCACCCTGTGGTTCTTGTGCTGAAAGAGAGGGATAAATAGACAGAGGATAAAGCTTTGACAGAGGATAAAGCATGCACAAGTTAAAAAGTTAGACACACCTATATAGGCTTGGATGGGGAAAATGCGTTGGGAGATGAGGTGTGGCCTTTGTTCCCCAAATTATGGAACTTCACTAGTTGTGATCATCAACAGCTATCTACTGCTAACAAAGTATGACAAGTGACATCAGTTACTGATGTTATATGAATTTGTTCTTGGTTTCATGTGGAAGCACTGTAGTACGATTCCTTAAATTGAGTACAAATATTACATGTATGACTACTTGACTGTATATACTTTTTTTTATAAAAAATTAAGTGTGATTCCTTATATATTTAGCAGTATAATACACATTTAGTTTAATTCCTTAGTGTTGACTTATTTGAAACATACCTTGTTATGTTTTCAATCTGACCATTGTCCACTCAGCACTCCTGACCTGCAGTATCATGCTCCATAAAGCAGCATTGGTTTACTAGTATATAATAACAATTGTGGTTACTTGTATAACACAGTAGTATAATACTTAGTATGATTCCCCATTAGTGTGATTAATTTTTCAAAATTGCAGGCCTGTTAAACTTAACTTGTGTCTTCAATCTAACTTAGTGATTGAATCATCACATTCCCAAGTGCTGCATTAGGCCAGCCTGCTTCAGAGAATCATGACACTTATGTCCTCCAGCTTCCATCTCCCTTTGCAATCAATCCAAAACCAGCTGCGCTGCAACATAATACTGTCCACAGAATATACAGTAGGCCCTTTTCACAGCAGCCATTTTGACATGTCATTGCAGGGCCAACACAGGAGAAATTATTGATCCAATTAATGTTGGTCCCGTTCTATTTTGTATCTCACAGCCATTCCAATGCATGCTCATACGAGGGGCCTGGCCCAACTAAATGGAACAGGGCCATAATTAAAGTGCTCATATTATGCTCATTTTCAGGTTCATACTTGTATTTAGAGGTTATATCAGAATATGTTTACATGGTTTAACTTTCAAAAAACACCATATTTTTGTTGTACTGCACATTGCTGCAGCTCCTCTTTTCACCCTGTGTGTTGAGCTCCCTGTTTTAGCTACAGAGTGAGATATCTTACTTCTGTTCCATCTTTGTTGGGAGTCGCACATGCGCAGCAGCTAGGTAAGGACTACTACCCAGTCAGAAGCAGAGTATGAGGGCGTGCCACGCTAGCAACTAGGCAAGCATTTTAACGTGTGTTACAAAGTGACGCACGTTTGTCACGGAAGTAAAGGCTGTCCTACAATAGAGCTGTTGGAGCAGTTTGTCAACAGTGTTTTCTGTTGGAGATGGTAAGTCCCTTTGGGCTTTTTCACTTTGTAAACCTATAACATGCACAAAAAAGATATATAACACAATAAAGGAAAGGGAAAAAGCATAATATGAGCACTTTAATGTTATCTGCGTTTGCCCTGAAATAATATGTCAAAATGGCTGATGTGAAAGGGCCTAAAAACACTCAGCTCATAAGTAACTTTTTGTTTTACTATTTAGAAGTAGGCTATGCACTCTGATATATAAGTGATTAGGCTATGTGTTACTTTAATTGTATAGCCTACTAGTTATACTAGTATAATATTTAACTAACTGGATATCCTCATCTCACATCTTACAATCACACGCCCCATGTTATATTTTACTAATAGACTAACAAAGGCTACCCTAAATTTACTAATTTGGTATGGGGCGATTCACTAACATGCTTTAATGCACGTCAATTTGATAGAGGTGATTGTAGCTCATAATATTGCCTGCAATCTGACCCTTTAAACGTCTTACCCTTTAAAAGTGGATCGCAAACGGTCCATTCTGCTGCTACTCTGACGTTACTGCGCATACATCCACGCTATTACTGCGCTCAATATAATATAATATTATATGACTGAGCTAGCTACTTGCTGCTCACTTCCGGGAACTATTGAGAGAGGCCTACGCTACAGTCTATGGGCCTACGTCATTGCTGAAAAAAACGGCCCATTGATTGGGTAAATGCTAGATCAGATCTGCTAGACGTGTGGACGTAGTTAGGTCAAAGATCCTCTCTAGAGGACTGGGGATTGGTTAGAATAACAGGGTGAGGCACGTCCTGTCTAGCGGATCCGATCTAGCATCGACACATTGGAGTGAACAGAGATGACGCAACTCTCATTAAACGCATATATATATATGATTTAAAATAAAAAGAAAAAAGAAAAATATATATAAATATATACACATGTATATTTCTAGGCTATACATATATATATGTGTGTGTGTGTGTGTGTGTGTGTGTGTGTGTATACCTTTTTATTTTTTCTCTTTATTTTAAATCAATAAATGAAACAACATAAAGTGACACAAAACATGCCAGGGGTCAGCAAAGAATACAAGTTAATTAAATATTGCATTACATTACATTAAATATGGAGAACAATCTTACAGATTTTATAGCTTTGTTTTTGCAGGAGTTATTGTAATTGTAATATGGCACAATTTATTTCTAGTACACATTAAAGTGAGGTTTTACTTTTCTAGAACCGATGGACAATAGTTTTCATATAGGAATCAAATAAGGCACAGCTCAAATCAACATATATTTTTTAATTTGACAAAAAGGACCTGACCTGGTAATATCGATGAATGATTTTAAATGAAACTTCTTTAACCTTATTATATATATTGACCAAAACTATTTTTGTGTGAGTCCAGACCTTTAAACGGTGCTCTGCTTGTATTATTATCACACTGTATAAAAACTATATTATTAGTCTATGCTTGTGACGAGTGTCTCTGGTCTCTGCCCCGTTAAGTTTTGAAGATATTTTACTTTCATACAGTTTTATATTTACGAACTGAGATGACTGAATGTTTGTAAATTGAATTCTAAAAAAAAAAAAAAAAAAAAGGTTTTGAAGATGAAGCCCTAAATTAAGCCTGCCAGGGGATCTCCCTCCTTGCCTGGAAAACAACCCAACGTCCTTTACATTGTGACTGCAAGCCTAAGCATAAACCTATGAAAACCTTCCATATATGTATGTAACCATTTGAAGAGTGACATTTGCTGAAGGGGAGACTTTGCGTAGGCCTACGTGGGTGAAAAGCTTGCCTGAGATGTTAAACTCAGGGCATAAATGCAGCACAGCCCCTATTGTATACGGCACTAGCAGCCGGGTAGCTGAACAGCCTGCCCATCCTTTGACAGCTTGGTACTTGACGTCAGGGTACCGTATGGCCGTGGTTATACTTGGCGACGTGTCGTCGACCATTTGACTGTATGACAATTAGTTTAAAAATACCAGTGAACCATTTGTTTTTAGACCAAGATGATGTTTAGCTTTCTTTCTTTCTTTAGCTAATACGCTTGTACGCTAACTAACTAGCATTGCTGACAGCGAACTAACGTTAGCAACTTGTTAACATTAGCTGGCTAACGTTAGCAACATGGATCCTCCCAGCACTGTAATAGCCAGCAAGCTGTAGCCACACTGTCTCATTCTCAATTTGGTAACTATCTTAACTATCTTATCTTTTTTTTCTTTTTTTCTTTTTTTTTATATGTCTTGATTAAACATCAAGTGTGCTGTTAGTCCTTTTCTCTAATCCGCCAGTATTTCGCGGTCAGTCTAGTTTTCTTTACAGGATAACGTCAACAGGCATTGTTTATCGAGGCTCAGCTGTAGCTGCCTCTATTGTTTACATGGATACGCTAGGCTGAAGTGCACTGTGGGCATGTGGTGGTCGTACGCGTAACAATACTGGATCAGCTACAGAACAACCACAGTGGACATATGGAGATGGGGCTTTGAAGGAGAACAGCTGTCCCTGCTGGACTGTTTGACGTTGTGTGGGCGTTGGACACATGACGGGAGTTGTTGCTTAACCTGAAGCAAAACTTCACAATGAGAATGGGAAATAAACGATGCTGGAAACTGGTCCACACTTCTGGCACTGGAATGTTGCTGAAGACCCTACTGATCACCAGTGTTCTTGGCTGGGCGAAATGTCAAGAGAGCCAGAGCATGACACCAGAGGAGAAGATTGTTATCAGGTAAAGAATGTCTAGGCTTAATGCTGTTTACTGTAGATGTGTTTGTGAATGAGTCCCTGTGGAAGTATATGCAAAATTGTAAAACTAAAAAGTGTTTGTGCCATTTTTACATCTGATTCATGTATATTTTACCTACCAATATTATTTTTTTGCAGGGACCAGATTATTGAGATGTTTGATCATGCTTATGGCAGTTACATGGTAAGGTGCTCACTTTGATGTAATCATTTTCATTTTTATAATTCTGAGAGGGAAGTTATGAAAAGCTGAAGCGGTTAAAACTCCAGCAACACTTGTGGTAGCAAAAATCTACTTTATTGTGAGAATAACGTGTTTTTTTTTTTTTGGCATTTGGCCTTCATCAGGGTCATCTAGTTGAGACAAGCTTGAATCAGTGGCTGTAAAGAGTCCTCAGTGCAGTTGGAGTTGATTTAGTGGGGGTGTGCAGAAAGCAAGCATGCAGGATTTTGATGCAGCTGCAGTGTCAGCCAGATGCAACAGGGGCCAGCTGAACATTTTATGATTCATTGTGGTCTTGATAGTATTGATTCAGCTTTTGTCAGTGATGACAGAGATGTCTTCCAAGAGTCAGTGCAATAAATGTGTGTGTGTATATATATATATATATATATATATATATATATATATATATATATATATATATATATATATATGTATATATATATAAAGATATATATAATATAAAGATATGAAAGTGTAGGTTGCATAGACAATTATTATGTGGAGCTGTGATGATTTTTGGAAAAGGGATGGGGCAGATGGTAGCACTGGTAACAACTATACGTTTAAATTGAGGAGAGTGGCATTAATGAGTTTACAAATCTGTAAAACACTATATGGGCCAATATTTAAATTTTTTTTTAACATACACACATAACAAAACAAACATTTTGATAATGATCTCATGGCTCTCATTTCATGCTACAGACGTTTCAACCCTCCATCCATTTTTTCTTCATGACCCCCTTTCTGCTAAATAAAGCTTGAAGACACTTACTGTTGTTTGTGTGCAGAAATATGCCTATCCAGCAGATGAGCTGATGCCTCTTAGCTGCAGGGGGAGAGTCCGTGGCCAGGAGCCCAATAGAGGGGACATAGATGACTCCTTGGGGAAGTAAGTTCAGTTAAATTTCCTCAAACAAATAAACCATTTATTTTTAATTCATCGTTTTAGACCAAAGCTATATACACACTGTTAATATGTTCAGTAACTGGCTTGGAGTTATATGTCTCTTTATAGCATTCCTTCGTAGAGCTGTGCCTCAGTTGCTTTTTAAGCTCATAAGTTGCTGATTGTAAAAATTTAATTACACGTTATCAAAATCGATTTGTTACATTCCAGTTTGTTATATCTGTCCCTACACTATCCTTTGACTGCTTTTTAAAAGTCACTCTTTACTGAGAATGTTAATGATAGCAATAGAGTCAAAGAAGAAAAATGCGACTGTACATTTCTTTTTATAACACTATGCTGTTCCAAACAGATTTAATTACACATGGAGTAGATGCCCCAGTTTTTCATGAATACATGAACTAGATGCTCATTTAAGTCAATTAAATTTACAAGAAGGCAATAAGTCAAGGACTTGCAGTACAATACATCCATGTATGCACCATACATGTTGCATAATGTAATTTCACTGCAAATTCAACAGATTTGACATTTCACAGTCTGTGGTTCATTAAAATAAAACTGGATCAGTGGCGAAGTGGGACACCAGCTCCACTGTGCTGTGCCAGAGGCTCTCATCATAACATGTCCTCCACCTTTTCTGTAGGTTTTCTCTCACACTGATTGACACCCTTGATACCCTGGTGGTGAGCATTGCCTCTGTTTACAAGCATACAAGTAGTTTGATCAGCTTTTGTTTCTGAGTCTTTTTCCCTCACCATGCTTTTGTTTTCAGGCTTTTCCCCCTTTTTACTGACAGTAGATCTACGTGTGTGTGTGTGTGTGTGTGTGTGTGTGTGTGTGTGTGCGCGTGCAGGTGTTAAACAAGCTTGATGAGTTTGAAGACGCAGTGAGAAAAGCCGTGACAGATGTACGCCTGGACAACGATGTGGTGGTGTCTGTGTTTGAGACTAACATCAGAGTTTTAGGGTATGAAAAAGTCTGATTTATTTACTTTTGTGCTGTGTGTGTGTGTATATATACTTTGATGCTCTTTTTAATACATTAGATAAGTCTTTAATCATTTTAATAATAATAAAGCATTCTTCTGAATTACAAATTATTATCAGCACAGCATTTCGCAATTACTCGTACTAAGTATCTCAACCTTTCTAACCCAACCTTTCTGTTTAATTTTGTTATTTTAAAAGAGAGTCTTTCTTTTCTTCCTTCATTTAATTCTCCCCAGAGGGCTTTTGGGAGCCCACGTGATGGCCGACCTGCTACGGCAGCGTGGGGAGAGGATGCAGTGGTATCGCGATGAGCTCCTACACATGGCTAAAGAGCTGGGCCATCGATTACTACCTGCCTTTAACACCACAAGTGGCCTTCCCTACCCTAAGGTATTCTTTACTTTATTGTTAAATAACACAGGTCTTATTTTAGATGTATAATATGCAGATGGAGCAGAAAGCCTACTGTCAAATCTTATTGATCGCCCTGAAATTCGACTCAATGCACTGATAAAGAATAGTTCCTCACAGTTCCACTGCACCACAGAGGAACTAATGAACAACACATTACTTATTTTGTTAAGTCACTAGTTTTGAGCTGGGTTTATTTCAAGAATCTAATGTAGAAAAAAATGTTTCATTTCTTGGTTTTCCAGGTGAATCTGCGTTATGGAGTCCTAAACCCACTTTCACGAACAGGCACTGAATCTGACACCTGCACAGCATGTGCTGGAACAATGATCCTGGAGTTTGCTGCCCTCAGCAGACTGTCAGGAGAGGCTGTGTTTGAGGTATTGCCTCCCTCTGCCTCTGTAGAGATCAGGCTTTTTTACTTTGGTTTTGTTTTGTAATGCGCCCTTATTGTGAAATTACTGAGCTATAAGAGACGAGTACAGGGATTTTCTTAGAAATTATAGCTGGCTGCAACTGATGCTAGCTGTTGAAAGATTAAATCATATATCATTGATGTAACTGTTTTTTTTTTTTATTGTTTTTTTTTTTACCAGAAACATTAGCAGAAACATTTTAAGGATATAATACTTATTATTGTTTTACAGGAACATGCAAGGAAGGCTCTTGATGTCCTCTGGCAGAGGAGACAGAGGGGAAGTGACTTGGTGGGGACTGTCATCAATATCCATAATGAAGAATGGGTCCGGAGGGGTGAGGGAGAACTTTGCTATAGACAAACGATGGAAAATGGAACCACACAGAACATTGAGAATTCAGAAAGACACGTACGTCCGTACATATTCCACAACTCTATACATGAACCGGATTATAGTAATCTTGTCACTTGTGTGTTTGCAGACAGTGGAGTTGGTGCTGGTATTGACTCATACTATGAATATCTGATGAAGGCCTACATTCTTCTCGGAGACAATGTTTTTCTGGAGAGGTTCAACATTGTAAGTCTTTCATCTCTGTACGCCTACATGGAAATCTGTATTCAAGCATTTGGCACCTGCTGTATTGTACTCCCACCGCTGGCCATTTTGTTATTATTGTGATTTTGGGTTGAAGACATTTTTAAGTGTTTGCTAATACATGTTTCATGATGTTTGTCTGTAACAGCACTACAGTGCCATTATGAAGTACATCAGTCAGCCTCCCCTGCTGCTCAACGTACACATGCACAACCCCACTGTGAGTGTGCGCAGCTGGATGGATTCTCTCCTGGCATTCTTCCCTGGCTTACAGGTCAGGGATCATCTGCTAATCACGTTTACTACCATTAAAACACAGTAGAAGGTGTAGAAATTGTTGCACACGTGTCTCTGGAGTGACGTTTATTTTTCACGCAGGTTTTGAGAGGAGATCTGAAACCAGCTATTGAGACTCATGAAATGCTTTACCAAGTCACCAAACAACACAAATTCCTTCCAGAGGTAAAAATTCTCTGCTCTTTTTGTTTATTTTATGAAATATAGTAGGCAAATCTAGGCAATATAAAGTATTTATAGCACTCAGTAGAGGTGGGTAATATATATAACATTTTACATCACAGTATAAATAGGGCTTATATTGTGATATTGTAACATTTCTGGAAATTCAAATGAGAACTCAGTAATCAGATGAAAATGTCTACTATTGGCCAATCCGTTAAATATGACAAATAAAAGTACTTCATTATAATGATGTGAAAATCCAATATTGCCATTAAGCAGTCCCTTTCATTACAACATTACCTGCCATAACCTAATAAAACCAGAAGTGTTGAACAGATAACCACCTTCGTATAAATAGTATAATAAAATATCTTCCTCTGAATATATATCGTCATAATACTCAGCTCATTTAAACTTACAGTATGACATATTCCTACTAAAGCTAATGTGTAATGTATTAAAAAAGATGTGTGCAGCTGCTGTAGCAAACCATCACGGTTTGAGATATATGATGCTGTGATATATATTATAGTGGGAATTGGAAATTTCTCGTGGCTAATCTTCTTTGTTAGACTGACATTGCCAGACCAAATCACAAATACAAAATGATTATATTATCTGCCAGAACAAATAAAATCTGAGCAGATTTGTCTGGTTGCCAGGCTACTTTTTTTTTGTCACATTCCTAATGAAATCTGTTCATTAATGTAAAAGAAGAAGAAGCCAGTGTCAATAATGTCTTTTGCTTTGGTTTTTTTTCTCCATGCAGGCTTTCACTACAGAGTTTAGAGTTCATTGGGGCCAACACCTACTGAGACCAGAGTTTGCAGAAAGCACCTACTACCTCTATAAGGTGAAAAGCCTGGCAGGACAGTGTTATAGACAAATTATAATTAATCTTTCTCTAAAAATTGGATACTTCAGGTCTGTTGTAAGTAAGCTAATTAATGAAACTACTCCACTTTTGTACTGTATACACAAAGCATTTGTATTTATTTATAGAAACTGAATGTTCCGTGTTGGATGTGTAGTTGAGATTCTATTTTGATCTCTGCAGGCCACTGCCGACCCCTACTACCTCAGAGTGGGACAGTCCATTGTGGAAAAGCTCAATGCTTACGCCAGGGTGCCTTGCGGGTTTGCTGCTGTGCAAGATGTCCGCACTGGGACGCATGAAGACAGGTATACAAATGCCATTACACACGTTTGCCCGGTTCTCTTTAGATTTCTCATATGTGTGGTTCTGTTGATGAAATAACTGTTGTAATGGAAGCTCAACATATCTCGTATGAATGTGTGACAACATCTTTTGTTTCTGCGTATGTATGTTTATGTGCATGCAGGATGGACTCGTTCTTTCTGGCTGAGATGTTTAAATACCTGTACCTGCTGTTTTCCGAGAAGAGCCAGCTGCCCATCGATATTGACGACTACATCTTCACCACGGAGGCTCACCTCCTTCCTGTATCTCTCTCCACCACCCAGCCGCCCTGTCAAGGCAACAACACGGTAAGAGCTCTCATATGGAGCTAAATCAGGGTCAAATGTTTTGTTAATTTGAAAAAAATAAAATATATATATATATAGTTGGAAAAACTAAAGCTTGAAATTGAAAATGTAAGTTTTGGTCTAAAAGATGAAAAATAAAACCATTTATTCAAACTAAAAATAAGTGTACCAATTTTCAGTTTGAATAAAATTTAGATTAAATTCTGGAATTATTTTGAATAAATTTTCATTTTTCACTTTTATATTTGTTTTCAGTTCCACATTTCCACGTATGACTTTAAATGTATGCACCACAGTATTCACTCGGCAGTCAGCATGGCGTCCGCTCCGCCAAGGCAAACCTGGCGCCAGAGCACAGGTAAGACATGTGAAAGATATTAGCACTTTTGAATAGATACTTTGGGACATTATCCCCGCAGTGGCATTTTTTTTGTCATTAACACATAAAGGGAAAATAGGTGGACAGCTAGACAAAGCTGGAAATGAAGCCTCGCAGCCACTGGTCATTCTGACAAACAGAGGTTAACAAAGACACTACACGTTAAAGTCAAAAAACTTGAGCTGGACACTGAAATTAGTGTAAAAACACCAGCTAGTGTGAAGCTAACATTAGTTAATGCTAACTTTAGTGCTAGCGATGCTTCATTTCCAGCTTTGTCCAGCTGTCCACCTATATTCCCTTTATGTGTTAATGACAAAAAAAAAATGCCACTGCGGGGATTATGTCCCAAAGTATCTATTCAAAAATGCTAATATCTTTCACATGTCTTACCTGTGCGCTGGCGCCAGGGTTGCCTTGGCGGAACGGACGCCATGCTGACTGCTGAGTGAATACTGTGGTGCATACATTCAAAGTCGTACATGGAAGTGGGAGAAGTCATTGTTCCTGCTGAACTGCACAATCTGTGTTTTAGACTAAAACTTAAATTTTCCAATTTCAAGCTTTAGTTTTTCAACTATATATATATTTTTCAAATTAACAAAACATTTGGCCCTGATTTAGCTCCATACTCTCACTCACTCAACCACATATTCACACATTATATTGCCATTAATCATTTTAAATCCCTGATTGATACAAGCTGATATTGAGTGTAAAATTAATATTAACACTAGTGTATTTACTTGTAATGTAATAGTAATTCTTATTTATTGTCATCATTTATAGTGTATATATTGTTGTGTAAGAATGGGACATATTGGCATTCTATGTTATTACATTATGGAGCCGTTTATGACTTACTTAAAATGCTAACTGGTTCTTGAAAGGTCCCATATTATGCTCACTTTCAGATTCATACGTGTCTTTTGGGTTTCTACTACAACATGTTTACATGCTTTAATGTTCAAAAAACACAGTGAATTTGTCATTCTGTCTGTCTGACTGTACCTAAATGAATGTGCCTTTCTACCTATATAAAGTGTAGTTGTGACATCACAACTGTACGGAAGTCCTGACTGCTCGTTTAAAGGCACAGTTTCTGAATACAGGCTGTATGCATTTCTCTGGATTGAGCGTTTTGATACTTGCATAGTATTTATGTAGCACTTTGACCTGCTTTATAATAATAAAAAAAAAAAAACATGGAAATCTCACTTTTCACAATATGGGACCTTTTTAATATGTGAATTGACATATGAGCGTAGAAACTAAAAAGTGTGGTCCTGTGCTTCAGGAGACTGTTCCTGTTTCTCAAGAAGAAGATCTGTTCACACACTCCTGCCCCAGCATAGAGACATTGTTCCCCAACAACCCGTCGTTTGCCAAAACCATCCGGGACAGCTACAAGTACCTCACTGGGGTGGGACGAGCCTTCCACCCCTTACCTGTCAGGTGTGTTGATTTTTAGAGTGAAATCACTGATGAAACCAGTTTGCTATGATTACTTTGAGTTTTAACTTGGTTTGAACTTTACAGGGAAATTGAGCTACCGCTCCATGATAATGGGATGGAGCCAGTAGAGTTCTTGAAAAGCATGGGCATTTCTCTCACTCCACTGAATGAGGTCATAGCAGGAGACACCAGAAGTCGGAAGGTATTTTAGTGACTTTGTACTCATGACATGAAGTTCTGGCTCTCTAGACCGCCAAAACTTTAGGCAAGTTAAAGGTTCCCAACATTAGGCCCCAACATTGTCCTTATGAAAATTGAGTCCCTTTGATTCCCTTTTTAAAACCGCAATATTTACAGTTATAGGAGCTACGTTATTCATTTTACTTTGAGCATTAACATTATTGTGTAGCATTATGCAATGCAGGATGTTTCTCTTAAAAAGCATAAAGTAGCTCTCAATTTCTCCTGTAGTTGCAGATATTTAAGAATAGCATTATTAAAGAAAATGGCTTTTATGTCACGAGGTTGCAGGCAGATGGCCAAATAATTCAGAAACAGTATTGTGGCCCAATATATATACTTGTTTGAAGGCTCTTTTTTTGTTAGCTAAACTCCCTACAGGGGTGGGTAAAATAGGTCAAAATTATCACCAATATTGTTTTTTGGCTGGCAGTAGTGGCGATAAGCTAATGTGCTTTCCAAAGTTACTGGAAGGTGAATCCTAGCTGGTAGAACAAGAGAAAATCAAGGATCACCAGAATCGGCTAACACATTTTTAGTTCCTGATTTAAGTCCTGATTTTGTCCATTTTGCTCCAATGATGCACTCAAACGACCTGTTGAACCATGCATGTTTATGCTTTGAGCATGCTTCAATGGAGCTGTCAAAACAGGTTAAGTATATAACCTGCTGTTGAACCAATTATATCTTTCAAATTGTGCAAATATCAGGGTGTTGAGCAGCATGGAGTTAGAACATTATAAGCTGCTTTATTCAAATGACAGGGCTTTTTTTAAAACAGATTTCTTCATTATCTACAGGCTAAGCTAAGGTTACTATGATATACAGTATCACAATGTCCACAGATTCCTTGATAAACGATGAGACAGTTTGAACTGCTGATAGCACAACATTGTCACTGAACGTCCCTTTCTTAACTTAAACATGACATTTGACATTATGGAAAAAAAACTATGAATTTAAATGACACAGTTTTCTGAATATAAAATCCCTTTAGGAGCATAAAGGAGTGTACCGGGTAAAACTTGTGGCAGAGGTGAGCCATACACCTGAGGATGAGGAGGTAGTGTCCCATGTTGTTCAGCTCATATCGCCCCCATTTCTGGGTAGGACAGTCCTCACAGCAGGACCTGCCAAGTTTGGGATGGACCTCACCAAGCAGGAACACGGGGTGAGCTTCCAATGTGATAATACGGTTTACAGTATTGATATCAAAGCTCCCAACAAGTTGTGTCGCTTTTATAAGAAATATGTGTTTAAAGATAATAACATGACCAAACAGTTAAAAAGTTATGAAATCACTAACCTTTAAGCAAATTGATTAATAAAGATGGACTTTAACAAACCAAAGGCCAAAACATTTACTCTTACAATTAAATTACAGATCTTCCCTGACCCCAAAAAAAGTTACCAGTTTAGTTTTGCCTGCACTTCTTTCTTTATCTCAACACAATAACACACTTAAATGCTTGTGCCGCAGGTGAAGGGCAGCGTAGTGAAAGCCTCTCCCTACACTGCATGTGGACCAATAGATAATGCAGTGGAGCTTAAAGGGCACATCGCTCTGGCACTGCGTGGGGACTGCATGTTTGCTGTAAAGGCTCGTTGGCTGCAGGAAGCAGGAGCCATTGGAGTCATCTTTATAGGTGAGGATGATTACCAGAGAAGCTCAAACCACTTTTTTTTCTTCTTACAGTCCACCTCAAAGCTCAAAGATTAGACTGACTATCAAATACGGAAGGCTGGACCTCAAAGAAATTAAATCATTCCAATCATTACTCCCTTATTCTCTTTCCCAGACCACCGTGAGGGAAGTAATAGCAAGGAAACTCCCCTATTCCAGATGGTTGGAGATGGCGACTCCACTGAAGACATCACCCTGCCTTTGGTCTTCCTGTTCAGCCAAGAGGGTGCCATGCTCACAGCAGCTCTGGAGGAACATCACAATGTGGATGTGCTGCTGCTGCCCAAGGAGAGGCAGCTGGGACATGGTGAGGAGCAGAAGGAGGAAGATTAAAGGAACACGGCGACTTATTGGGACTTTAGCTTATTCACCGTAACCCCCAGAGTTAGATAAGTCCATACATACCCTTCTCATCTCCGTGCGTGTTGTAACTCTGTCCGACGGCTCTACCGGTAGCTTAGCCTAGCACAGAACCTGGAGGTAATCGGTTCCAACTAGCCTACTGCTCCGAATAATTGACAAAGTAACGCCAACATTTTCCTATTTACATGTTATGATTTGTATAGTCACAGCGTGTACAAATAACAAGGTCACATGAGACACAGACATCTTCTATATAAACTGGGAACTATATTCTCAGAAAGGCAAAGCACTGCTACTTGGGCGGAGTGATATGCTTGCAGCACCTGAGAAGCCCCGAGCAGAGAGTAGCAGAGCTTCGCCTTCCTGAGAATATAGTTCCCAGTTTATATACGGTTAGAAGATGGCTGTGTCTCATGTGACCTTGTTATTTGTACATGCTGTGACTATACAAATCACAACATGTAAACAGGAACATGTTGGCGTTATTTTGTCACTTATTCGGAGCAGTAGGCTAGTTGGAACTGATTACCTCCAGGTTCTGTGCTAGGCTAAGCTACCGGTAGAGCCGTCGGACAGAGTTACAACACGCACGGAGATGAGAAGGGTATGTATGGACTTATCTAAGTCTGGGGGTTACGGTGAATAAGCTAAAGTCCCAATAAGTCGCCGTGTTCCTTTTTAAAGGATAAGGCTGGCGATATTCTATATTTTTATTGTCAACAAATCCCATAAACCATGCACCAAAACTAACAGTGCTTTGGGCTGTTTTTCATTACTTTTAACTTTAACTTACAACTTGCGTTGATTAATCAGGGAGGGGGAATTGCAGTCACAGCTAACAAAAATTACATCAAATATCAAGTCTTAGTTACTCTCTCTGTTCTTGTTCTAATTCCATATACCATTGGCTTTCCTCCTCATTGTCCAGATAAGACAGAAAAACCTGTCGGCATTAACATCAAACTCCGCCTGGCAGAGGAGGGGGAGCTGGAGGAAGGATCATCCAGAAGGCCCACCTTGGAGTTTGTCTTGGAGAAACAGGAGATGCTTCTGAAGGAAGAGGAGGAAGAAGAGCTCAGAGGACAACAACAACCGCAGCAGCAGTTCTGCTCAGAGGCAGCAGAGAATGACAGAACTCAACCGTGTTCAGCAGTTTCCTCTCAAAAAGCAAACTCTAACAGTGGACCAGACACAAACCCCTAACCACTGCTGATCCCAAAGCAGCCAACTATGACCTCTCGTCAGTTTCTGAATGGCGTGTGCCTCAGAGCCCCTCACTGCCCAACATAGAGCCCTAACTGACCCAGCCTGCATGTTTACAACCAATGGAGGAGAGCAAAACAGTGTGACACATTTGCATTCCTGTCTTGATTTTGAAACCTAAAAATGGTTCTACATTTATTGGACAGAGTCGAAGTGGCGCTTTTATTCTGTACGGGGCAGGTCTCTCTGAAATGAGGGATGTCCTGGGACTAAACTACGTAGTTTAAGGCCAAAAGCTGTAGCTTAAGATGGCTGGGCTGGTGCTGCCCACGCCTAGCCTGTAGTGTTGCTATCGTAGGCTCACACAAGATGATCGTGATGATAAGGATTTAGATCATTTACTAGAATTTTAAATTATCTCACCCTAGAGGAAAACATAGATAAGGCAAAAATGTACTCAGCTAGGTTTTTATGCAATGCAGTTTGTTTTTAATATAGAGTGCACCTTTTCACTTTAACAACTACTGTTAAATATTCAGTGATGGTGAATGGAATATTACTTGGCCAGTAGGTGGTGTTAGTAATACAATCTTAGTAGATGAAGGAGATGAGCTGGGGCCAATTTGGGAAGTTTATTTTATTTTGTACTGGTAAGCAACTTCAGGGAATTTCAAGAGTGAATGCAGTTTGCTAGGATGACCTATTTGAGCATCACAGGTTGGCCTGCAGTCCCAGACTGCTATGCACTTTGAAACACGGGTATGATCGTCCATGGCATATTCATTTGTTTGTGTGTGTTGCAAAAAGTGATTGCAATTATTTATCGTCCCATTTACATTGTACAATGATGCAATGTTATAGCCATCTTAAATAAGGGAGACTCTACGGGGTTTCGTTTAAAAACAGAAAATCATCTAAAACTGCAACAGTCAAACTGGAAAGGCCAATTGAATTCTGTACATTGTTTCCAAAGTATGATAGATACAGTTATCTTTTCTCATACTTACACGCAAACTAAACCATGTTCTGGGCATTCTTATGTGTGATCACTTTATGGATCAATTCGGGAGATGCATAACTCTTTGATCAGTTTCTTCATATTCACTTTATTACTTGGTACTAATTTGTTGCATAATTTTTGTTTTGTGGTACATTAAATGTGAGTTTATGTTTGCGCGGGGGAAAACACTTTTAATGCCAGAGTATGTTTTATTTTATGTTTTTACAGTGGACCTGTTCCTGATGCTGCTGAGTCTTAATCCAACATGACCTTTTTTTGTTTAGCCTGAATGAGGCTTTGCCAACCCGTATACCTCAGGACTGTAACAGTTCACACATAGAAAAGGACTGTGGACAAGAAGTAGGGTATTCTTTTTTTTTATCATTTTTCATGCAATTAAATTTTTTTCAGCTGTTTTCTAAGGTTTCTGTTGATCAGTGGCTGAAAGTCAAGTGCCAAAAGATATGCAGAAAATGGCTCCTGTTTCGATTTCACATCTCTGTTTTTAGTTGCAGACTGTGAGCTGAGGCAGTCTCGTAAATAAATTTGAAATCGCAATTATCAAACCTTTTTTTTAGCTTTTTTTTTTTTCCTGCATTCTAGAATTGCGTGACTGCATTTTCAGCAGCTGTGGAATATATCCGCTCAGGAATATTTTTTATTCCGTGCTTGAGTGGAATTTGACTGTAGAATGTTCTATTTCACTGTATGTTCAGTAAGAAAGGTATTCTTTGTAGTTTGAGCTTTACATTTAAAGGATGGAGCAATAACACGATCATTTGTTTACATACTCCTTCTCTAAAAATTATATTTAATGCAGCAACACCACGTCTTTCCTGTCAAGTATTCAAAGAGGAATCCTGAGGATTAATTGTGTCTATAATGCCTCTGTCATTAAACGAGCAAGTTGTGTATTGGTAAATAGGCTAAATGTGTTGTCTGAAGGACTCTTCTGTTTTTTTGTCAGGAGGAGATGAGACAGACCATGAAACCTTTTGTGCCAGATGGGAACAGCTACCTCAGAATAGCACAATCATATGATGACATCATTGGTGACACATGGTGATGCTGACAAGGGCAAATGATTCACATACATACATATTTTTTAATAGTATAGTGAAATTGTATTCAAATAGTTGTGAGTGTATGAAGTTCCTGGTGGTCCTGAAGTCGATAATTTTCATCTTAACGTGCGTTCAAATTCAATGATAGATTCCCACATGATGAATGAGCCAGGTTGTTTTACAAACATTGTTTTTAGTTGTATTGTGAGTAGTATAAATGTCTGTTTAGATATATTCCACTGACAGTAGTCCATTTTGATAACTGACAGAGAAACAGCTACTGGCAGGTGATGGCGGCCACCTAAAGGTTTTTTTTGTTTCTGCTGGTCACTGAATTTTGGCCTTTGTTTGGTTGGGTCATCAGCTGCCATTCACCATTTGGCCTGTATTGGAAAAAGAATAATGGAGTTAATAGAAAGAGATTATACATGATACAGTATGTTTGTTTATTTGATGTATATTCATATATCTTAAAATATGTTGTGCAGCATCATTTTACTGCACCTGCTACATTCTGTTAAATGGGCAAACATACAATATTTGCTTATCAACTTTCTCCTTAAACCGCTATCTTCATTAGACCATTATCAGCCAATCTGCATTGTGTAATGAATAATTGGTACAAAAACAATGAATGATTGGTTGACAAAGTGTAAACTCAACAGCATTAAAAAACGATTAACCATTTTTATCAGCACATCTCTATATGTAAACCATATAACCAAACATGTTATTTAAACCGATTTTCCACGTCATCACGTTTTACGTACCTCCTATGCGCTGTAATCTCCATAGACCGTATAAAACCAGAGACGGTTTAGAATATATATATTCTCTAAACTCTCCCAGTAAACTGCTGCCTTTAGGTGGTGTGGGAAACGGGAAACAGCGACATCTCGATTGTAAGAATTCGCAGAAGCTTGTGGTGGTCGAGCATACGGTAAAGGCATAAAGATTATATGTGGGCATTTTCTTGATGTTTTTAGTTTGCATGATGTGAGAGTGGAGACTAATGTATATAGAAAAAATGAATTAAAAAATCCATATTCAATTATGATGATTTTTTTATTGATTGCACTTTTTTTGCTGGTATTTATTTTTTACTCCGTAATTGTCATGTTTGCCTTCGGTAGAAAATAAATAGATTGCCTATTAACCCCAAATTGAATGGCATCCTACAATAAGATTCTCAGCTCATTTGCTTCCTGTTGGTAACAGTCTATTCTTGACCTTGGATACAGTGTTTTGACCAACAACAACATCAACAACAACAACAACAAAGTAACACTCAAGCTCACAAGCTTTTTCTGTGGTATGTGTCAGTGGATGGAGTTTGCACAGTTGTCATGGGGATAGCTTTGTATGACAAAGTTTGTCATCATACTTGCTTCCATACAACAACTGAACAAACTCCTCCCACTAAAGAACAGCGTGATTTTTTTTTAAATAAAATAGTTTTTTTTACTTTTTATTGTAAACAAACAGGAAAGGACCAACTCTACTTTATCTTTCAATCACATTAAATCAAAATGGCGACTTTGTGAAAGGAAAAAAAAAAAAAACCTGTAGGTTGATAATGGACAAGTCTGCTAGGTGAAAAGTATTTTTTCATTTAGGAGTTTACGAGGAGACCATGAAGGCAGCATGTTAAACGTACGCACGCACCCTCACCCCCCTCCTCCCTGAAGCTCCGCTATCTTTAGCACCGCCACGGATTACAGTACGCAGTGTGTCACAGACTGCGTCCCGGTTCTACCTGCTCAGCTTATCGCCGTGTGTAACGTTACTCTGCTCTGTAGCTTTCTCGCATAAAAAAACAAATATAAACATCAAATAGAAGTGATGGGGGAATGACAACAAACTCCGTCCCCGTCTGCGGTTCTCCGTCCCCGAGAAGACCCCAAGGATGCTGCTGCTCTCCAGCCCGCGGAACGGACGCCTGCGCCGGGCCTCGCTGCTGCTACTCGCCACGGTCCTTCTCTGTGTAGTCCCTGTCAGTGCTAGCCTTCCAGGTAAATACACAACAACACACATTACAAACACAGAGTCAGCACCAGACAAACCAATTACCCTCGAAAGTGTAAGCTCATTTGTCTGTCTCGCCGTTAAGGGGGCATCTTTAACTGATGAGAACACCAAGACAGGGGCTTTTTATCTCACCGAGTAGAGCGTTTAGTGATACACGTGTGTTTTTACTTACTTTTGTATATAGTTGTTTAGGTGTTAGTTTTGTTGTTGGTAGATTAGCTTACTTGTATGGGATATCCCATGAGTTCAGATGGATGTTTTGGACAGGTTAGATATCTCTAGATATGTATACCTCTGAGTAGGTGACAGCAGAGCACAAGGAAAGAAGAAAAATACAGATTCCCTTCCCTGTTGGGTTACTGAATGCATTTCCTTGTATGCTCACAGGTCCATGTGAAAATAGCCATAGGAATATTTTAATACTGTGATATAGAGCTGCTTTTAAATTGTTGATTTTAAACTGTTTTAGATATTGGAAGTACCGTGTGTGTGTGTGTGTGTGTGTGTGTGTGTGTGTGTGTGTGTGTGTGTGTGTGTAATGGGTCTCCACACAGTGATGATTGCTGTTGATGTGTGCAGGGGAGATAATCTCCTTCTGAGCTTTTAACACTGAAACCCTGTGGGAGAACCAACAGCTGGACGCACACATAATCTTTAGCCTTTATCTTAGACACACACACACACACACACACACACACACACTGCCCTCACACTGACACTGAACATTTACTGCCTCGACCTGGACACAGGCTTGTGTGAATTTACAGACTTAAATATATATTTTGGAACCAAAACATAAACCCATCCATGGCATGGTTCACTAAAGTCTGCGCATGAAATCAAAAGTATGGTAGCTTAATTTTGCTTGTGCAAGACAAAGAGGATGGAGAGGATGTGGCTCAGTGTTGTTTTTCTCCCTGTAGGGTAACGTGTGACAATTTTCCGCTTTTCGTCAAAATTCAACCAATGCAAATATTATTGATTTTCTCTCAAGTGCTAAAAAACCAAAACTGCATGGAAAAACACTAGTGAAGTTTTCCAGTGTCAGAATAAAATCATAATTTTGGACAAGATGGAGAGGCAGACAAAGCTGTCAATACTGTTGCCTCCGATGTGTCTCTTGTTTTACATGTTCAGAAAGGAATGTGTGGTGTCGTAGGATCTTTCCAGTCAGATGTATTTTCAACACCTGTTGTATTTGAACGCAGCTTGTTGGTAACAATGTGTGACAGTGTGTCAGTATGTGGGCTATTGTTTTGAGTATGTTGTATTGAAATAAAACAAGGCGAAATAACATGTAGGCCTAATTCACTCCACGGTGAACATTTACAGCAGATTGCATAATGTAGCTGCACAGGAATTCTATTGGAGTCGTATCTTTTAAGTAAATGGTACTTTATTAAAGACCGTTTAAAATGTTGGAGACATCTACAGAACCTCAAAAAAGCACATTCAGAGTAACCAGTGAGTCAGGTTTCAGGGTGATTTTGCTGGAGTGTGACAACAGCACGAAGGGCATAATAATCAGGTGGCTGATTCAGCAACACATCGACACATCATCATGTGTAAATATGCCAGAAAGCTTTCACAGAACATTTGGTTCTTTTGATGGAAGTAATCCAAAATCTCTCCATGAACCCAATTGATTGCATACATGATGTCTAGTCTGCTGGCAAAGATACATAATTAATTACCTTTTAACATGCAGAATTTGTTGTGTAATTCAGGGTAAGTGAGGCATGTCGAATTAGCAGCAAAAAGTCTCTTTTTTTTTAACTGATTTATTTGCATGTTCTTGCTGCTCTAATTTTAGCACATTTTCCTATAGAAACATCATATTTACTTCTCAATATTCTAATTCAGCCTGATCATTGTTGTGCTGCCACGTTTAAATGCCAGGTTTGTCATTCACCAAACCCACATAGAACTGAGACACTGCCTCCTGCCTTTTCTTCCACCAGGATTAATCTTTAACGATTAATAGCTTCAGTGTCACACACACATACACACAGCCACTGGCTGCAGTGTTTTTCAATCACCATTTTTTGCCCTGCGGCAAAATTAGTCATCTGCGTACATTTTAGTAGGGATTGAGAGCAATGAAAAATTAAGGGGAACGACACACACACACACACACATTATACCTTGATTTGATATTGTATGGGAGTTCAGTGCTTCCAGGAAGTAATTTAGAATATGCAGTTTAGAGCTAACAAGTGCTCCCTCGGGTTTCAAATGGATCTGTTTGGTAGCTTGTGTGGTCTTTGAGGGGATTTGACATTAGCAGTGTTCATCAGTGAGAGAAAGGGGACATGACCACCCAATTATTGGGTGATAACCATCATACTGACATTATGCAACAGCCAGGAAAGATATTTAGCCCCATTGTGGTCTTTGAAAAAAAAAGTGGTCAGCCAATGCTTTGCTTTGCTGTGGTAGCTTCTTCAAGCCTCTCTCTCTCTCTCTCTCTCTCTCTCTCTCTCTCTCTCTCTCTCTCTCTGCCTGATCTTCGGCTTCGTCCTGTGAGTTTGTCGGCTACCAGACCTCTCCAGGAAATGAGAGGGCCACAATTAATCAACTTACAGAGCACTTACAGACCAAGCCAAGCCAGATGAAGCCATCGTTGGCACAGATTAGCTGGAATGAAACACACTATGCTCATTCAGTCTTAGTTCTACTCTTTAAGAACTCTTTAAACCAGCCAGAGGCCCACAATCATGAAAGAAAATGAAAAAATACTATATCAGGAAGCTTTTATTTGCCACATACTAGCTGCCATTGTATTTAAATCCCTTTAACTGTGTTCTGTTTGCTGGGTGTGCTGCTCTGCTCCACTCTAATGATAATTCCACGGTAATTATCCCCCCATGTAATGGGTTAGACTCGTCATTGTCTGACATGACAGAAGGAACTGCAACAGAAAAGACAAATGGCAGACAGCGGGAGAGATAAGACGGTAGAGACATAACTGCACCACGAGAGGTGAAAAACAAAGACCTGTTCCACCTTCTACAAACTTGAATTCCATTGAGGATGAAATTTGACTTTTTTTTATTTACATCCTTTTCGCCTTCACTGTATGTCTCAACTCACGTAACCACATCCACTGTATTTCCTCCCTCAGCATTATGATGTGTCTGTGTGTGTTAAACAGGTGCTAAGTCATGCCCCATTTTCCACCAAGCGTGGCAAAAAATGTTACATGTAGTCGTGGCATCGGATTGTGGTGGGAACCTAACACCTACCATACACTAGTATACTGAAACTGATAAGGTAGACAGTTTCCACACATTTAGTCATGTAATTCAGGCTTTTCTGACACTGTTTTCTGAGAAGCTATTTAAGTTGATGTGGCAGCTTTTTCCGCTATGTCGTTAAAGACTTAGACCTAACTAAATTTCGGATTAGAACTATTTTCAATGCCCTGGCTACGCAAAGCTGAGGAACAAGGAACAAAATGTGCTAATTTTTGTTGTAGTAGCTAAGCAAGCAAAACATACAGTAGTTTCTTTCTATATCCTCAGTTCTCATTTCAGTCTATCATACATGCTTATTTTCACACGTTTCGTTAAATCTGTTAACATCTGGGCACCATTATTTGAACTCCTAAATACTGCTTTCTTTTAATGTTGCTGATCGTAAAATGATGTTTTGTGTGTTTATTAAGTTCGTAGAAGGTTGTATTGGATATTGTGTATACTGCAATATGGAAAAATCCGGTATTACAGTATATGCGATTTCACTATATGACTATATCAATTCATGATATTGACCTTTTTCTGGGAGATCTATTGTGAACCTGTTTTTACATAAGATAAACTCACTGAACATTTTGTTTTTGGCTAATTCATTATTAAAATGGATCCCTAAAAAAGCATGACACTTGATCACATTGATGCAAAAAAAATTTATTAAGACAACTACGAGTCCATTGAGTTTTTATCGGAAATATTCAAAAATTGTTTAACTGCGTTTCTGTCCAACAAATCCCATATTTTCACACTTTGAGTAGATGACGCTTGGCCACAGGTAAAAAAGGATAGCGGCCACTGTATAATCAGTATGACAACATCTCTGACAATGATACATATTGTCTAATGGCTTACATAGCATAGCCAGTGTTTTCCCTAGCTTTGTGGAAAACTTAGGTGCGCGTATTTGGAGGGGGGTTTAGGTGCCATTCCTCGAGAAAATGTGATGTCTATCAATTTAAAAAATGCAACTTGCCCATACATTTAGTGTCTCTTTGTGGGATTTTGTCTCTTTTTGGTCATTTTCGTTTTCTTTGGGGTTGTTTTGGGTCTCTGTGGTCATTTGGCATCGCTTAGTCAGTTTGTGTCCCTTTGTGGTAGTTTTGAGTCTTTTTTTCACATAATTTTGGACCGTTATTATTACCATATCTGTGTCTGAAACGTTGGAAAAGCTAGAGCAGAGCTTAAATAAATAACACCCAAAAAGTTTAAAGACAAAACGGCTGCCCAACACAGCTTGGTGCTGCACCTAAACCTTATAATGGCAGGGAAAACCTGATATCATATGGACCTTTTTCACAGCAGACATTTTGACATGTCATAGTAGGAAAAGCACAGCTGAAATTGATAACCTTAACGATGGCTCAGTTCCATCAAGTGTCTCAGTAAGCTATTTCAGTGAGTCAGCATGCACAATACCAGGACCTCTCCTAAGTGGAATGCAGCCATCATTAATGGTTCAGAATACACCTGTGCTTTTCCTACTATGACATGTCTGCCATTGAAAAAGGTCTTTTGCCTAAATTCTATAATAATTCTATCTAATTCACAGCATACAATAGCAGTGTTTGTCTCAGCAAATGCCAATGAAAACAAAGCAGTAGAAACCGGCTGCTTGGCATCTGTTTGTTTTTGTCATTTGGGAGTGAGGCATGGTGAATAAACGGGAACGTAGCAGCATGGTTACACAAAAAGCCATACACAAACATGGGCACGCATACACACACTATCCATGTGGACATAAACAGTGTGGTTACATATCAAGTGAAGAGCACCAAGCAGAGCTCTTAAGTTTCCACTTGTTTTGGAGTGTTTGTCTTACTTCCTGTCTGCTATCAGAGAGTCAGGAAACGCACACAATGGGAATGTATGACCCTGCTGGCCTACCCATTTACTACTTCCTCTCTAAATCTCTCTCACATGCACACACAATTACAGATTGGGTGGCATTTGTTGTATTGTATCTGTAGAACAGCTTGACGGAGCACAAGTTAACGGTGACATGAGAGTGTGCCCTTGCTTGCCTGTGTGTCTCTGTGTGTGTCTGTGTGAGTGTAGGTGTTTATCAGGCTGTGTGAGAATGCCTCGGTTTGCCTCTCAGTTCTTCCTGGCAGAGCTGCTGCTGAGCACACAGCCTGGCAACAGCAGCAGCAGATGGTTAGGAAAGTCATTTTTCACTCGTTCCAAGGTCTACTTTCTGAGTCCCTGAGTTAAATAATGTTTTTTCACTGTCTTTGCCGATACCGAACGCCTTCATGTACTGCAGGAACGTGTCAGTTCCATCACCATCTTCCTGTCGGTCTCTTGTTTTGTACGCTTCTCTTCCCCTGTCTCCTTGATTGAGCTTTCTAATTAGCAACAGCACTGTGTGGGAGGCATGTTGGTGCAAGGCCACCCTCCTTTGGCGACGTCACATTCACTTTTGGGACTCCTTTGTTATGCCGGTAGATAGATTTGAGCTGCTTTGTCATATAAGTATCAGTGATGAGCATCTTCTTTGGTTCAGCTGTGTTTGGAAAAAAAGTGCCATTATGTACAGTTTTTGTGAGTTTGGTAAAATTATAATGATTAAATCTTCTGGTGCACCAAAATCATATTATCGTGGTTAGAACAAAAAGGATTTCATGCAACTGTTGGTAAATGGTAATGAATGCCGTTTTTGCTGTATTTGACCGGAGCTCATCCCTGATAGTCACACTCGCTTCACTTTTTCTCACCGTTGCCATGCCTCACATTTTAATATTGAAGCATGCATACAGTCGGTTTGTGTCTGGGTGTGTGTGTATATATAGGTGCTTGTGTGTGAGGACAATAATTATCTGCATTCATGTGACTGCAGTAGGTTCCACCATATTAACTTCCAACGTGATAAATAACAGATGAAATGCTGGCCAGTGGTGTTGAGATGCTAGCTTCATGATAATAAAGACTGCAGATTTTTTTTTTTATATATAGAGTGCATTGCTTTATCGATTTCATAACGGGGTTTAAAAACCTCTTCCTTTTTTGTCTTAGACACCAGTGATTCATTTATGTGCCAGGATTTCCACATTGTCTTTTTTGTGCATGATATTTAGGGTTGGGACAAATACATTAAATGATTCAGCAATCCACTGAGATACAGTCTCTTGCGATGGATCATTGCTACATTATTGCACCAATATCCCAATACACACTCCTGTGATTCTGAGGCATAGGTGTATCTTCCTTTTACAACGGACACATTTACTCACTCTTCTCATTACTGGCTGTCTAACATTTAAAGGATAGCACATGTGTATTATTGTGTGTATGTTTAAAAAAAACAAAGTCTGAGACTAAAGCATTTGTCTTAAAAAAAAAATCCGTAAAACTGAAAGCACTTCATAATGCAGTGAATAAATGTAATACATGACTAATTATTGCTTCTGTAAAAACGAATCTCTTTCAAAAGACTGACGCTGACAAAGAGCCAGTTGGATCTTGTATCGTTGTCCATAATCTTGAACTGAATAAGGCGCACCCTCACATTGCGTGACACAGTTTTAATATTTCTACAGATTCTGTCCCACTCCTCATCATCCAGTAATACTCAGATCCATTTCCCATGTCTTCTTGAGGGCTGACCAGGCTCCATCCCCCAGGTTCTGCATAAGCATACAATAATACCCAGAAGCCTCATGACCTTGTCTATATTTCAACAACACCGTATCTAAACATTCTGGTGCTTTTGGGGGCTGAAGAACTGGATCCAAAAATCCCCACTAACAGATGGCTACGTTGCAAATATCTAAAAAAAATCGAAACCACATCCTCAAAGGATTTGAATATGCCACCGAGATACAGATCCCCCAGTGTGACAATTCCCTTTTCTAACCAATACCTCCAAAAAGGGGGAGATCTACCAATACCTAATAACTTTGGATTTAACCTAATACTTGATGAAGTATTTAGATATGGATCCAGTTCGAACAGCCTGGGCCACTTTGGTCTAAATTACATTTAAGTGAGAGATTATCGGATGTGTTTTTGCCGGGTGAACTAATGTTGATGAAATCAGGAATGGGGGGGCTGGCATCTGAGTCACACTCACAGGGATGTGGAATAACTTGGCAATGGCGCAGAGCAGGTGAGGCATCAAATAAACGTAGAGGTGACGGAGTTGTTGCCAAGCCGTGGGAAAAGCTAAAGACAGAGCGTGACTTAAAACAACAACCAATGATCAAAGACGCATAGGGAGTTAAGCTTTCTACCCATAAATACAACAGTGAATAAAACATTGGCCCTCAGCCACAGATGTTTCACAAACATCCCAATCCTTTAGCTCTTTCTGTGTCTGACACAAACAAAAAACATAGCTTCTCAGATTACACACTCCACTGCTCACTCCCTGAGGCAGACCAGTCGTAAGAAGATGTGGATGTGTGTGTGTCCATTTCCCTTTGGGGTTGTGATGATGTATAGACTTGTCATATTGTGTGTGTTTGCATGGGTGTGTAATGTCTATGCCTTATTTGTTTAGCTATCAGTAGTGTTTGCACACTTGTGATGTTGAAAGATCGAGATTTGCATTATTATTTCTTTAAAGGTTTAGTTTCCAGTAATGTGGGTTTTGCTAATTTTAGCGATATACTATTATTTATTCTTTTAGTTCCACTATGGTTTTAGGATTTCTGTCAGATTTAAATACATTACATTAGATTAAATAGACTTAGTTTAGATAGACTGTATGGCTCCCAAATTGGGAAAATGACAGAAGTCCAGTTTTCATCCATCTTTAGCCACAGGTATTTTGTACAACAATTGAATTGGTAAATTTTGGTCTATTTTTTATTTTTTGTTTTGTAAAAAAAAAAAAAAATGTATTGATGGATGTATGCTTCCATAAATGTGTACACAGATACAACTGCCAGTCCCCTGCCCATCTTCTATCTGCTCGTCATCTCTGCAACACAGCTCTGAAACACCTGTCTGCACATGCGCTCCTTCAGTAACACATCTTTCCTGATGTTACTGGCCTTGTTGCCATGGAGGTCATTGAGACTTTTTTTTTATTTACATCCTTTTCGCCTTCACTCTATGTCTCAACTCACGTAACCACATCCACTGTATTTCCTCCCTCAGCATTATGATGTGTCTGTGTGTGTTAAACAGGTGCTAAGTCATGCCCCATTTTCCACCAAGCGTGGCAAAAAATGTTACATGTAGTCGCGGCATCTGATTGTGGTGGGAACCTAACACCTACCATACACTAGTATACTGAAACTGATAAGGTAGACAGTTTCCACACATTTAGTCATGTAATTCAGGCTTTTCTGACACTGTTTTCTGAGAAGCTATTTAAGTTGATGTGGCAGCTTTTTCCGCTATGTCGTTAAAGACTTAGACCTAACTAAATTTCGGATTAGAACTATTTTTAATGCCCTGGCTACGCAAAGCTGAGGAACAAGGAACAAAATGTGCTAATTTTTGTTAGAATGTTCTTTATGTTTGAAGTAACTAAGCAAGCAAAACATGCAGTAGTTTCTTTCTATATCCTCAGTTCTCATTTCAGTCTATCATACATGCTTATTTTCACACGTTTCATTAAATCTGTTAACATCTGGGCACCATTATTTGAACTCCTAAATACTGCTTTCTTTTAATGTTGCTGATCGTAAAATGATGTTTTGTGTGTTTATTAAGTTCGTAGAAGGTTGTATTGGATATTGTGTATACTGCAATATGGAAAAATCCGGTATTGCAGTATATGCGATTTCACTATATGACTATATCAATTCATGATATTGACCTTTTTCTGGAAGATCTATTGAGAACCTGTTTTTACATAAGATAAACTCACTGAACATTTTGTTTTTGAAACACCTGTCTGCACATGCGCTCCTTCAGTAACACATCTTTCCTGATGTTACTGGCCTTGTTGCCATAGAGGTCATTGAGACTTCCCCCTCAGCGATCAGCTGTCATGTGTAATTTTCTTCTCTTATGTAGCAATTGAAAAAAAATTAAGTTAAGTAAAGAGGAACAGACAAAGGGTTTTCAATATTGTTTTTTTTATTTTGTCTTAAGCACCTCTGTGAGTTGTGATTTATCAAAGCCACATTGCACAGGTAGTAATGATATGATACCGGTTTGTATTTTTAATGTCTAAATAATGTGTGTGTGTGTGTATGGATGGATGTATGTGTATATATATATATATATATATATATATATATATATATATATATATATATATATATATATATATATATATATATATATATATATATATATATATATATATTAGTCTCACTATACTGAAAATGCATGAGCCACACCAAGCTCAAACCTTTTTTTAACAACACTGTTCTGTCACCTATAGACTCGAACAACTCTGACCTTTAAAACCCATTATCCCTAAAAAAAAATCCAGGTTCATCCACTCTCTTCCCCCCTTATATCACCTCCAGTCTGTTATGTCAATATCAACACCCACTGTGCTGTTCACCTTTAGCTGGCCCGCTATGTAGCTCTGCCGGGCTCATTATCTGATAGCGTCCCAGTGGTCCACCTGCCCTCTGCTTCCAAACACACCTGCTGTGGTTCTGTGGCCCGCATCTTCCCTTGTGTGTGTGTGTGTGTGTGTGTGTGTGTGTGTGTGTGTGTATGTGTATGTCTTATCTAAACATGGTGTTTGAGCTCTGTTTTTGTTTCAAATGGGCAGTAATCAGGCCAAGTGGTTATCTAACCTGATTGTGGGCAGATCTGTGAGGGAGCCGCTGTAAATCACTCTTTACTTTGGTTTACCCTGACTCGGATTGTCAAACAGGTGGGGCCCACCATATTGCGAAATGCAGAAAATGATTCAAAATGTACTTTTGTCCAAACATTCTTGTCCTATCTGGCAAACCTCGCCCATATGTTGGCTGTGATGAGGTCACAGCAAACGCTAAAAACTATTTTCAAAAACAAAGCGACATCAGCAGACGCTCTATAGTCAAGGGCAGTTGTTTAATCTCTGAATGGAGCAGAAGAGCTGACACATCCACTAAGTGGTTGGTTGTGAAGTTGAAGCATCTCTTATTGACAGTATTTTAATAGTACTTCTTTCCGCACAAAGAGTGTTATTTAACTGCCTCATTAAAAGCATAATTTCTGCATCACAGCAATGTGGTTGGGATACTAATGAAACTGTTGTTGTCACTCTCTCTCTCACCCAGCTGGCAGTAAGTGCCATCATATAGACTGTGCCAAAGAGGGACGCCAATTCTGTAGGCCTGGCTCCTCAGAATGTGGTCCCTGCCTCTCCCCATTGGAGGAGAATGAAGAAGGACGCTGCCTGGTGAGGAATAGCCACCATCAGCATGGTATGAAATATACAAACATTTCACACACAAACACACTCATGCAGCTTTGCATTCACTACGCACACACAAGCTCATTTTCATTTGATCACATTAAAAGTGTTTACTACTTCAGGTGAGGTTGGTTCCCCTTGGTGAACTGAACTGATACAGAAAGAAAGGAAGTCAGAGAAGACGCTGTTCCTCTGATTTTCTTTCACTCACACTATCCGACTAGCTCATTTAGTGCATTTAAGTGCACACAAATAACTTGTTATGGTAAGATTAGGTCATTTTATATGAGATGGATGGCTGGTACCCTGCAGGCAAACGTCTAACACTACAAAGAAATAGTAGGGGAATTTCTTTTCTATTTCACATCTATGAATTTCGAAAGCAGACGGTTAGTTTTCACAGTCCACCACACTGTAACACAAGCATTACCTCTGTTCGAATTAGTGCTGAAGTGACAGTTGTTATTTTAATGATCAACTAATCGTTTAAGTTAGTTTTCAAGCAAAAATGACAAATATTCTCTGGTTCCAGCTTGTGAGGATTTGACGCTTTTCTTTGTCTTATATCATTGTAAATTGAATATCTTAGTTTTTTTTGACTGTTGGTCGGACAAATCAAGGAACTGGAAGACACCACCTTTCATAGACAAAGCAATTAGTGGAGAAAATAATTCCACAAACATATTTTTATGACTAGTGTCTGTTTCCTGAATGAAAACACAGAAAAGATTAGGCTTGACAAGAGTAAACTGAAGATGGATATATACTGACTAATTAAAACCTGCTTAAAGTGACCATATGTAACTTTTTAATGTTTCTGAAACTGTGTGATGTTCCACCTGATGATCATAAATGACCTGTAACAGTAAACGAGACTAACAGTGAAAAGAACGCTATTTTTATGTCGTTTTTATTAATGCCTCTGCCCGGGTCCGATTTTTCCCGCAAAGTCACAGAATGATTTTCGGCAGTTAGACGGCGCTACAGAGCACACAATCTGACGGGTCACAGATTTCATTCTAACACCGGAAAAGCCTCTGTTAGTGTTATTGTATTCAGCCAGGTAGAAGGTAACAGGAGGTTTCTTTATATAGGCCTTATTAAATTTTAATGTTATTTTAGAAGTTATCTGTTGTAGTTCTGGCTGATACTGGGGCAGGACCATCAGAGAAAAACTGAAATTAAACGAAGAACAACTAAAAGCTAAAAGGGAAAGTGAAAGACAACGGGTGAAATCACGAGTCACACTCGGTCGGGCTTTCAACAGATGGAGACAATTACGGGATTGTAAATAATTCAAAAATGTCCTTGAATTGGCCCTCAGGTATGTAATATGTCTATTTCGTTCATAAAATAACCTTAGATTGCGCGATGTGGTTGTACTCTGTGTGGTGTAGTAGTAGATGTGGTTGTAGTCTACATTAAATTACATCCCCCATCCATTTGGCGTGGGTGTTTTTATTCCTTTTAGTCCGTGTTTGTGTTGACCTACCCGACGCACGAGAGACGGGAGAGAATTTGGTCATTTTTCACAATAAAACATCTTTCAGACTCTGATAATCAGTTAAACGGAAATAATGTTTTTTGTTTTATGTGCGGCCCAGTACCAAATAACCCACGGACCGGTGGTTGGGGAACACTGCTTTAAATGACAGTTACGACCAGAGTGCATGCAAATGTACTGACTGACTCACTGCCGTTCTTTCTCTGCTTTCCTTAACATCTTCACTCCATGTTATTTCTTTTTCACTGCCTCTTTCAGTTTCAGTTGATCTCTGCATCCTGTTGCCCACAACTCTCTTCCACTCCACCTCTTTCTCTCAGTTGCCTATTGATTCTGTGCTCTCCTTCTCCTCCTCTGTCAATCTAAGTTTGATCTCTTTATTCCGCCTCCCTTTTAGTAGCTCATGTATCTCCTCTCAATTCGCTCCCATCTCGTCCATTTCTCTTCTCTCTTCGTCCTTGTTTTGGCCCTCGCTCTCCCTCCTCCCATCTATATCTATGACAACGATGGTGCCGTCTAAACCTCTGTTTATAATCCGCCCCTGCTGCGTCTGCGACACACACACACACACACACACGCGCGCGCGCGCGCGCACACCACCCCCACACTGCCGGCTTTAATCACTTAGACATACCTCTTTCTCTTTTTTTTCTCTCTCTCTCTCTTTCTCTCCCTCTCTCTCTCTTTCTCTCTCTATCTCTCTCTCTTTCTCTCTCTCCGTTGCTCTTCATCTCCATCACGGAATCTAATGTAATTCAATGAAAGAGCCAAGCTGCGAAAATAAATCTTATTTTTCAGATTTCCATGGCATGACATCGCACTGCTGGCACGCACACCGTGTTTCAAGACGGCGCAGCAGAAATTAGAGAGAAAACATATTGTGTGTGTGTGTGTGTGTGTGTGTGTGTGTGTGTGTGTGCGCGCGCGCGCTCTGCAGGATTAATCATTTAGATGGGTCTGTGGCAGTAGAGGATACAAACTTGGCTCAATTTATTGGCGGCAGCATTAGAGAGAGAAGTAAACATGAGAAGGAGATGAGTGTGAGGATGTATTGGAGAGAAAGGTCCCATCATGCAGAATAAGACAGGATGTTTTTCTTTTTGCAGCACACTGATATGATAATACAACCTGACCAGTTATTAGTATTTGGATTTTGGATTGTATCTCATATGTGATGATGTTGTTTGTGTGGTGTTCCAGCACACCACAGGCCTCAGCTTAAGCTCCCTGGTGGTTACATAAACTCCCAAGAGATCACAGAACACAGTGATCCGCAAGCGTGACCAACTCTGTCTCTTCTTCACACTCACATGCACACATACACACATACACACACACACACACACACACACACACACACACACAAAATTTTGACATGAACAGACAAAATTACTTTAATTTTACTCTCTTTGATATACCATGTTTGGTTTATTTGGTTTGTCAGGGGCAGCGCACATCTCTTAATGCATCAAAAAACAATAAAGAGCTGCAATCTAGCTGTTGCCTTGGTAGTTTGGCAGCATTACATACTGCAAATTACACCTCAGAAGTCACTCTGCTGTCACTTCAGGACTAAACAACTGCGTATCTAAAAGTTTTGTGCACTTGCCAAACCATGGAAACTACACATTGTCAAAACATTTGATTCTGACGCACGATTTGCATGCACCCCCAGTATAAGTCACTACATTCTCTCTCTTTTCTTTTCTTTTTCTCACTCACGCACGTGACTAAATCTTTGTTTTGTCAGCAAGCACAGTTTGCATCAGAAGATGTACCCATTTGTTCTTCCAATTAAATTTCTAACTTCAGTCTTACAAAGCACACATCCTCATCACCATCAAGCTGACTCACTGGCTCTGCAGCATGGTTGAATTTTCAGCTTTCCTACTGTTTTTCTTCTGCTTTGCTACACAATAACATAAAACACTTATTTTAAAGTTACATGTTTTGTGAGAATTAGATGCTGAGATTTTATGAGTGTCAGAAAGAAATTCTAGTCTATATGTACAAGAGTGGCAGGATGCATCCTTAGAATAAAAGAGACTGAAGCAGTCCAGTTGATCTAGGATACCCTTGTTTTACACCACCCAGGACTCTACCTCGTCAGGCTACTATAGCTACTGCTATAAGGCTGCTTCACCCCCAAATACCCCACCATGGCCTCTACACTGCCTCTGTTGGCTGCTTAGTAGGACTGTCAAATAATTAGGACTAATGGACATTTTTTGTCCATTAGCCATTTTATACAGTCTGGTTATCAAACATTACAGACTTGCACATTCACAATAATATTCACAATATGCTTTGACCTTTTGACTGCATCTTCATAGGGACAACATTTATTATTTTACAATGAAATCAATCGATTGTCAAAGAAAAAGTAAGACTTTTTTTAAAATTTATTTAACCTTCATTTAACCAGGTAGGTAGGCCATTGAGAACATTGCAACGGCGACCTGGCCAAGAAAAGCGTAGGCGTGCAAGACAACAAATAGTTTCACATTCAATACAGTACAAGAATAGAGAATACAAAATGCTACATAAAGTGCAGAATAAGTGGGCATTACAAATGGCATACAAATGTCGGCACGTAGTGAGGTGTAAGTTAGTCGATGGATGTGTAATATACATGAACAGAGAGTCTATATCAATGCTGAGAAGGTGTAAAGAATCAATAAACAGTTGGTCTAGTGGTCTAGTTAGTGAAGATCAGTTATAACACAATGTATATGAATAGACAGTCTAGATAAATGCTGAGGTGTAGTGGAGAGTCAAAATACAGTTAGTGCAAGTCTATTAAGTGATGTAGATCAGTAATAACACAGTAAGCAGTAATCAGTCTATATAAATGCTGAATGTAGAGAAGAGACAATATACAGTTAGTGCAAAGTGTGGTCTGGGTAGTGATGAAGATCAGTAATAACACAGTATACAAGAATAGACAGACTATATAAATGCTGAAATGTAGTAAAGAGTCAATATAGTCTATATACAGTTAGTGCAGATTGTGGACTAGATAGGGAAGTAGATCAGTAGATTGGCAAAAAATTGTGTGGCAACAATGGTGGGAAGAAAATAACGGTTGAGCATACAAGGGCAGATGAAAAGTGCAAAATAGCGTAAACAAATATGATATCAATGCAGGTGTGGATGTGCAACTATGCAGTGGGCCATGACAGATATAATGGGGTAAGGGTGTGCAAAAACAGTGGGTAAAAGACGGGGAACAGTTGGCACATACAGTGATCGGACAGGAGCACGGACAGAGGTGCTTTGAAGGCTGTAAGTGGGATAAGGGTTTTGAGTTTAGGGGTTTTTTGTAGTTCATTCCAGTCATTTGCAGCTGAGAACTGGAAGGAGTGGAGGCCAAAGGAGGTGTGGGCTTTTGGAGTGACCAAGGAGATGTAACTGCTTGAGCGAATGCTGCGGGTGGGTAAAGCTATTGTGACCAGTGAGCGTAGGTACAGCGGGGCTTTGCCTAGCATGGACTTGTAAATGAGTTGGTACCAGTGGGTTAGGCGTCGAGTGTGTAACGAGGGCCAGCCAATTAAAGTGTAGAGTTTGCAGTGGTGGGTGTTATAAGGGGCTCTGGTCACAAAACGTATGGCACTGTGATGGAGAACATCCAATGTTTTCAGGAGAGAATTAGAGGCAGTTCTGTAAATAACATCACTGAAATCGAGAATTGGAAATGCATGAACTTGGTTTTGCCAAAGTTTAGAAGTAATTGGAAGTTTACGACTACAGTATTACTCTACTAAATAATTATTGATGGCAGGGCTTGTGTTTAGCTCTCTCTTCCCTGTAATGTCATGGCTCTTATCTCATTTCTTGTGTTCAAAAGTATTATATCTATGCTTCTCTGTCATACAATTTTTTGCATCTGTGGCCTTGCACTTGTTGGTCAGTTTCACTGCCTGTACATTGCAGGAATTCAAGGTTATTATTCTGCTGTTGTAATCTCTGGATATTGTTTATTAAGGATCCCCATTAGTCATCACTGTAGTGAAGACAGTCCAACACAAGACAAACATAAACAAATATTATAAAGCAAAATACATATTGTTACTGTATATCAGAACATTGAAAACATCCTGGATTTTATAAAGGCACAGTAGCATGTTTTTCATGCTATAAAAACAACAAAACAGTAACTTGAAAATCCTCCTGGATGGAGTCAAACATGTCTAATATTTCACATACCTAACTCAGAGAGGATGAAAGTGCACGATAGGTGAACAAGTGAGGCATTTAGCATTTTTTATTGGAAGTAGGACCTGCTTGTATTTGACATGGAGGTGTGCGCCGCCATTGGTAAACATACAATATGCCTCGAAGCCATGTCCTTTGTTCAGAAGCTGCACAGACAGCAGTTAAATTGTGTATGTGCTAAAGACAGGTCTGTCTCCATGTAGCCCGGTGTACAGACTCTTTCTGTCCTCCTGTAGCTCGTTTTATTTAACATCCACACATATGACTTAATTGGACTCTGTATCCCCATTTTTGTTTATGCGTGTATAAATGCTTTTATTATTTAATATACAACAGCACAGTTAACAAACTGTAAAAACTAAGTCTCTGAAATGCCTGTTGTAGCGGCTCAGCGTCACACAACATGAACAAATATCCTGCAGCAGTTTACTTTGGTAACATGAAGTTAGGTCACGAAACTGATGGAGAGCCAAATTACAGATTTGGTTCACTAACAATGAAATAAACATTGTTTTACACCTTGTCAGTGATAGAGTATGTTGCTAACAAGGTGCATTGCATTCAACCTGTTAAAATGAATGGGCTCACCATCTGATATCACTACTGTTATATAAGATTTATGGTTGTTGATGTTAATCCCACCATTTCACATATATACCATTATTACACTTTGATTAATCTGTCAAATAGCTTCACCCTCACATTTGCTGTGAATTATTACAATTGGAAACAGTCTCATATTGTAAATGCATAGTGTAATGTTCAGCCAGAGCATCAAAATGCAGAAATTGTTTGAAAGATGTATGGCAGACAGGTGGGACTGTTTACTGAAGGTTAACATTGTAACAGATTTCCTGTATTTACCCGAAGAGCAGTAGACTAACTTTGCGACTCGCTGTCACAATTAAAAGGTGCACTACCTTACCAACTTTAGATTTTATGGGCAAATTTACATTTTAGCTGTGCGCCACTCCCTCGTACTAAAAACTACCTAAAAAAGTAGATACGAGTTTCTGTTTAAACTGTGACCTTTTTGGTCTGTTTCCTTTTAACGGTCTTGTAGACCTTTCCTTCAAATGCTGTGGAAAGAGCAGAGAAATAGAAAGATCTGAAAGAGGCAGGGCCCTTTTAGTATTTTCTTAGCTGTCAAGGCAGTAAAGAGAATTTGAGAAGGAACTATGAGTCAGACCTGTAGTCTCCCTAACTGTTTCTCTCTTCCTTCTACATACTCCACAAATTAAATGTCCCACTAGAGGGCAGCACAACACACTTTGTATAAATCAGTAATCTATGGACAGGACTGAGGACATGCTCACTGTGAGGGGGAGGCGCTGTAAACACTTCCAACTTGCCCTTCTTCGAAGAACTCAACATGGTGACGCGTCAAACTGGTAGTGTGATGAAATCAAGGAAGTTCTTTGTTGTAGCACTGAAATTATGAGTTGATTGACACAATATCAACCATATAAAAGATGGATGATAGATATTTTTGCCTGGTTTATATGGCATTTCTGTCACGCCACCTTTTGGTGCAAAATATAAAGAAAAATAGACTCATCTGAAAGGATTTCAATTCTTCAGATGTAAGGTTTTCTTTTTTCTAGTGTTAGGATATACACAGTACATTTTGCAATTTCCACACAAATGTTGGCCAAAAATTAGGAAATAAACAAGATCTGATCTAGTTGTCTGACAGGACAGCTAGGTGAGAACGGGGAGAGAGAGGGGGAAGATGTGCAGGAAATCGTCACAGGTCGGATTCGAACCCTGGACCTCTGCGTCGAGGCACAAACCTCTAAGCACATGTGCGCCCGCTCCACCCACCGAGCCAACCTTGCCACCAATTTAGAGTTTTTAAACAAGGACAAGGGGGGCAGGAAGGGAGAGTATGTGTGCGTGCATGTGGTTTGGGGGAGGAAGAAATGTGAATGTTTTTTAAGTGGGAAAATAGAACAGCACAGATGTGTGTGTGAACCTCAATCCCTGTTGAGCTGTTTAGTATTTGTTTGTTGTACCCAACTGCCCCCTGCGTGCCTCTCAAGAGGTTATGGGTCATTATCAAGCCGGTGACAAAACTCTTACACAAGGAGAGGTGTGCATGCTTAGTCAGTGTGTGACAAACCACACACATACACACAATGACCTTTTTTTTTTAGGTGAATTATCAGCCTATGTAGGGTCCTGAGGTGTATCCCTATAAATAAATACTGCTCATCCATTTTTAACTATTTCCCTGCATATTTTAAATCAATCTACACTTTAGAAATACAACCAATAAATAGCTCATCTTTTCTTTTTTAAATCTCCTCTAAAATTTAAACCTGTATAACCACATTCTCCTGGCAAGCACACGGGCACGGTTGGAGCTCTGAGCCACCTGCAAAGTACAGATGGTGCATCCCGCCTCCACAGAAACCTGCCATGGAGTGCACTAAATGGCCATTAGTGGAGGAGGGTAAGAAAATAACAAAGCAGGCAGTGAAAGTGCTAGCATGTCATATCATACACATTAGCTCAGCCAGATGGCCAGCCTTCTGGAGCGAAAGTGACACTGTAATCATTAATGTAATGTAGGTGGTTGTAAAAATGTGTAATAACGCATTTGTTTCGATAGTTATCGATATTTATTTTCCCGCACTGGTTTCTTCATGGATGTTATGTATACAAAACAACCGTACATGTATTAGTCCGGGATGCTAAATGGATGATGGCATGATCTTGCGTGATCTGCAAAAATGAGCTTTTCTTATGCAAGCACCTTCAGCATTTTTGCACCTTTGAGCTTTGAGTGCAAATACCTATAATTTGATATTTGATCAATTGCAGGGTAACTTCATAGAGGGAAATTGCACTTTGATCACCGCCAATTAGAAGTGAGCTATGGGATCTATTGTGAATGTAGCAACTGAAGCCCAGTGAAGCCAATGTTTGGGTGATTGCCCCGGCCCCCTGCAGTGCTTCCTCCCCCGGCCACACACAAACTATCGGCCCTAGTCGCCCTGGAGACCTCAGCAGTACTGTAGGAATGTGGCTCACTGTCTGGCCTCGAGGGCTGTTAACAACAGTTTAGTATTGTCTCCTTTTTTTATCGGTCAACAAACAAACAACAGTCATGGGCACACTCCCTGTTCAGCACTTCAGAGGCAGGACCCCGAAAAACCCATATATACATGCCTAAACCATATGCATGGACTCTCAGTCTCTACCTTTCTTACATGCAATAGTTAACCAGTTACCTACAGTCATGTATGTGGACAAGCTGCAAAATGTTGTTTTCCAGACCTAGAAAAGCCCAACCTCAAGCTAACGGGATATGACTAGGGACAACAACTAAGACAATTTGAGCTGATTTGTTGATTAGTGATCTGCAACTATTATAACTATATAATCGTTTAATCGTTAAAGTATTTTTTTGAATGTTGCAAATGAAGTTACTGTCAGTGGTTACTAACTGATTTGTATGTTATGTGTATGAATGAAGGTGCTTTGTTTATATTAACAAGCCGTTTGTGTCACTGTCAGCAGTACAACATTTAGTAAAATCTGGATTTCCTGTTGCCTTTTTTTCCTTTTTATTTTTATCTTATACTTAAAAACAATTGAAGACAGCTTAATGTATGTTCAAGTTAATCAGTGAAATTTGGAATCTTGTCTGTTTTTTATGTAAAGTGACATTCTACCCTGACGTGGATGAAGAGATTGATTATCTTCACTCCGTCATCGAAAAACAGGAAGTGACAGAGATCAGACCACCAAAAAAGCACTCCAAACATCCTGGTAAGAGCCCTGAGAGCAATCTTTAAAACAGAAATATAACTGTAACGGTAACAAACATATCACTTCCTGTTTTGAGTTGTGTAATTTACTTCAACTTCTTCTAGTATAGAGAGTGAGTATTCTTTGGAGTGATACAGGACTTAATTTTTTCCCCTCTAATTGAGGATAAGCTCCATCAGATATCGTGTAGTTTCCCTCATGGTATCCTTTGATTATGACTACTGTCTCTGTTTGTGTCTTCCTCGATCTCTCCAGCTGCCGTCACCTCCCAGACACATGATAAAAAAGTCAAGACAGATGCCTCCAAACACAAACAGAAAAGCCAGGATCGTGTCTCAGTAGAAAACGTGAATGCTCCCACTACGGCCCCCCGCCCTGTAGTTTCTGCATTTCCTGACACACCAACCCCCCAGCCCAGGGCCACTGGAGTTGCGGGCCACACCGGTCCTATAGCTGTGCCAGCATCCCAAAATGACAACTTTGTCAGTGAGTATGATTTTTGTCCTCAGCACAGGTCAGAAGGTTCAACTGCACCCAGGAAGTGAAAGCCTGATGGTAGAGAATGTATTGCTGATACAAGATACTGCTGTAAACAGACAGAAAATCAAATAGAAATTTAATCAAATTACATGTTGTTAAAAATTGGGTAATTTTTGTTCTACATTTGTCCCAAAAGAGAAAAGTTAATTCCTTTCATCCCAGTGTGATTATTGCTTCTCGTGTTTGTTGCATATCATTTTGATGATGGTCAATAAAGATGACCATAACAACTCATAATCAGCTCATTATGATGATGATAATAATAATAATAATAATAATAATAATAATAATAATAATAATAATAATAATAATATTTAGCACCTATAAAAAATGTCTCAGCAGGGTAGTCAATCGCTCATTATATAATCCTAAACATGCTTTGTTCCCCTTTTTATTGTCCTCTTTCTTGTGTTTGAACCTGTAGTTATGATCTCGCTGTGTGTGGTGGTGGGCGCTGGGGCAGTGATCCTGGCAACCGTCTGTTACATCAAGTAAGTCCGAACACCTGAATTCATAAGTAATGCAAGAGAAAGCTAAATTTGGTCTTTTTGCAAACCAAATTAAATACAATACAAAGACCAGTCTGAGTTTGTGTTAGTGAGATACAATTGCATAATAAACCACATTATGTCATAAGATCTGTGAGCTCAGTTGTAAGGATGGTTTAATGCCAGATGATGGAAACAGCCCTCAGTATTGCAGGAGACTCAGATTCACGATGCCCTCCTACAGGTTGCAGAAAGAATCGCGCCTGGCTCAGAAGGTGGACTACCCTGCTTTTGGAGGGGCAGGCTTGCACCCTGCCACAGCCAACGGTTCCTCGGTAAACGCATGGCTTCACCTAACTACTAGAGCTTGTTTTCATATCTCACCTCTTCTTCTGCAAAAACCACACGATGTGATTGTGCACTGACAACTGAAGCGTATTCAAACGTGTCATCCACACTTCATTGTTCTGTTGTGTCTTCAGATCGGAGATAAGACTCTGGCCCAAAGTGCTCAAATGTATCACTACCAACATCAGAAACAGCAGATGCTCTCAATGGGAAAGTACGTCTTTTTTTCTTTCTTTTTTTTACACTTTCTCTGCCACTTCCTCCCTTTCCCATTTTTTTCTTGTCTCTCATGTCTTAGTGCAGACTTCAAATTTTCAACCATATCATCTGACCTTATCACCTCTTTTCTTTTTGACTGTCTTTTTTTTTAATCTTCAGTAACAAACCTGAGCAGAAAGTCCTTGACACCGAGGTCACATCAGATGAGGAGGAAGTGGGAGGAGACTTCACAGTATACGAGTGCCCTGGACTTGCACCGGTGGGTAGACACACACACACACACACACACACACACACACACACACACACACACACGCGCAAGCGCAAAAAAACTAATTATTTCTGATGTTGTTTAATTACTAACAATCAATTTTCTTCTGTCCTTGACAGACTGGAGAGATGGAAGTAAAGAACCCTCTGTTTGATGACTCGACTTTACATTATCAGGGGAATCACAAATGAATGCTGAACACTTTACACCAAACATATATATACACACAGGCATACAAGCCACTTATCTGGAAGAAACCACTTGATCTCACATTGCATGCATAGAAACTGAGGATCCTGGCAGAGGAGGTGATAAAAATGATTGTTTTCTTGTCGGCCCTTTACTATATCAGCCCCTGAGAACGACTTTTAATACTACAAATGTTGGATTCCTTATTCATTTATTTCTGTCACTTATTTAGAGCGTTCCTTTCTTTTAACATAAGGTTTTCAGTGGGTTTGGTCCTGTTTAATGTTAACCTCTTAAGTTAAGATTTTCTCCTCCACTTTTGTTACTTTCCTTCATTTCTGCAGCTATTTCCAAAGAATGTGATACAATAGCAGACATGTGTACAACACACAGACATAGAAATAGGTGCCCTCCCTTGTTTTGTCATGCATAGGTAGTGACTACACCACTTTCCTAACAGATACCCAGGAAATATTTAAGCTCAGATCTCTGATACCTCTGTAAAAACTCCCTAGCACAACACAAGATTTAGCATTAGAAATGTTACCGCTGGTGTTGCTAATTTTATTCCTTGTCATATAAGCTGCACATAAAGATTTTAAGATTATGGAATATAAATATACAGTATATGAAAATGAAGTACTTGATGATGTCTGTTTGCATGGTTTGACTGTACTGTGTTTGAATCATGGCAATGCTTTGATGAATCATTTGGCCTCTTGTATGTATGCATCCTGCTGCTGGAGGAGGAATGTACAGTAAAAGTGATTTATGAGCACTTAAATGAAATGAAGCTGACGGACTATACTGGTGGATGTGTAGGTGGTAAATATCACTATCTTGTATCGTCTCTCTTTCCTCTCTGTCCTCTTGTCGGTCCCAAGTTAACTTTGTGCTGCAAAATGTACATACAAAGAGTGAATGTGTTCACTTTTTATAGATATTTGTACATGCAGACCAAGGATTGAAAAAAAGTTTTTACCACATGTGAAAATGACTTTGTTTCCTTTTCTGCTTGTCATTGTATACACTCAATAATAAGATTTAAAAATCTATTTTTTTCTGGACATTTAATGCCTTTTATTGGTGATTGTGGCGAAATGAGGGAGAGAGATGCAACAAAGGTCCAAACGTTGGACATTGCTGTTTTTTTTTGTTTTTTTTTTACAAAATGAAGTCCGATGCATTTAAATGTAGATTTTGACTTGCCGAATCAGCAAGTCAATGTGCAGCGCTATAAGCCTTTCCTGTTTAGATGAACACACTGTCTATGTCAACTGAACATCTGATGAAACATTTGTCTGTGTCATTTCAACTTTAAACAGTACTTCTGTTGTCTTGTTGCATTCTCTTTTGTTATGAATATCGTTCCGATCTAGAAAGCTTCGACGCAGCATTATTATGAGTCCCACTTGCTTTCTTGGCAAGAACCGCCCTGCATAGCACTCAAGTGCTTTGATTGGCCAGACCTCAACCAATCAGGGTGGGCGATTGGTTTCTTGGCAGGTCTTGCCAAGAAATCAAATAGGATTCATAAAAACGCTGTGTTGAGGCTTACATCATACTGAAGTGGCTGTGGTTTAATCTTAACTTGGTTGGAAAAACAGACGCCAGTCAAACGACACATCAGGATGACAATTTATAACACAGACAAATGACAGGGAGTGCACCTAGACAACCGAAGTACAGTTTAAAATTCACAATTCACTCACACAAATGTTCAGCTGAGCAATTGACATAGACAATAAAATTGTCAAAGTAGTTTTGTAACAACTATAGTACAGTTTAAAGTTGAATAGACAAACAACTGTTTCATCACATGTTCAGTTGACATGTGACATAAATTTGGCGCAAATAGAACCCCATATCTCTGCCTCAAGCTGTTGCTGACTGGTTTTTGTTGATCCTGTTCAACCTTGTTTTACCTTCAGGACACAAATGACTAAGAAAGGGAAAGCTTCTATGTACCTCCGTGTGGGTTTTGTGTATGTGGGTATGTTGGGAGGGGATGGGTCAGTCTCCTGTCCTCATTGAGCCACATGCCAAAGGCCATTAAAAGCCCTTTGTGCCGGTGGACAGTGGAAGGAAGGCGGCCATTGGCCCTCGGATAAAAACCTGGGTGGGAGGAGGACGGTCTGTAAAGGTGGGTATCAAAGGCAGGGCCGTTAGGAAGAAAATCAAAAAGCCATCAGACTTGTTTGTGGGAGACGTTTGTGCTGCTCAACAGGATGGGCTGTATTTACATTCCAGGGGCTTCATTGCAGAAAAATAAAATTCTATGTTCCTATTACAGAAGCATTTAAGAAATGCATGGCTGTGTCCTATCCTATCTCAGACCTCATATCTTAACATAAGAAACCCTACCTATAACTGTAAATTTGATTCTTCAATCTGCACTTTCCTTTCATGACTGTATCTTTGATTCGAATGTACCAATAGGCTGCTGGACATGGACAAGCCATAATATCAACGGCTCTCACTTATCACTGGCTAGCTAAATTGCTATCATGGACAAAAAAATTAAAATAAAGACCTTTTCTCTTTGGGGGAAATGTATATTGTGGTGTGAGAGTACAGATAGCTTATGTGTCAAGTGCATTTGTGATCTGTACAGCCACTGGCAGAGCCCCTCCCTTGTAGGCCTCTCCGGAGCCAGACGTAGTAGTAACTTAAAAGTAATGACTGATATTTATGCCCATATTTGTGTTTTGGGGAACCCAGACATTTATAACTTATCATGTATACCAATATTATGAGAAAACATCCACTCTTAGGGCATTTCTAATAAATAAAACTTCTCAGAAGTGCTTATTTAGTAACTACATGAACTGCAAAATGAAACTCACACATCAGTGTGTCATTTTCACATAACAAAATACATACATCCTCAAATGAAAGACATTGATATTTATGAGTATGAGTTGCGGTCACCGCAACATTTCCACCCAAAGCTAAAACATGCTTATTGGATCTCATCTTTAACATGTTTCTCACAGCAGAACCTACGATTCTCATAGAACACACACATACGCCCAGTATTTCTTTTCTTTGAATTCCTGCATCCTATAGTCATGGTGCTAAGAAAGAAAAAATTAGCAATGGGTAATCTGATACTTGATATTGGGGTTTGTTTGGTTCTATTGCTTAAAGTAGAGGTAGTTTTTTTGTTTCAAATATTTTTATTATGAAGCTTAATTTCAAAAATCAAAGAGGTAGTTTTTTTTATCCACTGGTGTGACTAGTTGAGGTGTGCAACACATTCACACTGCAGCTGCATCAACAGGCCTCTTTTATCTGAAACTTTCTCCCTTTCTCTGTTTGACCGGACTTTCTCTGCGAGCAGACCTCTGAGGTGTCTTGAAGAGGCCACTTAAAAAGAACTAAAGACAAGATCTGAGACATCTGGGGGGTTTTCAACTAAATCCCCAGATACTCCCCTCACACATCTCCTCACTGTACTGAGCTTTTCAATACTGCCCCCCCCACACCCCTCCCCTCCCTCCTTTGGACACCCTGAGAGCTCTGTCCTCTGCTGTCCCTTTCTCTCTGAAGCCCTGCCTGAAGTCTACTATCTCTCTTGCTGTCTGTCTTTTGCATGACAATTATTCCCCCAAGTCCATGGCTCAGGACAATGCTTGCATAGTTGGGGTTTGATGTCTTTTAAGCTATTGACCCGGTTCCCTGGTCCTACATAACGTATCTGGCAGGGCAGAGAGAGGGCTGATAAGAAATTATGTGTATATTCAATTACTGCTGTTTGCAACCTGATGTGACCAGAGAGGCCATCAGATAGGTTTGAAGTGTAACCAAATTACATTTCTGCTAGACTTCTTTATTATCATATTTCTGGCGTTTTTCCAGTCCACATTTTTTTGTTGTTGAAAGAATGCCTCTAAATCTCCTCTGGTTAATAATTAAATAGCACAAACTGCAAAAGTAACATCATTGTGTAATCAAATTGTTCACCAGTCAGGTATCACTTCATTTTAAGGGGCCACAAGGCACAAAAAAAAGAATAAACTGTGCTACAGGCTTAAAAAAAGGATGAACATGATGCTCATTCCTCTCAAACCGGATAAATGAACAAGAGATGTTCCAACACAGCTTGATTATTGCACCTGCAGACAGCACCTTGGTCCTCAGACCAGTTTTGGACCCTTAGGCCATATCAGACTGGATGCCAAGGTATTCAGGGTTCACCAGGGTGAAACTTCAGCGTGGTGTTTGTTTCAGAGGAAGGGAGGGGAGGAGGAGGTGGGTGTGGGTGTGGGTGTGGGGCTGAATCAAAGGGTTGAGACTTATTGTTCCAATCTGAAAAGAAGCTAATAGTCGACCATCGCAACTCGAGATCTGAAATCAACGGGGTGCCCCGGGGCCAGGTCGTACAATGGCACCCCTCTCCCTTCCCGCAGTGTGTCTTCCTGCCGCAATCTGCGGCCAACGGCTCGCGCTGGGGGAGCGCATCTGTACAGTGCTGCAGCCTTCCAGGCTTTTGAACGACCATCGATCAAGGGTGAATAGGAGAAGTTCAGCTGAATGGTGTTGTTGGTTTTATGAGTCAGTTCTCACTATTCTTCCATTTTTAGTTTGGCAAGAAATTCTGAATCAAAAGTAGGCCTAGCTCAGTGTCCAGTGTTTTATAACATTATGATTTTGCTTTTCAAAAAAAGTGCAAAAATCTGCTGTAAAATAACCCTGGTTGTTTATACAAATAGAAAAAGTCTCCAATACAATTAAGACAATTTAACAGACCCAAGGCAAACATACCCAAATATCCAACTGGTAAAAATAGAGATAAATAACGACTCATGTGTGGTCCATCATGTACTAATTTTCCCCACTTTACCACAAACAAGCTTTCAGAACACAAATAAAAATAAATTAAAAAAGTAAATTTCACCCTTCATTTAGTGACTTGCAGGTCATTTCAAGTATCCATCATACATTAATGTGTTGCTTAAGCTGTAAAAACATTCTTAAATGCATAAATTAGCTTGGCCCTTATCTGTTTTAAATTCATTGTGGCCCGATTCATTTTTTAACGTTATGTTATTCAGGATTACAATGTCAATCTATTTAATTTAGGCCTAGTTGACATGTTAGTGATTACGATGAATTCAGGTCTGAATGACAGGAATTTTAATATCAAAGCCATCTCCTTAAAGGGGAATAACTTAAACAAACCGAGCATTATAATTCATGAATGAGGTGAGCAAGTTATAGTGTTACATGTATTTACAGGAGCAGTGACCCGTGTCTATTTAGCAATGTAAATATGCTTTTTAAGGTGACTTCAAACTGTTGAATTATTAATATGTTCCTGTGTAATGGTTTTACATTACACGTGATGAGTTTTAAACTCGCTTAAAAAGCAAAAAACAACATTGCAGGTCTGCAGCAAAAATGGCTCAAAGTTTATGTGAAAACACGCCCACTACTTTGGGAAGAATCAAGGTCATTCACAAATTCACCATCAGCTGTGCGCAATTGTCTGCGCCAGCCAATGGGCGAAGAGATGGGACGATCGCCAACACCCGCAGCTGTGATTAGGAAAACCTGTGGAGCCAGCCCAGTATAGGAACATTTGCTTGATGGTGAGGTGAGTGGCGGTGGTGTTAAAGACAGAACTTCATGGACTAGGCCGTAGGCGTATTGGTGGTTATGTTGCACCAAAACAACTGGTCAGGCCTATGTTTTTGCACAATTTCCGCCTTAACGGACTTTTCTCGGACAGGTGCTGGGTTATTTCTGAGCTTCTTCCTCTCCCATCTCTATTTGATGTGTGCGTAAAAGTGAAACGGATGAGCAAGTTCTGAATCAGTCGTTGCAAACTTAACTTTCAATTTTGGACGCGCGCTAGGTTTCCCACGCGGTTTGGAAGATGTCTGAAAGATCGCAGAGTCCGGAGTGCCAAATCCGGCCGTATGACTTCAGCCGGACCAACCCTTGCACCCAGGTTTTGGGTCATGAGACTTTGGGCAGCGCTGCGTCATTCCAGTTTCCTCACAGCGTCCTACCAGACCCGAGCCTCCTCTACAACAAAAATGCTTATAGTGGCATCACACCGGCATCCGCGCAGACCTTTTTCCCTTTTCCACCCGTCACCAGTGACTATAGGGGATCCGAGCTGCAGACTGGAGATTTTGGGCAACCCAAGTACTGGTATCCCTTTGCTGCGCCCGAGTACACCAGCCAGGTACCCGGCGCTACAGCAGCTACCCAGCCTACAAACCTGAGTCCCCCTATAGCCGAGACCCGGGAGCAAATGAAACTACCCGACATAAAGACGGAGAAGGACCTCGATGAGGACTACTCAACGGAGACAAAGATTCAGCAATACCCAACGCCGCAAGCCTCCGCCATGTCCCATGGAGTCTTCTACTCTCCGGCCTGGAACCCCTCCTTCTGGCCCGGGATCACCCACATTACACCACCTGGCAGCAATAATCAAAATCCTTCAACATCCTCTGCATCTTCACCATCTATGTCCCCTTCACCCCCAAGCAACGGGCTTTCAGGGAGCACGTTTTTCAGCGTGAACACGACCCAGGCTGCCGCCGGGCCCCAGACGCAAAACCCGGCCTCTTCCACGCGAAGCAGCGGGTCCTCCAGCGGCGGGTGCAGCGACTCTGAGGAGGTAGGAACAGTCATTGAATTAGGACTCCAATTTTAACCAAATAAGCACTGTACCATTTTGTGAGAAGCAATGCAACTTCTAGGGGAACCTCTTAGAAATGACTCCAATGCCACCTAAAAATGTGCCCAAGTTTTCCATCTCAATGTTTTCATATTTTAAATGGTCTTGCTCAGGAGAATCTTTCCACGGAAGAACTGGAGCAGTTCGCTAAGGAGCTGAAACACAAGCGCATTACCTTGGGTTTCACTCAAGCTGATGTTGGCCTTGCCCTGGGTAACCTTTATGGTAAGTGGTTTCCATTGTAGATACTGATTTGTGCATTTTCTAGTTCAGAGTTGTAGTTCTAGTCCAGGTAATTTACACATAAAAAAAGTCCAATGCAAATCTGTAAAATCGTCATGACAAAGACCCCAGTCATCCGAGAACTAGTCTATAAACACTTTATGGCGGGCTAGTCCAGTTGGACACATTTTGGGAATTTGTATTTTGGTGTAGATCAGGACTTTATTAGGCCTTGACCTACATCACTAATAAAGGAGCATCTGGTCAAGTGTATCCAGATTTGTCAAGTATCACTTAAACTGTCAACAGTTTAGAAGAAAACAGATTTGGACTCTGCTGGCGTTGATGAATCTCACATCATAGTTTGGGCTTTTAAGTTAATGATCCTTAAACTTATTGTGCTATGTGAAATTTGTTTGTGTGTAGGTAAGATGTTCAGCCAGACGACCATTTGCCGCTTTGAGGCTCTTCAGCTGAGCTTCAAGAACATGTGCAAGCTGAAGCCCCTTCTTCAAAGATGGCTGAATGAGGCAGAGACCTCGGACAATCCCCAGGATGTAAGTCTGCTACTCTGACATCTGCCGATTAGTTTACAAGACAACAGATGATCGCCAAGCTTCTTGGGATCATTGGTCTTTTTAGGCCTGACTTCCTGCTGAGCAAACCTGAGTCAAGGCCCTCTACTCTTGTGATGTGTAATATGCCACCTAGTGGCCATCATTGAGCAGTTTAATGATGGGACACCTTATTTGAACCTTGAACACCCTCCCCCCCCCCCCCCATATGTGATGTCTTTTTTTATTTAGCATACACATCTTCATAAAAAATGCTGTATTCAACACTGCCTGAACCCATAGTAACGTGTTTTTCGTTCCTCAGATGTACAAGATTGAGCGAGTATTTGTTGACACCAGAAAGAGGAAGAGGAGGACCAGTCTCGAGGGAGCTGTGCGCTCGGCTCTGGAGTCTTACTTTATCAAGTGTCCCAAGCCGAACACCCAGGAGATCACACACATCTCAGACGACCTGGGCCTGGAGAGAGATGTAAGTAGAAGCTCTAAAAGTGATGCCATTTGTGTTTTTTGGAGGGTGGGGTGGTTGTGTCTGGTTGGTCCAAGTCTTTTTTTTTTATTTTTAAAAGACATATGCTGTTCCTGGCAGGTCGTACGTGTTTGGTTCTGCAACCGAAGACAGAAAGGAAAGCGCCTGGCCTTGCCACTAGATGATGAGTGCGACGGCCAGTACTACGAGCAGAGTCCTTCCCCACTGAACATGGCCCCCTCCCCCATTCCCAACCAGGGTTACCCTGCTTCCAGCTACCACGGTGCCCCTCCTCCCACACTCTACATGTCCCAGCTTCATCGGCCTGACGTCCTGAAACAACCTCTGCACCCTGGACTAGTTGGTCACCTGACTGGATAAACGTGCTCAGGTAGTCCAAGCCAGAACCACAGATTGCCTTCCCAAGCCTCTTTCCAACCTCACCAAGCTGAAGACATGCCTCTAAATGCTGTAATCAGATGGACCGCTCATATTGCCGTATTGTGGGATAGAAACATTGCAAGTGTGGAGGCTCCTCTTCTGACCACAGTGGTGAGATGGATCGAAGTGGTTTCTTGTTCCTGTAGTGATGACACTTAATGAACTACCATGGGCAACATCCTCGTACCATGACCTGCAACTCCAACAACTGCTGACTTCAAACTTATGAAACATTTTAAACTGAATGTGCCTTTCTGTTTTTTTTGTATTCTTAGATATTTCATAGTAAGTTATTCCATAGGCTTTAATCATTGCAGGTATAGATCAATGCAAAAGTGAGATTTGGTGCTGAAGAGGTCCAGGTGTGGGGTTGATGGTTTTGTAAATGCGAGCAAGGTTATAGCCAGGGTATTCCCTCTGTATGCGAAGTCCTTGGCAGGTTTTCTGGGGTGCAGATGAGAAAAGATCTGGGTTATCGAAGGAATAACAATGTGAAGGCTTGAAACCAAATTCATCTTGACAGTTTAGTCAATGTTTGTGCAATACTTGGTGTCATATCTGAATAGAGCAGCTGCAATATTTGCCTGAACTGTCAGTCATTGAAATGGAAAATGCAAATTCTTTAATTTTTCCATTGCTTTTGCACAAAGTTGCTTTTGTAATGTTGAATATTATGTTTTTATTTTTTTATGTCCCGTTTGTATACCAAACCCAGATTTTGGCCCTATGGTTGATTATCATCGACATCTTTGACCACTATTTTATATCGTCAATTTGGGAGGGGGGTGTTGAGATTCAAAATAAATACTTTGAGGGAATATGATTAATGACTGACTTACAATTGTCTTAGCTGCTAATCTGCCAATTGCACACTGTCAGTATTTTCTCAATGTCTCAGGTGAATGGCAGTAAGAAGTCTGATTTCAGTCAATGGTGTCAAATTTGTATTTCAATTTTCTTTTGTAGGGTTTTATGTTTATGAAATGTTTAACACTAGATACTATAAGTCAAGTTTGGGTGCTTATTTGAGTATTTCTAATGTCTGGTCTTTTTAAGAAATATTTTACTTGGATGACTGTAGTTTGTAGACATTAAATACTATTTAGTCACTCCTCTTGACTATACCTCACATGACTTATGTATTAACAAGACCCAAACTTAAAGCTTTAGTGCGTAACTTTGATATCCATGAACGTCTGTTACATTCAAGCCGTTGCCGAATGAGTTGCTACAAAGCTAATTAAGACTAACGGCTCCAACCAACTCTATTTCTCAGTATGGCTATGTGCAGAAGATTGTCTCGTCCGGTGACTTTCATGCACAGAAAATTTAAGTGAAGATAATTACCTCTTCTGAGGAGTTCATGTTTTCTTAATCCGCCATGTCCTCCTTGGTTACTAACAACTGCGTGGAGGAGGGTGGGGGCTGTGCGCGATCATAGAAGGCTTGTATCACGTGGATGCGCCGACAGTTTTGTTGTTACTTAAAATTCCTCATGGGGGAGACAGAAACTATGCACTATAGCTTTAAGGGTTGTCAACATTGACAAAATCCAAACCAGTCATTTCAGTATTAAACATTTTGTCTCAAATAATTTTAAACATATTTTCTAATGTGACTGTACATTCAAAGACACTAACCAGTAGTTTTTAATGTAACATTTTCCTGACATTTGTTTGATTAAATAATTTATTGAAATGTTAGCTACACTGAAGTTTTAAATCAAAACACCCTTAACATTAAATGTATCTGCATCTAGGAATCAAGTCAAACTGTTGAAACTGTCCATTTGTTGAGAGATGTAAACTGCTGAAGTTTTTTTCTCCAGTAAAATTTGTTTATGTCCCACCCTTTTGTTGGCCAGTTGCAGCTTAAAACAAGCCTAACTCCTATGGTCAACCCCTAAATTTACGACCATATGGATGCAGACAGTCTGAGGAACCGAACAGTGAGGAAACTTTCTTTGGTCTTAATGAGGAATCTCAACAAACTGAATCATTGCTCAAAGTAGCTGAAAATACATCGGTAGTAGGAAGTAGTTCATGGTGTTTCCTGCAATAAGACTCCGTGACGATTTATCTCATGTAAACCCTCGATTTTATTAGCAATGGAAGATGATCGTGAAAGAAACGAAACCAGCCCAAACTTTATGAAACGACAACCTTGAACAGCTTCAATCCACAAACCTGAAGAAACGATGTAAATGTGAAATGACAAACATGGCTTTTTGATATCCAATTCAACACTGCCTGAAAATATAAACGCTTACATTACTGTATTTGCAGCAGTGTGGAGTTTGGTGTCAATTTCAAGATTTCAAGATTTCAAATAATTCTTCCAAAACACTAACATGTTCTCTTCCAACAGGAACATTTAGTCAATCACTGCACAATGTCATACAAAACACTAACATCACATGGCATTACAGAAACTGCATTATTTGATATGTGTCAGGTCTGTCCTTATACAATAGACAATAGTATATTGTATTGACCATAGATTGTGTTTTGCACTGCAGTTTCTCTTGAAGCCTCTACATTTTTGTTTTGTTGGGTTTAGTAAATGCATGCATTTTGTTTCTTTTGCTGCAGAAATTCAATACCAAAAATGAATGACCCATCTCAGAGTAGCTTTATAGAATGTACGGTCTATGAAAAAAAGAAGACAGAGACAGAATTGTCCTGGTACTCGGCTTCCTCTGCCTCGTGCAGGCATTTCCCTCCTTTTTTTGTGTTCATCTATATTGTTCAAATAGGACCTCTTTTATGTTCTACCATATGGTCATGCCATTGAAAGAACCTCAACACCTGAGTGTGTTTCCTAGATGGGAATCAGTTGTGGTTGATCTTTTTGCATAGCTTCAATCAGCTGTTTCTCAGTAGCAATGGAATAAAATGGAGGGAGTATATTTGTGTTTATTTGTGAACAGCTGTTCACTTTGACTTTAGCCTATAAGTTAGTTTTAGAACATTATGTTATCTGTTCTGACATACAGTGTGAAAGCATTTGCAAATTGGTCAGTAAAGATCCATTGTTTTGGTCTTGGTTGAGCTTGTGTGTAAAAGAAGTTCAAGCATTTTAAATTTGTGTTAACTGTATGCATTTTGTGTCAAAGCAACAAGAAATGTGTTAAATGTATAGCCTACACAGACGGATGTTGTGCTAACTGTGTTAAGAGTTTAGGAAAGTTCTTAAAAGTATTGAAAAAATTGTCATAGTGATCGGAAAAAACTGTATTAAAGTTGTTCATGTTTTTGGGACCCTCAATTTCAATTCATTACCTAGGCTACATTTAAGAGTTTTCTGTTATAAAGGCCTCAGCCACTGTGTGTCGAACGAAGACCACTCAGAAGTATAATGGATGTAGCCTACTTTAATAAAATTACATCAGACTGTCAGTGCCGTTTACAGTAACGTTTGTGCGGGTTGGGTGTCCGCACAGTACATGTTGACTGGGACTCATTGCACAGTATACAGTATACGCTATAGGCCTGTGTTTATATCAGTGCCCTCAAAGTGGACTGGACTATAAATTTAGAAGAAATACTCAACTTTATTGGAAATACACTTCTTTGCTTTCTTGCAGAGAGCTAGATGAGAAGATAGTAAGATGATAATATTCTCAAATCTGTATGAGAAATGTGAAGCTACATCTGATTAGCTTAGCATAAAGACCGGAAACAGAGGGAAACAACTAGCCTGTCCAAAGGTAAAAATAATAATAATCTTAAACTGTTACCACAATTTAACACGTTATATTTCATAACTTTGGACAGCCAGGCTAGCTGTTTCCCAGTGTTAGTCTGTGTGCTAAGTTAAATTAGCCGGCTGATGGCTGTAGCTTTGTATTTATTGTGCATACATGAGAGTGGTAACGTTATCAATCCTCTCATCTAGCTATCTCATGGCAAAAAAACCTGAATAGCATTTCCCAAAATGTCAAACTATTCTTTTTTGGGCATTTTTAGGCCTTTCTTTGACAGGACAGCTGAAGACATGCAAGGGAAGAGAGGGGGGTTGGGGAACGACATGCAGCAAAGGGCCGCAGGTCAGAATCGAACCCCGGCCCGCTGCTTCAAGGAGTAAACCTCTACAGTACATATGGGCACTGGCTCCACCAACCGAGCTATCCAGACACCCTCAAACTATTCTTTTAATCCTAGAGAGGTCAGGTGTTTGTTTGATGTAAAGTGCTACGGATATCAGTGCTAGAGATATAATTCATATTGTTCTTAATATCAAGTAACGTTAGTTGAAGCATGTTAGTTGTGTGCATATATGTTTCCACAGTGTCCTTGGCCAAGGTTTCCTAAATCTCAATTATGCTAATTGGTCAAAAATGTGGTGACACATTAATCACAATTATGCAAGCTCAAGTGTTATTAGCATTGACCCAGGCCTCTAGGTTGGAGTAAACTTTTTCCTGAGGTAAACAGTTGTATTGTGAGCAGATCTTACACAGTCTCTCCCTCCAGTCTGTGTACAGCTTTACTCTCCACTCATGTTTCCAGGAAAAATATTCACTGTAGCGTTTTTTGTCCTCTGCAAGCTGTTGTAGATACTTTCCTAGGTCTTTGACCGATGCAAACTCATCAACATGGATGAAAGAATGAGGTGGAGCCACAGCTTTGTAGTCGCCTAATGACGGTCCCAGGACGACAGGCACGGCCCCGCCTTGGTAAGCATTCCTCCACAGCTTCTCTGTGATGTAATCTTTGGTGACTGAGTTCTCAAAAGCCAAATAGAAGTAGCAGCGAGAGATTGTAGGTAAGAGGCTGTTGGAGGGAAGGGGTGTATTTGTCCAACGACCGTAAACCTTCACTGGAACTATGGCATTGAGCTCTTTGTAGAATTTGCTTCTTTTGTGGTGGCTCATGTAGTTGCTGACCACCCAACAAACCAGGAAGCTCTTATTCAGAGGGACTTCTTCCACCAGATGTCCTTCAGCCTCCTTTGGTAGAAGCTCCCCATAGGGTACAGTGATATCAGCATCCCTCCGGTAGGTTATGGTCATGTTGAAGATATTTGCATACTGATGCAACTTTCCCTTGTTATTAGAGGCTTCCAAGGACATCCAGGCCCACCTCTGGCCCTGTGGCCGTGGAAGGTCAAGGGGCAGCTTTTGGCGGCCCAGTGCCAGCTCTATGTTGTGGAACACCACCACATCAGCTGAGGGGAACAAGGAGCGCTGGTCCACCAATCTACAGCGAGGGATGCGGTAGAGGTCCCAGCACACGTCACCTATCAGGTTGAATGACCTGCCGAAGGGCCAGTACCACAGCAGGATGGTGACGTTTCTACTGCTGCTACAGTTATGGGAGGTGGAGTGATTTATGGCGGTCAGGGCCTGGAATCCTTCCCGCCATCCATTAAGAAGCCACAGCAGTAAAACACAGAGAAAAGCGAGGAGGAAGCTCTTCTTCATTGAGCTGAGTACAGTCTTCATAGTGTTATCACACCCCTGTCACAAAAGGAATTAAGAAGTAGGATTATAAAGGAGCAATGAGGTTTTGTGGCTTTACCATTTGTCTTAAACAGTTGTTAAATGGTCATATTGGGGATTTTTGCAGGTTTAAGCCTTTTTGGTCCAAATCACAAATACTTGACATCACAACCACTAAGCAAACTATGCTGCCATTTTTCAGAAATGTGGATGCATTTTTCTTAGTGTTTCATGCATCCATTAATTTCCATTATACATATTTCATTTACATTATATAAAAATCATTGCTGTAACATTATGCAGCACAGATCTTTAAAATCAATCTGTGGATGCCAGATGGTGTAGGCATTAAGGCACTGATGATAACCGTAAACGTTGCCAGTTTGAGTTTGGCTGGGGATCTTTGGTGCATGTCATTTCCCGTCTCTCTCCCCTCATTTCCTGTCATCTCTCTACTGTCAACCAGTGGCATAAAGTGTCTGCAAAATTAGTATGTAGTATGAATGGAACGGAAGTATGATTGGAAACCAACGACCAATTTAGAATTTAGCACATCTTTACAATACAAAAAAAATAAAGTTTAAAAGTTCTGTCCAAAATCCATACAAACCTCTATCTATTTGTGCTTTTTTTTCTTTCTTTATCACATTGACATCTTTAGGCTCTCAATTAAATGATATCCGTATCTGCTGTAATAACAAATAGTATTCACTATTCCTTTAACCTTTTGGGTATGAAAACAGTGGAGAATTAGAGTCACCCCTGGACAAACAGTTTGGCTTAATGTATACATGAAAAGTAGCCCAACGTATTTAGGGACAACATTTCATCATAATATTTTTAGTGCTACATCAAGTTTACAATCAAAATGTACTCAAGGTTACAACTGGAGGCCCACAGACAGTAACACTGCAGTTGGTGAGAGCATGACCTTTCACTACAGTTTTATATTGTCGCTATGACAATCTTTTCAATTCTTTTAACAGCTTTTCTAAACTCTTAACGCACCAACACACCTACAACACACAATTGGCAAAACAGTTAATTTCATTCTCAAAATCACACATTGTAAACTAAACTCTAACACTTATTTTCAAAATACAATAATCCACTAACACAATGTACTATGTCTACCAAAACAATGCAATCATGTCTCAAAATCAAATATACATACATACATAATAAATACACTAACACATGTTCTCTTCCAACAGGAACATTTAATCAATCACTGCACAATGTCATACAAAACACTAACATCACATTAGTGTTTTGTATAGAATTACAGAAACTGCATTATTTGATATGTGTCAGGTCTGTCCTTATACAATAGACAATAGTATATTGTATTGACCATAGATTGTGTTTTGCACTGCAGTTTCTCTTGAAGCATCTACATTTTTGTTTTGTTGGGTTTAGTAAATGCATGCATTTTGTTTCCAATCCAGGGGATATATCAATTTACAATATGAACAGCTGTTCACTTTGACTTTAGCCTATAAGTTAGGTTTAGAACATTATGTTATCTGTTCTGACATACAGAGTGAAAGCATTTGTAAATTGGTCAGTAAAGATCCATTGTTTTGGTCTTGGTTGAGCTTGTGTGTAAAATAAGTTCAAGCATTTTAAATGTGTGTTAACTGTATGCATTTTGTGTCAAAGCAACAAGAAATGTGTTACAGTTTTTTCCGATCGCTGTGACAATTATTTCAATACTTTTACCAACTTTCCTAAACTCTTAACACAGTTAGCACAACATCCGTCTGTGTAGGCTATAGATTTAACACATTTCTTGTTGCTTTGACACAAAATGCATACAGTTACAGTTTTTTCCGATCGCTATGACAATTTTTTATACATTTAACACATTTCTTGTTGCTTTGACTGTAACTAAAACTGTAATTGTATAGCCTACACAGACGGATGTTGTGCTAACTGTGTTAAGAGTTTAGGAAAGTTGTTACAAGTTTTGAAAAAATTGTCATAGCAATCGTAAAAAATTATAACATACATAAACAGCTCAACCCCAACTCAACAGAAACTTGTGTATAAGCTTCCATTTTGCTATATAGACAAAAACGGGAAATTAAGCTTTAAGAGAATATAATAAGTGCTGTTGCCTAATCTGAAAAACCCACATTAGGATCCACCCATTGACATTATTTTACAATCGGTCACCACTTTTATACAAACATTTCATGCTGTTACTTTTTACATTTTTTCTGTAGGGGAGAAAAGAATGAAATAATTGTTCAAATAACAAACTAAACATTTCAGTTGATTATTATTTAATGAATTAGCATTTATCAAATATATAATTCAATCATTTAGTCATAGAAACAAGTTGCTAACTGCTGTACAGTATGTGTTTTCTCTTGGGAGCAGAACTGTGCAAAAGACATTTAAATTGTAGGGTCTCACTCTGTGTAAGACAAGGAAAAGCCCTTTAACTGAACAGTGTGCAAATAAGGAACTAATGAAGATTCACACAGGAAGAGGGAAACACTAAGAACTTAGAGCTGTTGAGAGTACTACAAAACCAGTAAGACTTTTTTTTGTTTGTGTGTTTTTTTTATACTAAAAAACAAACATAACAAAAATACTAGACGAAAAAGCAAGCGCACATAGCAGAAAAACACCAAAACACAGTACATAATTATATACATATTTACAGAGATGTATAGTAATGAAGTAGAACTACTTCACTACTGTACTTAAGTAGAACTACTTCACTACTGTACTTAAATACTAAAAGGCTGTATCTGTACATATTTTCAATGAGTTTAATACTTTTACTCCAATACATTTTTTATGTGCTGCATCGTTAGGCTAAACATTTGAAATAATATAAACAATATGATATTCAAACTTTTGACTGCTTTCTTTAATAACTACACAATTTTTAGTAGACTGGTGGACCAGCGCAACACAATACTTGTACTTTTACTTTCAGTACTTGAGTAGTACATTTTAAAATAAACTACTTGCAATACTTAAGTACAAAAAATGTTGAATACTTTAGTACTTCCACTTAAGTGTGGTGCTTAAAGAGCACTTCAACTTCTACTCAAGTCACTTTTTTGATAGAGCACTTGTACTTTTACTCAAGTCTGGGTCTCTAGTACTTTATACATGTCTGCATATGTATTACTTCATCCTGTGGACTTTATTAAACTAGGATGGGACCTCAAAATGATAACTGTCTAAAGGTTCTAAGACCACAGTGTTTGCAGATATTGACTTTTCTGTCTAAAATCATAGAACTAGCAAGATGTTTTTCTTCCTCAAACCACCGCACAACAGCTCAAACCACATCACACCACACCAGAACTAGAACATTTAAAACTGTTGCACTTGTTATCTTATACCATAAAACAGTGCTCACTTAAAGTTTATTTCATTCCCTTTCTTGTGAGACTTAAATATTTACCTACTTCCTAAGAACAGTTTAGTGATTTATCATATAATGAGAAAGTGTAGTTTCTGTAACACATTAGTGTACAGAGACAACTATATACACACAGTCTTTGCATAAGAATACTTGCCAGCAGAGGTGATGATGATTCGATTTTATTACAATCATTCATTTATAAGTGAACCTCTTTAGTTGAGACTTTAAGACCAACTGTGAAAAGGATGTGGTCAAAGATTTCTGTTGGCAGTGACACTGTTCTCCTCACTGGCTGCTGTGGAGCGATAGAAGGTGCAAAGGGCACATCCATTTACTTTCAATCCTAAATGTATTTATTAACAGACTAAACTATCAGCTTCGGCAGACACTGATGATTTTGTACCGCTTGCCATAATGGGAATACAAAAGATATGTGGAAAACAACACATTTCAGTAGTCAGAAAACCCCAAGCTTCCTCAAACTTACCTGATCATGAGATGAGTGGTCTGTCCTTCGTCCTCAGTCACCACTGATACAATGTTTGGTTGCAGCTGGTAGGAATGTGATGGTGAGCTTGTGGCTCTATAAGAGATTGTTGAATGTGATTTAAGATCAGCATCGTGCTACGTGATATGAGAAGGTGTTTGGTGCATGTGTGCACTGATGGTAAAAGAGGAAGTGTTGAACGGAATGAAGATGGGGGTTACACAAGGGTGAGCACACGCCATTGAGTTGTCAGTGTAGCTATGTTGTGAAGAGTAAAAAAGATTACCAAAATGTAGTTATTTGGTATTTATTGACCACATAAATCTGGATGTTTTTTTTTAAGTTAGTGCTGGATGTATGGTGGGTTGTAAAAAAGTGTGTCCTTGATACAAATGAATGACCAGAAAAAGCATTGATGTGCAGGGTAATAAGCACATTTTGACAAAGGCACTGAATGGTAAAATGGCCTTATGTTTCTTTTTGTAAGGACTGTGTGCATGTGTGGTTCATGTTTTGTAATCATTTGATTCGTTTCTGTTATTAATCATGCTTTTTTTCTTTTACAGTTATAAATTCCACTTACACAGTTATAAACTTTAGTGCATTAAAACATGACATGATCTCCAATCACAAATAATCTTCCACGCAGACTGAGCAGCAAAAAGCTGTTGTGCTGTTTGAAGATGTAAAACTACATTCACACCGCAAGTCTTAATGCTTAATTCGGATTTTTTGCTCAGATCCGATTTTTTGTTTGGCTGTTCACATTACCTTTTAAAATGTGGCCTATATCAGATTCCAGTGTGAACTGTTTGCGGTTTCGAACTGACCCACATGCGCAAAAGAACAATTAAAGTTAGGGATGTTATGGAGGAAGTAAGCATTTTCGCATTTTTTCGCATTTTAGCATTTTTTTTAAATTTCATAACAATCATCACTTTTATTCATGATCTTAGAAGAAAATACATTATCTATCTTTAACACAGTTGTAATATGTACTGTATATATTTTTATTTAACTAAAACAATGCACTGATGGTTTCTTGTTTGTTTACAGCTGTCCTGCAGCTGAGCTTCACATCTTACGAATATCTGAACAGTACAGAGACAGGACTAAATTATCTGTGTGACAGCTTATACTGCATTTGCTATCAAAACCGTGTCCAATCCAAATCCTAAAATGCAGCTTCAATTTATGTCAGGTTTACAGTTGTGCTTTCATTAATGTCTAATGTATTGCACCATCATCTGCTAGCTAACTTTTTTTGAAACTAACAATTACTATTTTTACTTTCATAATATTCAGTTTCACAGTTTATTTATACAATGTCTATCTTCATTGTATGTATACTGAGCATCTTGGGCACAACAGTTCAATCTTATGTTATATTCTTTCTGAATGCTACACTTCATTAAATCTCCTGCAGGACCCACACAAACTCTGCCTACTCCACATTCCCTATCCCCCCTGCATTGCTATTTCTCATCAGTCCACCAGATGGTGGACTTTTCCTACTTTCCCCATCACCTGATTGCTCCACCCATTTCTACGCCTGCATTTCATTTCATCATGAGCCTCTCATTTCATACTCCAGCCTACTTCCATTCATTCCCTGCTGAACCATTAAACATGAACATCATGAACATGACTCTTTTCCAGAACTTAAACCGACTTTGCCCTTTATCTGAACCTGCCTTCCTGCCCTCCTGTATCTGAACTTTCCTGTCTGTAAGCCTTTATACAACTCCAGGTTTGAAATAAATCATTGAACTGTCGCCTTCATCTGCATTTGGGTACTATCCCTTTTTCATTTATCACCGCATTGTGACATTGTATCATTGTGATCATTGTATTTTTTCTTATTGAACTCCTCCTTTTATACATTGTTTAAGACCACTTAAACAATGTCAAAAACAGTGAATATATTTGACTTATTTTAACATAGTGTTTGTTTTAGTAAAGATAAGGCTGCAATATATCCCAGTGGTTCCCATCTTAGAGGTTGGATAAATTAAGACACAATAAGAAAATAAACATTTTCATTTCTGCTACAGAGCTTATTTTTATTTTTTAATGTGCAATACTAGATAGTGTCCCTCTTGATGCTTCTAAAAACCATTAAAATAAAACAATCTTAATGTAATGTAAAACTGATAGGAGGGTTTTTAAGGGCTGTGAGTGGGAGTTTATTTACATAATCTTTCGGATTTAGTCAACAACAACAGCAACAAATAACCCAGTAGCTTCTGTTTTGTTTCTGTCAGTGTTACCAGGGATGATTGAGTTGATAGAAATGAGAACACCACTCAGTGAGATCTCTTCATAACGATACTGCATATTAAATTATTTTAATTCACCTTGTACAATCTATGACTCCAATTTGTGGATTCCACAGCACAGAGTCATAAGTGACTGTCAATCACACCCTCATGATTTCCTCTCTGGTGTGTCCACGCCTATGAAATGACACTTTCTGGTTTGGCTTAAGCCATATATCTCCATCAATCTGTTTCTTTCTGACCTTTATCTCACTTCTCTTAGCTCCTCTTAGTCTCTCTTTATGACAACTTGCGACAACGTTGCTTTGTTTCTGCCTCCTCTCTCTAACCCTAGGTGAATACCTGCAAGCTGAGAGCATTTTCTGCCAGTCATAAATGCTGATGAACAACTGAATGTAGGCTGTGAGATCTTGGCAAAACAAACACATCAAACTGAGAGGACGACAGGAAACAAGCAGGAGACACACAAAAACATTATTGACAACTCAGAGAGCGAGAGAGGCAGATATGGAGGCAGGTGTTTTATTTCCAGTGAGATGTGTTAAACTGCCCTCAGTGTGACAATTTTTCCAATTCTCAGTATCTTTTTGACATGAGAAAATACGCCCCAAAGTATGTAAACACTTGTTCTGAAGCTGTTTTATTGTGTAATGGTTAGTTGGAAACTCATAATCAATACTATGATATTTTAGCAGTTCCTGTTTCAACACGACAATCCCTCCATGCACAAAGCCCGGTCCATAAAGAAATAGTTTTTCTAAAATAGATTCTGAGAGTTTCTCATTAATGCCCTTGAGGCTGAATGGGACCAAATCCCTGCAACCAGGTTGCAAAAATCCTGTGGAAAGCCGGAAATCAGAAGAGCGGAGGCTTTTGTAGCAGCATATTAATGCCCTTAGAATAAGATGTTAAACAATCACATATATTTGTAATGTTCACGTGTTTTACAAATTAAGCACTTGAAGGAAATAAACATAGGTGTGTTGTTTAATCATTGTAAATCAACATTTTAAATATACATTATTCTAGCTGTACAAATTATTCAAAGTCAACTGTGCAGTGCAAATTCTATGACTGTATTCAAAACGCACTTTACTATCTTGTGATTTCTGTGACATGCTAATAATGTAACTCATTTTAGTCAAAGTTACAGAGAGAAAACAGGGACAGACAGATATGGATAAAGATCAAAGTGGACAGACTGAGACACGTACAGATTGAGAGAGGCAGGTTTCTGTCAGAGAATATGCTGGAAGGCTAAGAGGAGAGATCCAGATATGCTGGTTTGACTGGAAAGGCTGGAGGGGTGTAGCAAGTCTCTCAAAGCGTGACAGGTGTGGTGAGAGACTAACAAAAAACAGTAACAGGCACACAGAAGAGAAGAGAGGGAGAGGTCAAACACTGAAATAAAAAAGAAAGTACAGGTGGAGTGAGGATAAAGCAGTGTTCTTGTATCCAGTGCTGACTGTGAGTATAGTCTTCAGTAACACATCTTACTACCAGTGACGTGTGTTTGAGTGTAAGAATCAGATTGCAAAAATAGGAATGTAAACTTCACAGTCACAGATTTAAAAATGTTTGACTTGTTTTTGCATTGACTGATTTGTGACACAGAAAGATGGCCGAGGCCCCGAAGGTTGAACTCTTCGTTAAGGTAAGACCTACAATAATTGTGATGTCTGTGTGTTTGAAATAAATCCTGCTTATAAACACTACAGATGTGGATAAAACAGTATAAATTCAGTGTCTGTTATTATACTTATGATATATTTGTTTTTAACAGAAAACATTCAGTAACCTTGTAGATAATCCTGTAATCCTTAGTTTCCTATTTTAATCTTAGCCCAACTTCCAGGAGCTTGGGTATTGTTTAGCTACATGATTTTCTGTTCTTTTTTTTTTTTTTAGCTCATACTGTCTTTCAAATATGCTGATGAAGAATGCTTAATCACACTATATCTATCTCTTGTTATTTAAGGACAGTATCAGAGTGGATACTTGTGGTGAAGAGTAGAAACTGAAAAGAGGCCTGTCCAGTTTGTTAACCTGTGTCCTGCCCTTTCAAAAATGCATTTGCCTCCATGCACACCTGTGACTTAATTATATCAGGCTGTAGTGGAAAATGTCTGCTATAGCAGAGACACTATCTAAATTCTGGGTTTTTTAATATCTGGATGTAAAGCAGCCTCAACTCTCCATTTGAAATTCCTCAGCGGTTAGTTTAAACTGTCAGAGCAATGCAGGCTCGACAAGAATGCAGGTATTCATAATCTGGCTAGATACATTACAGTGCTGATGCAAGAACCAACTTAGCATTGTCCCATTTAAAAAAAAAAAGTTTGCTTCTATTGTCACTGTTGTGTTTACAAATGAATGTCTGTTTGTCTGTCAGGCCAGTGTTGATGCTGAGAGTGTGGGGAACTGCCCTTTCTGTCAGAGACTCTTCATGATTCTTTGGATGAAAGGGGTCAACTTTACCCTCACCACTGTAGACATGAAGAGGTGAACATTCTTTTTTTCTTTTTTTGTAAAGTTAGTGGTCTTGTCTTTGACACTGACAGAGGTTTGACACATACAACTTACAGTATATTGTGATGGAATACAACAACATGCAGCAACTCCCTTTATGATGTACTCACAACAAAAATAAACATTGCAATATTTTCTAAAGTTACATTTATGGCAATTGCATTTTATCATAGTTTGTCTTATTGTTCACACACACTATATTTCAACGAGAGGTTGATGTGATGCATACTGTACAGCTCACAGGACAATGCTTAATGTTAAGGTTGGAAGGGGAATGCACTTCAATATATCATTCATCCATCCAGAGTTCAGACAGGGTTGCAACCTATGGCAGCACACATGGGTGAAAAGGGTACAATAGACAAACACATATACAGTATTCTTTTTTTGTAAGATTTTGAGTTTAGGAGGAAATGAGGGGGTGAGGGTGTCCTACAGACAGCACCTTGTCCTGAAACCGTAAACACAAGTTAGGAAATGTATCCAAAGTAAATGTGAAGAAACTGTTAAGGCAAACTGTAAGGCCTATAAAAGTGATCTTATTATTCCTTTCTTACTCATTTGTCATTTTTATTATTTGACGAACTTTGGGGAAGCTAAACCTTGTTTGTTGTTTGCTGTTCTGTTGCAGGGCACCTGATGTGCTGAAGGCTCTGGCTCCAGGCTCTCAGCCTCCCTTCCTCATCTACAACGGTGAGGTCAAAACGGACACTAACAAGATTGAGGAGTTCCTGGAGGAAAAGTTAGCCCCACCACAGTGAGAAGACTATAGTATATAGTAGAATATGTTTTCTGTCAAGTATTTTTCACTTCTTAAACACACTGAATATCTCATTCATCATCGCATTGACACACCCCCATCACATTTTTATTCTATCAATGGCAGGTATCCAAAATTGTTCTGTCGATACAAAGAGTCCAACGTTGCCGGAGAAGACATCTTCCGAAAATTCTCAGGATATATAAAGAATCCCAATCCTGGATTAAATGACAGTAAGGACATTAGTTGGATACTTCAAAAATGAATTTACATTTTTTTTATATAGCCACATGATGGAGACCTGGAGGATAACAAAAGCCTGTTACACCTTTCTGACTTTCAGTGCTGGAGAAGAAATTTCTGTCAACTCTGGTGAAGCTGAACATGTACCTTGAGACGCCTCTCCCTCACGAGCTGGACAAGAACCCAAATGCCACTGAGTCTTCACGCCTCTACCTGGACGGTGACACCCTCACCTTGGCAGACTGCAACTTGCTTCCCAAACTCAACATTGTCAAGGTGAGCAGAGTTCAGCAGTATAAAAAAAATTATTTTCATCATTGGGACAGAGATCTAGTTTATTAAAGAGGTGTTAAAAGTGTGAGCTGTTCCTGGACTTTAAATTCTACTATCATGTCCTTTTTGCAAATAATAGAATCTTAATTCCCCCAGGTGGTGTGTAAAGAGTACCGCAACTTTGCCATCCCTAAAGAGCTGAAAGGTCTGACACGTTACCTGGATAATGCCTACAAACAAGATGAGTTTCGTTACACCTGCCCAAATGACTCAGAGATCCTCATTGCCTACCACTCTGTGGCAAAGTACCTGAACAAATAAATCAAGGGGGTGAGCTGAAGCAGTGTAAGTGAAAACACTTACAAAAGGTGACAAAATGCCTGAAAACTGTAAATTGATCTATGTTTTATTTGTGTCAAAATAAGAAAATTGTTTGCAGTGGCATGTTCAATAGTTGGCTTTGTATAAAGTGTTGTTTTCATCAATTGGGTTTTAATATATTTGCCAACTGCTACTTCACAGTTGCTTAATTATTTACAAATGTGTATTTGTGTATGTAGTGTTGCATGCTCTGGTTGTACTAATGTGGATTTATTCAGCCCCTGTAAAGATTGAGAAAGCACTGCAAATCCCAGAGGACATTTATGTTATGTTTCATTGTGCACGCATGTATTGTGCATGCATGCATTTAGATCATGTTGATTGCAATTTATTAATTACATTTTGACATGAAATCAGATGCATTTTTAAATCAAATATATTTTCAGACAATTACTAGTGTAAACATAAAAAAACAAATGGCCTTGGCTGTAGATAAGGCAGACTGTAAAGCTACACCCCTAAACATTTTTCAAGAGTCCATCCTCTTTGTGTATGTGTGTATGTGTGTGTGTGTGTGTTTGTGTGTGTGTGTGTGTGTGTGTGTGTGTGTGTGTGTGTGTGTGTGTGTGTGTGTGTGTGTGTGTATCTCAGTAGTGACTCACTTATGTAATGTAATGTAACTGAATAAAGAAAGGGCGAAGAAAAAGAAAACTATTTTGATATGGTAAACATTAATGAATGTGTGAAAAAGTTTGGTTTGGGTTGTAAGAATATTGAGTGAGTTTGCAATGATGTGGCATTAAAGTGAAAGCTATGTACATGTCAATGTCAAGAAAAAAATATATTTAGTTATATAGTATGTTGCCTGGAAGTTAATGAATGACATTATATGTAATAATAGAGTAGTAAGTAAATAACATGTAAGCAGCATTTACATGTAACTGGTCAAGGTGGTGTTAATTTAAACTACTTTATAGACAGAATGTCCCACTGGGGATCAATAAAGGTGTATCTTGTCTTATTTTACTTTTGGGTATTTTATTATACTGTATAACAATGCATTATATTTCATATGCTCAAGATTTAGAAAATCTTAATCTTTAAACTGGTAACGACAGCTGTCAAATAAATGTATTGAACTAAAAAGTAGCCTACAATATTTGCTATATAAAGTATAAAGCATAACATGATAATACTTACTCAAGTAAAGTACAAGCACCTCAGCATTGTAGCCTACTTAAGAACAATACTTGAGTAAAAGCACTTAATCACGTTCCACCATTTGATTTGATTAAAAGCCAACTTCTTTTGTTAGTGTTGTGTAAAGACCAATGTACCAATGACTATATACAGTCTATGGCAGGGGTCTTCAACATTTTTTAAGCCAAGGAGGACCCCTTATCTCAGAGAGAGACGGAGCAGGGACATCCTACTACATATTGTATAAAAATTAAGTTGCATATTAAACTGGCCTACGATAACGTGTGGGCGGCCTACCTGATTGGACAAGTGCTTTGAACGGTACCAAGGCAACAGCAAACATTAAAAACGCTATTGGTGGATGTATGAACATGGGCGGGACTAAGCAAGTGACAGGAAGCATACAGAAAACTTTGTTAGCTAGCTAACTATGCTCCATCGTTTGTTTGGCAATGTTACTAGCTTGATGCAGGACATCAACAATCTTCAAAAAGTAAGCCTACTGATTTCTATCCACTGATAATTTCATAATGGTTAGATGCGAAGTTGACTTTGGTTATTAAGTATGACTGGCACGACGGCTAACCTTAGACAGCCAGCTGCTGGCTAGCGTTGTTTTAGCTAACGTCAAGCTAACGTTGAACCTGCAACCAGTTGAAATCAACAACAGCCGCCTGTTATTGCGGGCTCATTATACTAACGTTAGCTTGTCGTTATGTTATGTCGTTATGTCCTATAGCTAGTCATATAGTTGTATTTGAATGAAGACACGAAGCCAGATGATTAGGGTGGCTGGCGGAACATGCTGCTAACTCACAAATTCATGTTCCTCTTTTCATAGTCTCCCCATTGTTCCTCCTGAAAAATCAATCAATTTGTGTTTCATATTAAATCGTACGAGGTACAACTTGTGAGCTTTCCATGAAACCTAACTTCCTCATATCTGCCGGCGTATTCTTTATTACCATTCTTGTTTTTACAGGATGGAATGCCATGGAGAGGATGATGGAGAATTGTGCAGATGGATGAGTTCAGTAAGCACCACTATTTATTTTAAAACAACTGGCATAACAGTGGTGACTGATAATTGGAATAAAGCAACTGTGCTAACCAAACTATGTTTTTAGGTGCTGGTTAACAGCAAAAATGACATCAGAGCACGAGTGCAACAGTTTGTGGAGGAAAGGATGCAGACCACCATGGTATGAAATAACAATTAATTGTGATAGCCTAGGCTTTCGACAAGCTGCATAAACGTGCTATGTCCCAAGGCCATACTGCTACAACATACTGTTTGTTTTGAGCATGTATTATAAGCTAATTTTCATGATATACTGTTACGTACAGTTATTATAGTACAATGAATCAATACTATGCTGTTTTGTACTAACATACCATGACTTTTAAATGTTACATGTGACTTTATTTAGTCTCTTTTTCCAGTGTGAATGCACTACATACTCAAAACCTGCTTTAAATTATTATGTGGTATTAAACTGGGACACAACTTTGGGATGTCAATGAATGATAATGAAGGAAAAGGTTACTAAACCAGCAGATAAAATGTCCTATTCTGTGGGAAACTACACTACAGTGAGTTTTCATGTGTCCACACTATTATTACAATGCTCTTGTTGGTCTTTCTAGCTCACAGGTGTGCTGATTGGAGCTGCAGTCGCAATCTCACTAATTGGGATTGTAGTACTCTTCCTTTACAGGAGATTCAAGCTTGCTCGTGAGTCATCCAACCTCTTCTTGAACTTCATACTTATTCTAATGCTATAATACATATTTTGTTCGTCTGCCCCTTATATGATAAGGATAAGGCTATTCAGAAAGTTCTATATTTTCTTTTTTAAGTTGTCTATAGAATGTGGTCTTAACATGGTTTTATCTGCATTTTGTTTTTTGGATTCTGTGTCAAGGTAAACAACAGCCTGGTGTACCTCAGTATCGCTTCAGAAAACGAGATAAAGTGCTCTTCTATGGAAGGAAGATGATGCGAAAGGTTTTACCTTTTTTTCCATTTCTATCACAGTCAACAGTCATACACAGATATTTACAGTTGGTTCATATCAGTACTACAAATTAGGTAAATAGGCTTTTATATGTATTTTAGGGCAGAAATTATGCAGTGAAAATTTCGAATTTCTACATTTTCCCTGCTTCAAACTGAATGTAATCCTGAGAGACTGAGTGTTTGTATCTTGTTGCACCACTGCATTAAACATACTCCACTGGCAATATAACCACTAAGGTTCCAGTCACTTATCATTGTAATGCATACTGATGCCGTAAGAATGAAAATTAATCGCATGCATTTAACTTAGTAATAAATGCAAATCCTCATGATAGTATAAACTCCTTACATTTAGTCAAGCATTTTTTTTATTCTTTTTTTTCTCCATCTGTCTCTATTGATAAGGTCTGCTGGTGTCTGCACACAAAATATATTTTTTCTGTGTGCCGGAAGCAACAGGAAAGTTTAAAGTCATAACTATTTGTTCAAACTGTTTTTTTTAAGGTTCAGACGCTGTCCTCCATTCCTCCTTCCACCTCTGCCTCAGTATCAAAGCAGCCACAGCGCATACGCAAAAGAACCAAAGTTCTAAGCATAGCTCGCAAGTATGCTCCAATAATACCTACCTAATAAATTTTGGGTGTGCAAGTGAATCCTTGAAACAATTTTTCCGATTTGTTTAACCCTTGTTTAGTGGAATTTGTTAAATATTGTTTTGTGCTTCAACAGAATCCTGAGGATCCGCAAAGATCCTCCCACCCTGCAGCCCAAGGAACCTCCTCCTTCCCTGCTGGAGGCTGACCTAACAGAGTTTGATGTGCAGAGCTCAAACCTGCCCTCCGAGGTCCTCTATATGCTGAAGAATGTCAGGTAGACAAATGTACAACATTTCTTTAAGATTTAGCCTCTCCTATTGTTTCTTTGGGATGTTTTCATAATGTGTGTGTTCTGCAACTTGTTGTAGGGTCTTGGGTCATTTTGAGAAGCCCCTGTTCCTAGAGCTGTGTCGTCACATGGTGTTTATCGAGCTGCAGGAGGGTGAATGTCTGTTCAGGCCCGGAGACGATGACGATAGCATCTACGTGGTCCAGGATGGACGACTGGAGCTCTGCATTCATGAGAACGTATGTGGATGGCATGTTGATTTTAAGTTAATTTTCTTTTCAGAAAATCTTTGTTCTGTGGTATAGTGGTTCTTGTGCACTTTCACATTTTATGAGTAGCTTACCTATAATATATTTATATAATATATTACACACAGTCATTTGATCCATTGTTAATAGACAAAAATATAAAATAGAGAAGAGAATCTTTAACATTTGTACAAGGCTCTTGTTTTTTTAGGCAGAGGGATAAACGTGAGTGAAATGTGTTTTTTCTTTTTATACATGATGATAAAACTGGGACAGGCCATCAGCGATGATGCCTCTGATCATTAAGACGTGAATTTTGTGTAAAGCAAAGGCACATAATCACTTTAATCAGTGTAGTGTGACTGTTTCAACATCCTCCTCAACCTTCCAGTACGCATTAGCATAGCTCATAATAAGATATGATCAGGAGAGGGCAGTAATGCAACACTTTTCTAGATCCAGTCTGCTGTTTGAGGATCAAGAAGTAGAAGAAAATTATGGCTCTTCACACTTTTTGTTTGTGTTTAAATGTCATGTCTGCTGCTGGCTTCTGTCAATATACACAAATTAGAAGTGCCATCTAATTTCATAGTTTAAGATCTCGCCATTGTGGCTAGTTTTTAATGTCCTCCTCCTATCCCACTGGAATCCTGCAGATTTGTTTGAACAATGCAATATATATGTGGCTTCACAGTAAAGTTTGAATAAAGATTGTTGGTGTCATTTCTTGTGTGTGTGTTTCCTGTGTTTTTTTTTAGGATGGTACAGAACCAGTGGTGAAGGATGTGGCCCCAGGAGACAGCGTCCACAGCCTGCTCAGTATTTTGGACACAATCACTGTGAGCTCCTTATTTCTCCATCTGCACATCAGACTAACTTCTCCACTTCTGTCCTCTTTTGCCCTCTGATCTGTTTGTGTCCTCTTTCCACTGTTCATATTTCTACTCCTGCTTCTCTCGTTAAGAGGCAATTCTTTTTAAACTTCCTGTTCAACTTAATTAGTTTGTCCTTTACACCCATATATCTGTGTCAAGTATTTCATTTTATGTTTTTTCCAGTGACATGCTCTGTTTTGTTTCTATTTCCTACTGTATGTTGTCATACTTTGTTTTGTTCCTCCATTAAGGTGATGGTCACAAATGTGTATTTGATTAGTCAACATCTTGGAAAAATTCGTTCAGAACAAATTTAATTGATTGGTTAGTAGGGCTGGGCGATATGGAGAAAATCAAATATCACAATATTTTTGACCAACCACCTCGATGTCGATATTCTAGGGTTGACAATTGGTGCTTTCACAAAATATCTTCCACATTTAGATTTTAGATCAATAATCATCAGCAATGTGGACATAATGTCTAAGTGGTTAAAGGTAAATAATAGAACAGCTAGAACAGTCTGGTAAATTCAGAAAAGTACATCACTTTACTGTAATGCAGCCTTTGAAACCAGGAAAAGCCTAAACTTACCATGTAACGATATTACAATTCTTCAAAATCTAAGACGATATCTAGTCTCATATCACGATACCGATATAATATTGAAATATTGCCCAGCCCTGTTGGTTTGTCTTCAGTACAAAAATTAAAAAATAAAACCAAGCTTGAAAAAACTTGCCGGTAATGGAAACTTTGATCATTAATCAAAGAAATGATAAATGATACAAATCTGTATCTTACAGTATGATACAAATTTGTTCTACATGTTTAAGATGCTACAAGCACAAAGAACAAGTTCATATAATAAAATTGAGATGTAAAACAATGCATAGTCTAATTCATTATTCCATGGACAGTTCTAAATAGTTGGCTATTAACACTAAAGTCTAAGATTTATGTGAGGTTTTAGTGACTGCGCTCTCTTTGCTTAACTTTTTCCTTTTCTAACTGTTTTGTCCTGCCTTTGCCAGGGTTATCCAGCGCCATATAAGACTGTATGTGCGCGGGCTGCAACTCGCTCCACCATCTTACGTTTACCTGCATCAGCCTTTGAGTCTGTGTTTAAGAAATACCCAGAGACACTTGTTCGCGTCATTCAGGTAACGTATTGTTTACCAACAAATATACAGTATGTAGTTGAGCTTTTCCTTGAGGCAATTTTTCCTCCCTTTGGAACACATCATTAGAACATAAAACATATTATTTGAATGTAATGACAATCTGATGTGTATGTTCTGCTCTGTTTAACTCTTTGTTTTTGTATGTGTTGCAGATAATCATGGTGCGCCTCCAACGAGTCACCTTCTTGGCATTACATAACTATCTGGGCCTAACAACTGAGCTCTTCAATCCGGTAGGAGTGAAATTAATTATTTGTGTACAGTACACACACAGTCACACAGAGAGGCTCACATTGAATACCTAATTACCAGTGGGTATGGATTTGTACATAAACAAGCACAGAAAGGCACATACACACTCCGTCACACACATGCAAGCTAATTTCACACAGCATTAAGCACAGTATCATAACTCGTTCCTTCATAAAGCTCAGTGAAAATGATTATAACCCCTCCACAGAAAACGGGGAGGCCAGTAACCTTTAAACCTGGCTTGCCTCAGACTTTATGATGATGTTTGATGATGAACCAAAAATACTTTTTGCGTAGAAGGGCGTTCTTCTTTGCCAATTCCTGAGGGCTTTAAACAATGGATTTTAGATTGTAGTCATACGTCTTCAAACATCCTCATATAACTAATAAATTAAATATGAATGAAAATTCAAACAAAAAATACAATCAAATGTAAATCAGACATTCTAAATCAAGACAGCAGTATGCAGGCGTAATTGGAAAACAGTGTAAAAAAAGTGATTTCATACAAATGAGAAGAATGGGGGAAAAATTAGAAACACATTAAAGAAAACCCATCTATAAAAAGTGCATTTTAAAATAACATTGATGGGACTACAAAAACGTATAACTGTACTATGTAAAACAGTCACAGTTAAAATGAATGAGACCCCTATTCAAACTGTTGAATCGACATCGATACCATTGGTATTAGTGCATCCAATTTTAGATCGCTCTGTCAGACAGGTAGGGTGGGCAATATACTGACACTGGTTTTTAATTTTTCCCAGAAATTTGTAAATTTGCCCAGTGATGATCTAAATGTGTACATTTTCCTGTGATTCAAATCTATTATGCATAAACTATTTCATGGTTACTCAAAATGTAACTTTAGTCCTCCTGACTAACTGAATTGTGCACTTGTTTGTTTTGTTGACTAATGGACAGGAAAGTCAGGTGGTGCCCTTGTCCAATATAAACAGTGTGATGGGAGAGGCGACTTCTGGGAAGATCACTCGTCGTTTGTGCTTCCAGGACGAGTTACACGCTGGGACCATCGAGAGCCCCACAGAGACAGGTCACATACACATAATTCTAAACACACACTGCACACATATTTGAAATTGTACTTTGTGTTGTGTTGAGACTGATCCAGTGCTGGCACTTAACAATAAACAGATGGTGTAAAGGACAGTTCTCCAAACAGCTACAGGAAGCCGCGATCCATCTCGATGCCCACTGCCGACTGCACTGGTAGGTCACTAACTTGGACATAAGCAATCACCAAATGGCATACGTCTGAACAATTATCTAAAAAGCAAGGACACACACACACACACACACACACACACACACACACACACACACACACCGACATACCTAAACTCATAATCCTCCTTTTCCTGCAGGTAATGACCTGAACATGGCTTGTGAAAGAGCTCGAGTCACTATAGATGAGGCTCCATCCAGTCCTGTCACTCCCAAAGTAAGACTACTGCCAAGTCACTGGTTGGCTGTGTAGATGTAACACCATATCCCAGCATCCTCTGCATCTTATGCTGCTGCTTGTCTTGTTTTTTTTTCTCATTAGTCACTTTTCTTATGTCTGTTTTTGTAGTCCAATCTGAAGAAGAGTGTGACAATGCAGCACACACCCACTGAAGTGTTTCACTACACAGAGAGTGGGGGGCACTCTGATGCCATCCACCTCAGCAAGAGCTGCACAATCCTCCAGGCTGCTAAGAAGGACCTGCTGGGAATCATCCAGCTGCAGGTGAGAGCTTGATCACAGAAAATTATTTGGTATAAATATGCATATTATTGCATGCATATTATGCAATGTGACACATTTTATAGGGACATTCCGATCATTGTTTTTGGATATATTAGAGGTGCAGTAGGTAAGACTTATAAAACTAACTTTCTGTCATATTTGCTGAAACTGACCCTATGTTTGAGTAGAACTACATGAAGCAGGTAATTAAAAAAATAAATCCAGCTTCTCTGGCACCACCTACAGCCTGTAGTGCGATTTGGAAAAATCCACAGCTCCCTGTTCAGATCCACCAATCACGGCCGGGGGGGGGGTCTAACTGCGTGTCAATCACTGCTCATGCACACGCATTCATTCTCCCTTGTGGGGGGAGGGGCTTAGGAGACCGTTTTGGGCTTTAGCGGAAAGGGGGGGGACTGAGAAGTTGTCGATGTGCAACATTTTTTGGCTAAGTCCTGGATGTTCGCAATCCTACCTAGGGCACCTTTTAAATTGGCTGGTCTGATGCATTAGGAGAGTTCAGTGTCTTTTGTGATTATATAAATAAGCAGTTATTCAGAATATTGTTTTGTTGCAGGACCCCAGTCTCCTTGAGGGCAGAGTGACCCTCCATCAAGTCAAAGCTGGTTCTGTGGTGGCTCGTCAGGGAGACCAGGTTAGAACAGCAACTTACAAAGCATTCACAACGTTCTTTCTGTTTCATGACACTGACTATGTTTACATGCACATAATATTCAGTTTTTTTGCCCTTGTTCCGAAAAAGACGTTATTCCGACTAAGCTGTTTACATGGCTAATATTCCCGTGTACATGTAGATGTGTGAAATAAGATTTTTTTCAAAGTTTACCAGCGGTGGCGGACTTGTTGGACCGTGCGAACCCAGCGTCCCTCTTTCATTCCTTCAACCAGCTTCTTGAAAAGGTCGGCGTAGCGATGTGTGCGCATATCCAAAACACTGTTGATATCCAAGTCTTTGATAATGTTTAAAAGTAGCAGTGTTTCTCCTTCTTATCGGGTCTGCAGCCTTGCAAACTGTTGGCTGGTTGGTTTGTGTACAGCAACCATAGCAAAGCACAGAGCTTACCGTAAGCCGTAAAAAGGCAAGAGGCCGTAAACTGCGGTTAAAAACCCCGATTGCAGACTGATCTCATGAAGTGGCGTAATTCGTATGCCATTATTGGCGCGTTATCAAGACGCATACTCACTTTTTAGCGTGTTTATCAACGCCGTTTGGCCTCCATTGACTTACATTACCTTGCGATTGCGTGTGAATTTTAAGCCATAGTGAGTAATATGAAAGAAAAACGCAGGACTTTCACCCAGGAGACTGGGGATCGTGTCCTGCGTGTTTTCCTAAAGTCAACCGTCGCTTTCTTCTTTTACTAAACCCAACCGTCCCGTTCTTCTTTTACTAAACCCAACCGTCCCGTTCTTCTTTTACTAAACCCAACCCGTTCGCCGTGATGCTAATCCGTCTTTCCTGCTCCGTCTCTGTGTCGCTCTTACACTGTTGCCCCTGGCAACCGATAGCGTAGGATCCCAAAATGGTGGGTGGGCTAAGACACCTCCCAAATCGTCACGTGACAGCAAGCTACCATGACGTACGTCCTCATTGTCAATAGGGCGTAGACATACACGCGGATAGCTCAAAATGCGTACAGATACTGTGTGCACTTTCCTAAAGCCAAATGGCGTGTATGTTTACGCAAAGTCATGATGTCATGTTGCCGATTGAGACGCGCATTCTGAAAGCGCTGTGTACATGATGCCTCTAAAACCCGAATAATACCTGAATATCCCACGTCTTAATCGGAAAATGCTATGTTCGTAAAAAGGCCTTATTCGGAATATTCAACCGGGAATATGCTGTTTACATGATCTGTACCAAATTCGGAATATTGTCATATTTGGAATAATAGTGGAATATTGGTGTGCATGTAAACGTACTCACTAAAGGTTTAATGTAATGGGTTTTCCACGTTCACGCTTGTCTTTTTTTTTCACTGCTGGAGGGTGTAGAGGCATTGCACGACAAGGTTCACTGATAGAGCTGTGTGTCTTTTAATGGGTTAAACTTGTTCTGTGGTAACATCAACAACAAAAATGTAATTGCCTTGACTTATTGTATTCCAGTACAGTATTTAAGTTTTGTTCGAGTGCAGCTCCTGTCTTCCACCTTCTCTGTTACACTTGATCTGGCAGCATTTTCCACAAATGTGTTGTAAAAAACTATTTCAACGCAGTGATCCCCAGCCAGATATGTAGGACAAAGGCCTGAACGGAGCCACACAAATAAATGAAATTTAGATAGATTTCAATCTTTTCTCTTTAAACTTAAGGCAGCTTGGTCTGTTCAGATGCACACATTTTCTGACAACTTGTAAAGTCATGTAAGACAGTTGCAAACCATTAAAGTTTTAAGTGCTGTTTTTTTGACTCCTCAAGATAAACGGAGATTAACTTTTTGTTTGTTTGAAATACAAAAGTACAATTCATAACTTATCAATAATTAACTAATGCTGTTATCATTATTGTGAAATATATATATTTATATATATATATTTTTTTAACAACAAATCAATGTGTGCCATTAGCACACCTGATTCTCAGCATTCAACCTTCAGACTTTCAGATAGATATGTGCTCTTCTTCTCTCCCCTTGGTGCTTTAGGAGGTGAGCATCCAGTTTGTGATCTCTGGCCTCCTCCATGTTTACCAGCGGATGATTGACCGTGAAGAAGAGACGCGTCTGTTTGTGACGCACCCCGGAGAGCTTGTTGGTCAACTTGCTGTCCTGACCGGAGAGCCCCTCATATTCACTGTTCGAGCCCAGCGAGACTGCAGCTTCCTCTCCATTTCTAAAACCCACTTCTATGAGTCAGTCACAAAACTAACATACTTGCACTCAAGAAACATGTTTAAAAGAGCAACGGGAATGGTCTGTTGGCTATCTTCTACCTTGTTTTTCTGTTGATTTTTGTCTATTCCTCAGGATAATGCGTGTGGAGCCAAAGGTAGTGCTGAACGTTGCTCACACAGTGGTGAGGAGGATGTCATCTTTTGTCAGACAGATAGACTTTGCTCTCGACTGGATGGCTGTGGAAGCTGGCAGGGCGGTGTACAGGTATTCTACCGATAACCTTGTATATGTTGGAAAAATGGTCTTCAGACAACAACAACAACACAGTGCATTAATGTAAGAGCAGTCAATCAGCTTTAGATCCATTCCAAACAAGTCAACAGTGGAGGTTTTGGTTCACATGCTTGTTTGCACATTTGCAGTGAATTAAAGTTATCTGTATATTTTTCAGGCAGGGAGAGAAATCCGACAGTACTTTCATAGTGCTGAGTGGTCGACTGCGCTCTGTGATCTTGAAGGAAGATGGCAAGAAGGAGCTGATAGGAGAGTACGGACGCGGTGACCTGATTGGAGTGGTAAGGACCATGATGGGAAAGACAGATGGTGGATAGTTGGAAAACTATAAATATCTACTTTTTTGTTGTTGTTTTTTTTTTTTACTTCTAGTTTCTTCATAAATATTAATGACTGTATATCGGGATGAAGAGTTCTGAGGTTTTTCTTCAAAGTCTTAAAAAAAACATGCAGATTTAAAAATCCAGGAAAATTGTGTGTCATTAACAGTAGTTAATCATCACATAACATTCTCTGTCAGTATGTACAGTTGATAAAACAGGTGCTGCCAGTATGTTCTTCAAAAACATGACCATAAGACCACACTAACTGCCAGTAAATAAAAACTCAACCGAGTACATCTTATGAATATTTAGGGGCAAAAAAAGTGACTAAACATTAGCTGCAAGCTAACAGAAATTGAATTTAAACAACAACAAAAACATCAAGATAATACTGAATCTTTATTCTCCCTATATACATTACTGTATGTCATAGTTTACATATACTTCTATTCCTTTATTCAGCATACATCATAAAATAAACACTTTGTCTCAGGCTCTTTTTGGGACTCAAAACACATTTAGATTAGATTTTGCACCAGCATAACTATTGAATGTGTGGGGGTGTGCACAGTGCAGTCGTTTCGTCCTTATCTTGTTTGAAAAGAATATGATACGTGTATGTTTCCCAATATTGGCCTTCATGAGTTGGTGCCTAAAAGTGGATACTCATGCCAGGTTTGTGTTTTCATTTTGATAAACTATATAAAACAAAGTCACTTTGTTACACTTCACCCACTTTCCTATTGGTTTGTCTGGCTGATCTCTGCCACAATGCTTCTAATAATACCTGGGTCGATGGATGCTATGGTTACTGTTACCTGGAGGAGGGAAGCTGTCATTGCAGCTCCTGCGATGGTGGCTAATATTCAGAGACATATTTAGCATGGCTGTGTTGACGTCAACTCTGGATGATGAGATGGAAAGATGTTATTTTTACCTTTTTTTTTTTTTTTTTAATTTTATTTATTTTTTTAACTTGAATATAACTCAAACTCTTGGAACGAACAGTCATGGACTAATTTTGTAACGTAAAACTGATTAAAAAACTTAAATTACAAAACCCACTTACATAAGAATGTATGTATTCCCCAAAGTATCTGTATCTTGAAGTGAATATTTATTTGGTAGTACATTATGTCATGTGTTGTAATGATCTGGGTTTCTTTTCGTGATGGACCTTTTTTTGTTTTCTGACCAAGTAAACCATGTGCTGTGTCCTTTTTGTTTCTCTGCAGGTGGAGAGCCTGACCCATCAGAACAGAGCCACCACAGTGCACGCTGTACGAGACTCTGAGCTGGCCAAGTTACCAGTAGGAGCTCTCAGCTCCATCAAGAGGAAGTTCCCACAGGTGGGGTGAACCTCAATGACAGTTAAATTGTCAGCTGATGTGAAAAAAAAAATTATTTGTGGTTTAGTGTATAGCGATGATGGGATTGAACCTAACCCTTGACACTGAGCATTTGAATAAATCATCATCAACTGGACAATAATATGGGAAAGGGTTCCTGTATTTATTTTTCTTAACATTTTGAATGTAAAATACTTCACATAACTGATGTTTTAAAGCATTGATGTGTACATGGTGAGGAAACTGCAGCTGTCTGTCTGATGAGTGATGAGACTGTGTCTCTTATAATGTTGTGCCTCTCAGGTTGTAACCAGGTTGATCCACTTACTGGGACAGAAGATCCTCCAGCAGGTCAATGGTCCTCTCACAGGTGTGTGTGTGTGTGTGTGTGTGTGTTACAGGGTTTGCCCCACTGGTGTTGGTGTTTATTTCAACTCACTATTGAAGGGGAGATTTACTAATATGTATGCATGTGCCCAGCTCGCAGTTTGGCCGTTCGCACTCCTGGCAGTAAGTGGGATGTAGGTAACCCAGCCTCCAACCTCTCCACTGTGACAGTCCTGCCTGTATCAGAAGATGTACCTCTTACCGCCTTCACCCTGGAGCTGCAGCATGCACTCATGGCAATAGGTAAGAAGAACAAAAATACAGGAGCTCAAAGTTTCCTGAATGCATGTTTCACTGCCATTCTCCACAGAGAGGTCAGAGCTCAGGGTCGAGGACACTTTAGGTCCTGGATGGCTTTTTGTAAACATTTAGCCACCACACTTACAACTTAGGTGTAATGTGTCTGGTCATCTTGTATAATAGGTACTACCCGCTACGACGTAACGGCTCTGGATTCTCTCCTGTAGATGAATTTTAGATGTCCTGTTTTACTCCAGTTCGTAATCTGAATGGATGGTGCCCCCCTTTCCTCTGCTGTATGTGTGATTTGAGTCTAGTAAGATAAGCAGGTTCAGTTTATAGTGAAGTGAGGAATTAGGTTTTATTACAACAAGAACATTTAAGGCCAGTAAGACGGGTGACAAACCTGGTGTATGTATGTGCGTTTTAGGGAGTTAGTTACCTGTACTCTCATCACAGCTCCCTGCTTTTTGTTTTATTGTAATATTTTGATTAAAAGCACTTCATCCACTCATGCTAGTCAATAGTCAATGTGTCTGGTTTAAGCACCTGTCTAATCCACTTGACTTAGACAGGTGCTTAAACCAGACATATTGACTGTAACTGCTGTGATATTTCACACACAGGTCCCACTCTTCTGCTGACCAGTGATACTATCAAACAGCGACTTGGATCTGCAGCACTAGACAGGTATGTTTTGTCGCTGACTAAAAATGTGTGGGAATGTTGCGTTCTATTTAGAACCCCCCAAATATTCATACTACTACTCATAACTACTAGTTGGCCGATTTAGATTTTTGCTTGGGCTCTCTCTTTCTGACTCACTCATTAAATTCTGTTTAAGTATGCTTTATTGGCACAAAAGGAAAATGGATCTACTGTGTGCTGCCATTAATGGACTCCTTTTCAGTGTCCATGAGTACCGTCTGTCCAGCTGGCTGGGCCAACAAGAAGACCTCCATCGCATAGTTCTTTACCAGACTGACTACACACTGACCCCGTGGACACAGCGGTGCATCCGTCAGGCTGACTGCATCATTATTGTGGGACTAGGAGAGCAGGACCCTGCTGTTGGGGAGGTAAGGTGTTAGGGGTAGGTTACAGGGGAAGAAAGGTGAGAGGAGAATTAGTAGCAAGCTATGGGTTTAGGAATTATTTTTTTGTTTGATGTGTTTAGGGTTGCTTAACTCATCATTTGTTTGTTCTTTAAAACATCAAAAAATAGTGAAAAATGCCCATCACAAGTTTCCAAAGTCCAAGACAACATCTTCAGATTGCTTGTCTCCAACCACCAGTTCATTTTTATTCAATTTACAATTGCATAAGACAAATGAAAGCAACACATCCTCGCATTTTTGTCAATACTTCAATATTTTAAAAAAAAATAATTGAGGAGCAAAGTGTGGATGGATGTTGTGAAAGAGAGGTGGGGTGCAAGAGAAAGAAGGTGCCTGTCCAGCTGATGAAGGGGAGGTAATTGCCTTCCAAGGGAAAAATGGGCACAGAGAAAAGTAAGGAATGTATCCTCGTTTAACAGGAGATTGTGGGAGAAATGGAAAGATGGATCAATATTTGCTCAGGCTCAGAATGAGTCATAGCTCTGGGGTTATCTTTCAGAGCACACACACAGACACCCTCTTACCTAGCACATACATTAAACCTTTAGCAGAGGGCCTGATGACTGAGTAACAGATCTGACCTTCATCTCAGACTGATTTTTTTTTAAAGACAAACCAAACGGCCTTACACTTAAAAACATGTGAACGAAATAAACTAAAATGTAATTAGAGATTCAGCTCTCAAATAATCTCCCATTCTGCTCTTATTGAGAGAGAGAGAGAGAGAGCGAGCTCCTTGATTTGCCCCTTTTTTAAAACACATCTGAAATTATTCCCAAACACAAATATGTAATTGCAATCGCATATCTGTATACGTGTTGATATTGGGCTCACTTTAGTCCAGTGTAGTAATGAGTTTGCAGTATCTTTCGGGGCCAGCACTCAAAATTGTGTGCAATCGCAACACAGGAGCCACTCTGGGAAAAAAAGTGACAGGAATAAAATGTTCTAAAACATCTGTGCTCGATGTCTTCCCTCTAGCTGGAGCGTATGTTGGAAGGAAGTGCAGTGCGTGCCCAGAAGCAGCTAGTGCTGTTGCACAAAGAAGATGGCCCCCCTCCCAAAGGAACTGTGGACTGGCTAAACATGCGAAGCTGGATCTCCAGGCACCTCCATCTCTCTTGTCCCCGAAGGGTCTTCTCTAGGAGGAGCCTGCCCAAACTGGTAGGAATGGACAATATGACCAGAGTTGACCAGATGAGTTGTTTTTTATGACCCCCCCCCCTTTCTGGCTGTTCCCCCTCTCAGACTCGTTTAGTATTTTCTCATAACCTTTTCTTATTCAACATATTTTCTCTCATCCATTCAATTCTTCTTTCACCACCTCACTCATTCCTCTCTACTTTTATTACAGTAATTCCCCTGTTTTTCAGTTGGAGCTATATGAACGTGTGTTTGAGAAGCCAGCAGACCGCCACTCAGACTTCTCCCGCCTGGCCCGGGTCCTCACAGGCAATGCTATTGCTCTTATCCTGGGAGGAGGAGGGGCCAGGTAACCAACCTGCTGTCTGTCTTTCCAACAGTAATTTCTAAAAGTTCATGTCATAATTTACTGCATCTAGCACATGAACTTTTAAATATAACATTTGAATTCTGACGCCTCTTCTGGGCTTAATGGACTTTATAGTTGCCAGAGCCTCAGACCATGATTTCAAAGCTTTTTGGGGTTAATCTTCCTGTGTTTTTTGGGGGTAAATAGTTACATTTCTTTCTGTCTTGTGTGATTATTTCTCCACCCTCCTGTTCAGGGGTTGTTCACAGGTGGGGGTAATGCGAGCTCTCTGCGAGGCCGGCATCCCAGTGGACCTCATTGGTGGCACCTCTATTGGTTCCCTGATGGGGGCACTATATGCCGAGGACCGTAGCCACAGCCGCATGAGGATGAGGGCCAAAGAATGGGCAATGGTGAGAGTCAATGCAACAATGACACTAGTCTTGTAATAAACCCAAATGGGAAATATGAGAGCCGGTGATATTTTAATCTGTAGGCATTTAAAATGTTATCCCATAACCCGAAATATTAACGGAACATCATTAAAACGTACTTCAAGGAAAAGAGAAACAGTTTAGAACATAGTCCCCATGAGCCATTGCAGTGCTTCGGCGCAGAGCACAATGGCGTCCTGTCGGCCGTTACAGTATTGTTCACACAACTATGCTAAAGTTAAAGAATACAAACGCCCGTGTCTTCCATGTATTCCCTGTATTAGCCTACTGCTTGTGTCGCTATGACCACCTTCTCCACCTTTTGCATTCATTTACGTTTTGTGAATGTGCCTCTGAGGCACTGTGGCTGCTCTCTGTGTTCGTCTGTTTACTTTGCCTTTGATTACCATAACAATCAGTGTCGGGAAAAGGGGGTTGGGTGCATCGGGAGTGGACAAAAAAAAAAGACAAATTATATTTAGTAATTCAACATGTTAATTTTTAAATTAATTTAAACTAAGTGCAGTGCTGTCTTGGTTCAGAAGTTGAAACCGGTGTTTTTAAGATGACCATTATTATCCAGTGATCTCTAAACAGCTGTCGGATCAAAACATAAGGTTGTCAGGGCAACATTACGGAACATATCCTAGTTAGCGGCAACGAGCGCTTCCTCATAGGAAACAACCACACAGACAGCGCAGAACGGTTTTACCACAGATCATGTGTAGGCAGCTTAATAGGCTATACTAATCTACCTCCCACATTAGCCTACCCGAACCTTCACCTCACCCGCTGTCTATGGACGGAGGAGGAGAATGACAAACAAATCTCCCCGGACGGATTTAAACCAGTGACGTTCTACCAGTGAGTCTTAGGCCCACAGGACACCCCTTCCCACAGTTGTTTTTAACCTTTTGAATTAACTTAGTGCAGTTCTGATGTATCATGACCTTGATCAAACATCTTCAGAATGTTACACATCTGCTGACTGCAGAGCATGGAGAGACAGCCTAATCATGTCTAGAATTAGAGCAAATAATTATGACAAACAAGTGGTTTATATGGGGATCATTTAGTAGACCTTATTCTATTTGTGGAAGAGAAGCTGATTTCAACAGCTCCTCTTCCACTTGCGTCAGTGTGGCGAGAGGAATATTTTCAACCAGTAGTAATTTTCTGTTTGTGATTCTGTCGTTGTGTAGGGGACTCTAACAGCATTTTTTAATTTAATTTTAATGCAGTTTAGACCTTTTTATTCTGCTTTTTATATAACTAACCAAACTGTGCCGATTAACCACCAAAAGTAACAGGTTGGTGTTACACACACAGCCCTGGATGGTTTGACCATTAAGCTCATGAACAGAACCTTTTTAGTTGTAATATGGAAATGATTCATGTCTTTAATCGTGTGACCATCCATGACGGCTGATTTAAGACACCTAAGTTTACAGGCTGAACATGTGGTATGATTCGTCTTCCCCCAGTGTATCCAGACCCTCCCCCTCTGGCTCTGTCTTTGCTTCTGAACCTTCCCTCTAGAAGCAGCTGGCTGGGTTGCTGCTCCTTGGTATCAGATTAAAAGAACTACTTTTGTAAAGTTTGTCCTTTGCAAAATCAGGACAGTTTGCTCTGTTGAAATGTTGATGCCTTTTTATCAGGAGTGAATTTACCTTTTTAAAATTGTTCTAATTACCATGACCACACCAGGAGGAAGGAAAAACAATAAAGGAACCTTCATATACAGCACTGTCAAAAACAATGAATGAAAATCCATCAGATTTTCTTTTATGTCAAATTAAACTGTTCATTTTCAGGGATTAATTCTGCTTCGTACTGGAAAAAAGCTGATATTGCAATTGTGTAGATAAAAGAAGCCATTTGACCTTCATTTTCCCTCGCAGGAAATGACATCGGTCTTTAAGAAGGTTTTGGATTTGACGTACCCAATCACCTCCATGTTCTCCGGTGCTTCCTTCAACTCCAGCCTCAGCAATGTCTTCAAGAGCAAACAGATTGAGGTGAGTTTAAGAACCCAAATATTACAATGAATTAGTGTCAGCTGATAAAGACGGTGGTGGCGCAGGATGAGCAAATGCATCATGTGAACTTATTATGTTTATCTTTTTGGATCTAACCTTTTGTGTATGCAGGACCTTCGGATCCCGTATTTCAATATTACAACTGACATCACTGCCTCTGCCATGAGAGTACACACTGATGGTAGGCACAGTGTTCTGTTTCTTTTTGTTATTTAAAAGAACCCTTTGTTACTGTTTGCTTAAAGTGTCAGTTCATCTAAATGACAATAGAGTTTTCATACCTAAAGTTGTATGTTGCAATGCTATTTCTGTTTTATCTGCCTTCTGCCACTACTGTCCTCATTTGTGAACTGACCCACTGATTAGTCTTACTGATGAGTCTATTTTCTTTCATTTCAGGTTAGTTGCTTTCAATTAAATAGGCTTAATAAGCACAAAACTTGAGTTACCTGTGTGCCGTTTCAGGTTCTCTGTGGCGGTATGTTCGAGCCAGCATGTCTTTGTCTGGGTATCTGCCTCCTCTCTGCGACCCCAAAGATGGACACCTGCTGATGGATGGAGGCTACATCAACAACTTGCCAGGTGTGTTACACTTTCAGTCTTTTAGTTTTAATAATTTATACCTGCCTAGGCATTCTTTCTCTCAGTGCCTTGATCATGTCAATTTTTACTATTCTAACACTCATGTATGATTGATTATTTCTTTTCCCCCCCTCCCCCTTCTGTCCCACCTTTTTGTTTCCATTTCTTCCTCTTCTCTTAGCTGATGTGGCGCGCTCCATGGGGGCTAAAGTGGTGATAGCTATTGACGTGGGCAGCCGAGATGAAACCAACCTCACTAATTACGGCGACTCGCTCTCAGGCTGGTGGCTGCTATGGAAACGCCTCAACCCCCTAGCTGAGAAAGTAAAGGTAATGGATTGATTAAAAATAAAGACACAGCAGACTGTGCGAGGATACGTTTTTAAAAGTAAATGAGTTCTATGAATAACAATGAGGACTTTTTTAGAGGTGTTTTTCAGTGATGCGTATGTTCATTTCTACACTTGCTACACTTATGGTCTTAGGTGTTAAACATGGCAGAGATTCAGACTCGGCTGGCCTACGTGTGCTGCGTTAGGCAGCTGGAGTCTGTGAAGAGCAGTGACTACTGCGAGTATATCAGACCTCCAATCGACAGATATGGAACACTGGAGTTTGGCAAGTTTGATGAGATTGCTGTAAGTTTAAGCAACAAATATCTGACAAATTCCCACAAGGCATTGTGGGGTATCTTTTTGATAATTTTGTCTATCAGTAGAGAAAATAATATTGACATGTGAGCGTTTGTGTAATGTAGGAGGTGGGATACCAGCATGGAAAGACTGTGTTTGACGTGTGGATTCGCAGTGGAGTGGTGGAGAAAATGTTGAAAGACCGACACCAGGAGGAGTTCTTCAACACCCAAAGCAAGAACAATGTAAGGATGGAGGGAGGGAAAAAACATATGGGAATGCTGTAGAATATATGACAACAGAACCATTAAGGACAGTTCCATGTAAAGCAACAACAGAGTCTAGGCATAATTTTGATTTGTGGTTTAAGGTATAACTATAGATTCTCATCACAACTCAGGGAAGTAGCTGACGGGGGACGTTTCTATCTTGCATTCATGGTTTAATCAAAGCTATTTAAAAACATGTAACAAACAGAGTTGCAATGAAATACTATGTCTTAATCACTTTTTGTTTTGATCGTCTGAATTTTGCAATCAAACTGATTAGCTCAAAAACACATTATCTCAGTAACTGCTCTAATTAGTCCCCATCTGTGCAAAAACAAAGTAAAATTCTTCTTGAGTTTGGTCGGTATGGCAATCTCATTTGCAGGCCAGTATGTTTAATCGACCACATGGGTAATGGTTACATTTTCTTTAATTTTTTGTAAATCGTTTCTACATTATGTCCTCATTGTCAGCTGCATTTCATCAACAGCCCCATGTTTGCATCACTCTGCTCTAAAAGTACAGAGAAACAGATTTACCGTACACCAAATTTGTCCCCCAGCAATGGCCAAGAAAGACAAACGACAAACTAAACAAGGAAGGACACTGAATGCTCAAGAAAGAATGAGATATTTACCCCCAATCTGAACAACATGATGGTGAAGATAAAAATAGCTGGGTTGATATTGAAAGGAGTTCTGACAATAGCCCCAAAGCAACAAACTAACAAATGAACCTGAATGATTGTGGAGTTAAGGATGGAGCTGCAGCCATTGTTGTAGATTTGAAACTTATAAATAAATCAAATTTTCATACTTAAAAATAGTTATCCCGCGTAGGCAGTTAATGAGTGCCTTTTCTATTTTCAGGTGCTACTGTAGGATGCAACTCTCAGGGGAAATAATGGATCTCTTACCGTGATGGATTTTACATTGTGTGTTCTGTAATGTTGCACAAAATGCTGAACAAAACAAGTGGCAACAAAAAAGTGGTTACAGTGGTTAAGATCCAGAATAGGCAGCTAGTGATTGATTCAATTACAGTCAGTGAGTGATCATTAAATTGTTAAATGTGAGGCAATAGCCTGATTTGGCCCTAACCAAAAACTATGTTTGCACAATAAAATAACATTAAGGTTAGTAAATCCAGTTTAGAAAATCGATCGAAATGAGCTTTCAAATAACGACATCAAAAGGAGGATCGGGGATTTTTACCATTTGGCCTTAGTGTGGTACATTACCAAAACAATAAGGCGGTTATAATACCATATAGCCTACTTTTTTCAAGAAGAATTTGAAAATGTGAATGACCTTTATCAGGTCATAAAACCAATTATCTGTTATCTTACAAATCAAGACTCCATAGTCTGACAATGACATAGTTGTCAGTGCTAAAAAAAAAAAAAAAATGTTTATATCGAAAATTTAATTTAATTGTGACCTTAAAATCGAAAATTGAATCGTCAATTTAGAGAATTGTGATACCACTAGTTATTTTTGACATCGTGTTTTACATGGTGGAGGGCCTGTCAATCTGGAAATGTGTGGACTTCTCCACATCATCTTTTGGTGTCTTAATCAGCTTAAAAAAAGGAAGTCACAATGCAGCAGTTTAACGGTGTGGTATATGTGCACACTGTTGCCTAAATGGAGACATAAAGACAAAATCCAAATCGGCTCCCTTCTTCTTAGTGAAACTGCTGGCTGCTATTAAATGTTTTCATTAACAGTGTATAATACGTAGGTACTGTAAGGAGGAATACGTTAAAGTATTCTAACAGACAAGGTGTTGACGCCTGGCAGCTAGCGTAGTTAAAGCACCCAGTACATGACATTTATGAGAGTGTGTTTCTTTCAGGTGGTGACGTGTCCCAACGCTTCCTTTACTGACCTGGCAGAAATTGTGTCCCGTATCGAGCCTGTCAAACCCGCTCTGGCTGATGGTAAGAGTATTGACTGACGCTCCCTTTCAGCCATACCCATGCTTATGCACAACACAATGTCTACGAGAAGGCATGCTTTTACTGTTTCTCCCCCATGTTTATCTTTTCCGTGCTTGCTTTTTTTGTTTTTGGATGGGTTTTCTTTTTCCTGTCATACTCTATTTGCAAATGAATCTGTTTAACATCAAGGACGAAATGGGTTATGTACGGTGGCCCTGAAGTGCAAATCACAACAGCAATAAGAAAAACGCAACAACAAATCATAAAACACGACGGCAAATAGGAAAACAAAACGGCAAATATGAAAACACGACGGCAAATAGGAAAACACGACAGCAAATAGGAAAACAAAACGGCAAATAGGAAAACAAAACGGCAAATAGGAAAACACTTCAATAAATCACAAAACGCAATGGCATTAACTTCTACCGGAAAAGGTAGGGCCTATCTAGCAGAACGGACCCTCCTAAATCTTGAAGCAACCCTGTGATTTGTTGAAGTGTTTTCATATTTGCTGTCGTGTTTTCCTATTTGCTGTCCTGGGGCCTGTTCATTCTACAAAAGTAGAATGAAGAAATCCAGGATAACTGAAAAAGCGCAGCTTGACTTAGTGTGGTCCGCTCATCGCGGCTTAATCGGTTGCACGTTTGCCGAGCCAGGATGAGAAGGTGAAGCTATGTCAAGGCAGGTGTAGATAGCTGGGATAAGTGCACGTTCACGGCTTTCTTAAATAGACCACGGTATCGATCACAGATTTACTGATGCAGAAATGGAGAAGACGCGTGCGGCATATGTTTAACCCGCTGAGCAGCAGCTGTTAATGGAAAATTACGAGGAGGTGAAACATATAATATACAAAAAGGGAAATACGGCTGTTGTTATCAGACAGAGAGAAAAAGTCCAACAGACAAAACAATGCGTAAGGATTTAAAAAGATCTACTTAGGGCCTACTAGTCACTCCACATTTTTACAAAGTTTTAATTGCTTTAAATATGCTTGTTTTGTGTTGGTTGTATTGCTGTATTTGTTTTTATGTGCTAAATGGGTTTTACTGTAAAGTGTCTTTGAGTAGCCTGTAAAGCACTATATAAAAAAAATGTTTTATTATTTAGCCTACTTTGCCTTAAAAGTGAGCAGAGGGAAATCATGTTCCTCTGGAAATTTACCCTAAGGACTAGGCTTAATTTCAAACCCTTATTCATAATGAGAGAATATGTTTTACAACCATATCCACAAATCTCTATAAGCTATAATTCTAAATATCTTTCTACAATTGATGTTCATACAGAACAAACATGACTGGACAAAAACTAGAAAAAGAAGTAAGTGACTTCAATACACACTGTAAGCATATCTGTAAAACAATATAGCCTATTATTCATGTTTTTTTCTCACTCCCAAGCTCCAAGATGCGTGACGGCACCAAAATAAAAAGATTAAGAAGCTTTGTGGCATTCCAACACATTCTCACTCCCATCTCAAAAAATACGGACGTTTGGTCAGGTGCCATTGTCGTCGTTATTGACGCTAAAAGTCGCTGCACGGTGTGGGAGGATCCCCCTGCCTCACCCCGCCTCTCCATGTTGCACGGGGCATATTCACGGGGAGAGCAGCAGAGGAAAAGCCCCTTTCCTCCGCATTGTCCCACTTTATCTCCGGTGCATGTGCAACCATTTCTTACCATCCAAACAACTGCAATAGTAGGATTTAAATCAAACTTGTGACCGCAATAGTGACAAGTAATGCATGTTAATAAAAAATAAAGCAGAACACATTCAGAAGACAACGGAATAACTGTTAAACACGTTTATTTCGGATCAGAGCAGCAGCTGATTTAACACGAGACTCCAGGATTAATCTTAGCCTAGCTGTTAGCCTGCTCTATAAGATTTTTTAATGAATTTTGACATACTATACTATGACTTCTTATAACATTTTATGACATACTATACTAAGACTTTTTTTATATTTTTATGACATACTATGACTTTTTGATGGCAAACTATACTATGACTTTAATAAAAATTCTATGACATACTATGACTTTTATGACGTACTAATCTATGACTTTTTATGCAATTTTTGTGACATACTATACTATGACGTTTTATGACATACTATGACATTTCTTATGGCATACTATGACATTTGTTACGATATACTATGATTTTTTTGTATTAAAAATAATCTAGTTTATGTGTGGGAAATGGCGTATGCATGGTTTTTGTGTGTAGGCATCGTTTAGTCGCTGGTCTGTATGCCATAATGGGTATTTGTTAAGAGGGAACTCCTGTGACATCACACTCCTCAAGATCACAAAGTTTCATAATTACTTTTTATCAAAGTTTAAAGTTTATTGGTCAAATAGTCAAGTCAAATGTATTATATAGCCCAATATCACAAATTTCCCTTAAGGGACTTTACAATATGTACAGCATGCACCCTCTGTCCTTTGACCCTTGCTTCAGATAAGAAAAAACTCCCTAAACAAAACCCTTTTTAATGGAGGAAAAAACAGATGAAACCGAGGAAGGATCTCTCTCTGAATAGATGTTGTGTGTACAGTATAGACCAACATTATAAAATTACAATATAGACAATCCATATGACAAGATTATACATACATATGTGAACATATATTAATAGATTTCAATGGATGGAGGATGTCAAGCAGCTTCCAGGTGTCTCCAAACAGCTAGAGTCTGAGCCACATGACCTCCTCTCCACCATGAAATCTGGAAAGAGAACAGGATACACAAACACACAAGAAGCAAAAATGAAGCACATCATTCACACAGATAGGAGAAGAGAAAACTGGTTATACAAGTACATGTAGTGAAATCATTGACCTCCAATTCCTTTGCCATAACACATGTAAAAGATGAGAGAGAGATAGAGATATATATATATAAAAAAAATAAAAGCCTAATAACAGAGTGTTTATATATTTAAATAATATTTAGAAACTATCTTTAAGTGCAACCTACAGCAACCAATGTTGTTTTTCTCAGACATCTCCATCCTTCTCATTCTTCCTCTTCTTTCTATTTATAACTCATTTGTCATCCATCACTCTTCACACTGCCCTGTTTGTCACAGTTTTTCACATTTTTGCTTTTCTGACTCATTCACCTGTACACCCACTTTCATTTGTCACCGCTTCACCCACAATGTGCTTCTTTGCTTTCTGTCCTCCACTCCTTCCCTTCATCAGAGGAGTCAGACTACCACACTGACTATGAAGAGGAGGCAGTGGAGAGCGCTCTGTCTGACATGGAGCTATACAATCGCTACGGAGAGCACACTGAAGGGGAGGAGACTGCTGACACGGTGCGACCCACTGCTTAAAAGACACACTATGGGGTTTCTTTTCTATACAACATAGCCTATGCATTTTAGTCATGTCTAAAACAAGTATCTCATGGTAAATATTTACCTTTGCAGTGTACAGTGCACACTACATTTAATACTTTCACTTTTATTGGGCACCATAACTTCTTGTTAAATCTAGACGTTTGGAAAGTCAAGTGTCCTGTTTGGTTTGTGCAAAAAGAAATTAAAGTTTACTCTGGAGCCAGGCCAATCCATGCTTTTAAAGGTGATCAATTTTACCATAAAATATATCCTAAAAGTAATTAGAAGACACTGTAGGGCCACCTAATTAAACTAAAATGACATGTCTAACAGCCAGGGCCTGAGAAAGTTGTAGGGCTATGACTTGACCAAAGAGAGGGGGAAACAATTTATGATGCAAAATAGAGAAAAAGTTTTAAAAAGAGGCATGAAGGTCAAGTGACACTAGACAGTAAAGCTGTGTTAGTACTTTTAAACTGGAATGCCTTCTCCTACTGAATAAATCAAAGATTATAAACCTGTTACTCATATTTCGGACACAAACTGGAGTAAAAAGATAATTGGTAAGAATGGATTGGTGGTGTCCAGCACAGGGCATTAAAGAAAGAGATCTCTTGTCGGAGAGATTTTAAGAGCAGGATGAAACAGTTCAAACCAGATAAAATTTGAGATTATTAAAGGATAGATCACATTTTTAGAAGTCTATCCTTACCATATTATTATGGGCCCCGTAATCATTCCTTCTGTTCATACTGGCCTGTTTTTAAGTGATGAGGTTGATGATGCTTTATAAAACAGAGGGAATACAATTACCAATAGAAAGCAAATGCATTGGACAAGGGCCATGTATCATAGTAGCCATGTTATTTGATAGTGACCCATTCAGTAAGAGTCTATTTCTTTACAGTTTGATTAGATGTGTAGAATATTATTCAGATGAAATGTAATTTAACTCCTCATCCCTTCACTGATACATAACCTTACTTCTGATTCCCAGGATGAAGAGCTGGAAGGGAGACGTGCATGCCACATTACGTCACTCACCAGCAGCCACCCCCAGTCTCCCACCGTCTCTGACATTCCGTCAAACCAGGAAGTCCTTTCCAAACAGTCCGTTAAGTGAAGACCGGTCTAATGAACTCTGCCCGATTAGGTCATCACAATTTAACCTGCCTGTCTTTAACCCTCCAGTCTGTCCCACATCATGACTGAAGACCTGTCCCCTGCCACTATGACTGTCATCGTGACTGCGATTACCATTTTGCCCTCTGTAACATGGCCTCGTTAGCTGTGTGCTAAAATACAGGCAGCTAGGATCACATTTACTCAGCTGCAAATCCTATGCATTCCTATTATACAGCCACAAGTCTAATTATTTCTCATATTGAGATAGTCAAGCGTATTCTCTGTAGCTTTACATGAATCAGTCCAGTGGAAGATAGGTTAGGATATTTCCATGAAATATTTATTACATGAAGCTAGGTGAAAACAATGAATCTTTTTTTAATTATAATATCTGTAGACAGATTTGAGATCGTTAGTCAGTTCACCTAAATTCCCAAATAACACTCCCCTGTTATCTAGACATGCAGATAGTTTTGATATGATTTCCCCAAGTGTTGACACATCCATCTGAGATTTCTGCCACACAGTGTTAAAAGTTTACACACAAAAAATTCAACATGTCAAAAGAAAAACACCAAATTTGTTTTTTTGTATTGTCTTAAAATTCATACCTTTTCAGACCACTAAACATTATTTAAATGAAAGCAAAGAAGGAAGAGTCACTCTTTGATGGGTCACGAATATATATTACCCTGCTTTGTTTTAAGGGGCCAAAAATGTCGGGGATACACAGCTCTGAGTAATCTACAGAACAGAGTCAACAGTTTCTATCGGAACTGATTCCTCAGTAGAAAGTAGGTCCTGTGCAAATTGTTGACAGTGAGGTCTGTGGTAGTATCTGCGACACTGCTTCTAAAGACAGATATGTTTTATGAATTTTTAAAATGTAGTTTTTCAAGTGTGAGCGCCACAAGAAAAAGTCCATTCACCTCACTTGTATTTAAAGCGACCAAAATCTCAGAAACTTGGGCAAATAATACCAAAACTATCTAGGTGGCTAGATACCACTAGAGGTAAGTAAGACAAATACATGTTATCAATGCTTTTACACCACTTTATCAGATACACCTGTACAATCTGCCATAACGTCTATCTTTACAAAGATTTTTTATTACTGAGGTCATAGTTCAAGGTGGTGGTGTGCTGGACTGCATTAAATTGAAAGGTGTTTCTATTTTTTTTCGTCCTCCCTATCGACAAACATGACTGAGACAGAATAATCGAGGGGGCAGAATATTAAAAACAGTTATCAGTTATGACTACCTACGACCTCAATGCTAGAACATTGAATTATCACCTTTTATGACGATGTTAAAGAAAACAATTGATTATAGGCATCATTAAGTACACTTTACGGCAGAACAGTTGTATTGGATTGCACTTTGTGCATTTGTACCTATTAAAGTATTGCATTGTTGTATTCAGTTTTGAACCTAACCTGTAATGTTTTATACGCTCAGTCTACATTCTGATTCACATCAGGACTGATTTACAGAAAGATAGCAAAACAAGCAGCACACTCAATGGCCATGACTGCCCAGTGTGCCAGGGACATAGATGGAAGAAATGATTGCAATCCACTTCATAGCACTAGTTTCCCCTCTCAGTTTGCAAAAGAACTCTGAAGCTCCACTCGCCTCAATATAGTTCATGCACAGGGGATAAGAGCAGAAGGACAGTTCTTCACTAGAACATGTTGTAACATGTAACTTGTCAAGACATGTTTTCGATTTTTTTTTCTCCAGTGATTTGGATCTAAATATTCTTTTGAAACTGCCATTAAGATAATCAGATTTTTGTTGCATTATTGCATACATAGTTTTATAGTCAAAAAAGTGAATAAATATTCACCCTAGATGATTTTATGCACAAGCCACAACAGCTGGACAATCACTCCAGCAATGCACAAATATACTAACAAATCGTTTTAATGTATAGCCTTGTTTAAAATGCCTCTCTGTAAGACACTTTAGAGTTAACTTAACCTTAACTCAAATTATTGATTAGTGTGATATTTATTCTCTTCATTTTTGATTAATGTGATCTTTATTCTTCCAATTGGCAGATTCATATTTTGGTCTACGTCAGAATGTCAATGTCAACATTTCTTAGAGCTCAAGGGGACATCTTTAAATAGTTTTTGTCTGACCAACCGTCCAAAACCCAAAGATATTCAGTCTACTACAACAAAGCCTCACATCTGAGAAACTGGAACCATCAAATGTTTGGCATTTTTCTCAATGAATTGAGTATCAAAGTCAGTAGTTTTCTGTTGATTGACTAATCAGCCCTAATAACCTTATAACCAGAGCCCCAACAATACTGCATAACAACTTTTTTGAATGAGGATCTTCGTAATTTGTTTCTAAACTAATTAAGATCAAAATATATACTGAGTGGGGACATTTTTGTTAATAAACAAACTTGTCTGTGTTAGACAACCTATGTAAAAGTGATTATACTGTGATTGTATGACACATGATAAAATACAAATATACTTGCAATAAGCTCATATCAACCGGTCAATTTATCCGTCAGGCTCTAGTCATTAGAATATCAATGCAACTTTTTATGGTTTTATTTTCTTCCCACTTGATATAGCACCCTGCGAGCCTCACCGTATGAAGCTGTGATCTCAGCTAATACTGGTGCTATAGTGCCTGCCACCATACATGTGTAAACAGTAGGAGAAACCCTGTGATGATAAACACTATGGGGATGCCATATGGTGTTGTTAAATGAAGTCTGGACACAGAATGAGTAAGGCAGAGAGGGACACGTTTACTAATGCGGTAATGGTCTTTGCACTGGTGTTTTCTTTTGTACTTTTGGGCGTTCTCCAAAAACGGAACACAATGAATTTATGTCTGGCAGAATGAATGTTTCGCTACTTTATTAAATTGGACATGGTAATGTGTGGATGTGGATGAAGTGCTTATGTAATGTGTGGAACTGTGCCAAGTTAATATTACAAAGCCTTAGATGACCCGTACAGAAAAACAACCACTTGTGCCCTCATTTAACATTAGTGTCCAATGATGAATGTTTGCCAGTAAGCCTGTACTGTAGGCCATCAGTTATTTGTCAATATTTATGTTACTTGAAAAATATAGTTTTTGAAAATTGTTACTAATAAATCACTGTTTGCTGTAGTATTCTGCATGTCTTTAATTTCCCAATAAGCCATCTGACTTTGTAGTTTGCTGTAGAAAAGAAACAACTTTAACTTTTAACGATTATTTTCACATTTGGTTAATATGTTGAAAATTGGTAATAAATTATTAAAAAGCCATAGTATAGTTGAAAAAAGTTATAGGATGTGGAAAAGTCATGAAAAAGTCATAGTATTTGTCAAAAAGTCATAGTATGGGATATGGAAAAGTCAAGTCTATAAAGAGGAAAAGTATAGTATGTCAAAGTATAGTATGTTGAATAAAAGTCAGCATATTGTGTGGAAAAGTCATTAAAAAAATCATAGTATAGTACGTGGAAAAGTCATAGTATGTCGAAAGAAAGTCATAGCATTGTATGTCGAAAAAAAGTCATAGTATACTATGTCAAAAAAAGTAATAGTATAGTATGTTGAATAAAAGTCATAGTATAGGATGTAAAAAAAAGTCCCTAAAAAGTAATAGTATAGTATGTCAAAAAAAAAAGTATATGTCAAAGAGTCATAGTATTGTATGTTGTGAAAGTCTTTTAGAAGTCATAGTATAGTATGTCAAAAAAAGTCAGCGACATCCAGTGATCAGACCGCCAACCTGACGTCCAGCGACCAGACCGCCAACTTGACATCCTGCAACCAGACCGCCAACCACCTCACACAGTAACTTATGTACTTATGTTGAATAAAAGTCATTGTATAGTATGTCAAAAAAGTTCTAAAAAGCCACAGTTTAGTATGTCGAAAAAAGTAATAAAAAAAAGTCATAGAATGTCGAACAAAATCATAGTATATTTGGTCGAAAAAAGTGATAAAAAGTCATAGTATAGTATGTCGAAAACATTTATAAAAAAGTCATAGTATAGTATGTTGAAGAAGTCATAGTATGTCCAAAAAAGTCATAGTATAGCATGTCGAAAAAGGTGATAAAAAAAGTCATAGTAGAGCATGTTGAAAAAAGTCAAAAGTCATAGTATAATAAGTAATAGTATATAGTATGTCGAAAAGAAGTCATTATGTAGTGTGTCGAAAAGTCATAGTATAGTACGTCGAAAAAGGTGATAAAAAAAGTCATAGTACAGCATGTCGGAAAAAGTCAGCAACATCCAGTGACCAGACCGCCAATCTGACGTCCAGCGACCAGACCACCAACAACCACACACTTCTGTACTTATGTTGAATTGAAGTCATTGTATAGTATGTCGAAAAAAGTGATGAAAAAGGCATAGTATAGCCTGTCGAAAAAAAGTGATAAAAAAGTAATTACGTAGTATGTTGAAAAAAGTCATAGTATAGTATGTCGAAAAAAGACATGTCAAAGAAAGTGATAAAGTCATAGTATAGTATGTCGAAAAAAGTGATGAAAAAGGCATAGTATAGCATGTCGAAAAAAAGTGATAAAAAAGTAGTCACAGTAGTGTGTCGAAAAAAGTCATAGTATAGCATGTCGAAAAAAAAGTGCATAAAAAAGTCATAGTATAGTATGTCGAAAAAGTCATAGTATAGTATGTCGAAAAAAAACTGATAAAAAAGTCATAGTATAGTATGTCGAAAAAAAGTGATAAAAAAGTCATAGTATAGTATGTCGAAAAAAAAGTCATAGTATAGCATGTCGAAAAAAAGTCATAGTAAAGTATGTCAAATAAAGTATGAAAAAAGTCATAGTATAGTATGTCAAAAAAAGTGATAAAGTCATAGTATAGTATGTCGAAAAAAGTGATGAAAAAGGCATAGTATAGCATGTCGAAAAAAGTGATAGAAAAAGTCATAGTATAGTATGTCAAAAAATAGTATAGTCTAGAATGAAAAAAGTCATAGTATAGTATGTCGAAAAAAGTCATAGTATAGTATGTCGAAAAAAGACATATGTCAAAAAAAGTGATAAAGTCATAGTATAGTATGTCGAAAAAAGTGATGAAAAAGGCATAGTATAGCATGTCGAAAAAAAGTGATAAAAAAAGTCATAGTATAGTATGTCGAAGAAGTCATAGTATAGATGTCAAAAAAGTCATAGTATAGCATGTCGAAAAAAGTGATAAAAAAAAGTCATAGTATAGCATGTTGAAAAAAGTCAAAAGTCATAGTATAATAAGTAATAGTATATAGTATGTCGAAAAAGAAGTCATAGTATGTAGTGATAAAGTCGAAAAAAAGTCATAGTATAGTACGTCGAAAAAGGTGATAAAAAAAGTCATAGTACAGCATGTCGGAAAAAGTCAGCAACATCCAGTGACCAGACCGCCAATCTGACGTCCAGCGACCAGACCACCAACAACCACACACTTCTGTACTTATGTTGAATTGAAGTCATTGTATAGTATGTCGAAAAAAGTGATGAAAAAGTCATAGTATAGTATGTCGAAAAAAGACATGTCAAAGAAAGTGATAAAGTCATAGTATTATGAAAAAAGTGATGAAAAAGGCATAGTATAGCATGTCGAAAAAAAGTGATAAAAAAGTAATTACGTAGTATGTCGAAAAAAGTCATAGTATAGTATGTCGAAAAAAGACATATGTCAAAAAAAGTGATAAAGTCATAGTATAGTATGTCGAAAAAAGTGATGAAAAAGGCATAGTATAGCATGTCGAAAAAAAGTGATAAAAAAGTAATTACGTAAGTGATAAAAAAGTCATAGTACAGCATGTTGAAAAAAGTGATAAAAGAGTCATATCATAGTATAGCATGTCGAAAAAAAGTCATAGTATATAGTATGTCGAAAAAAGTGAAAAAAAACTCATTACGTAGTATGTCGAAAAAAGTGATGAAAAAGTCATATAGTATGTCAAAAAAAAGTGATGAAAAAGTCACAGTATAGCACGTTGAAATAAGTCATAGTATAGTATGTCAACAAAAGTGATAAAAAGTCAGTAATATGTCTAAAAAATTGAGAAAACAGTTAAAGTATGTCAAAAAGTGATAAAAAGTCATAGTAAGGTATGTCGAAATAACTGAGAAAAAAGTCATAGTATAGTATGTCGAAAAATGATAAAGTCATAGAATGTCGAAAAGAGTCATAGTATAGCATGTCGAAAAAAACGTGTTAAAAAAAATCATAGTATAGCATGTCGAAAAAAGTGATAAAAAAGTCATAGTATAGTATGTCGAAGAGTCATAGTATAGCATGTCGAAAAAAGTGATAAAAAAGTCATAGTATAGTATGTCGAAAAAAAGTGATGAAAAAGGCATAGTATAGCATGTCGAAAAAAGTGATAAAAAAGTCATAGTATGTCGAAGAGTCATAGTATAGCATGTCGAAAAAAGTGATAAAAAAAGTCATAGTATAGCATGTTGAAAAAAATCATAGTATAGCATGTCGAAAAAGGTGATAAAAAGTCATAGTATAGCATGTCATTAAAAAATCATAGTATAGCATGTCGAAAAAGGTGATAAAAAGTCATAGTATAGTATGTCTTAAAAAATCATAGTATAGTATGTCGAAATAAGTCATAGCATAGTATGTCTAAAAAAGTCATAGTATAGTATGTCAAAAAAAAGTGATAAAAAATTCATAGTATAGCATGTTGAAAAAAGTGATGAAAAAGACATAGTATAGTATATCGAAAAAAGTGATAAAACATCATAGAATAGCATGTCGAAAAAAGTCATAAAAAAGTCATAGTATAGTATGTCGAAAAAAAGTGATGAAAAAGGCATAGTATAGCATGTCGAAAAAAGTGATAAAAAAGTAAGATATAGTGTGTCGAAAAAGTCATAGAATAGCATGTCGAAAAAGGTGATAAAAAGTCATAGTATAGTATGTTGAAAAAAGTGATAAAAAAAGTCATAGTATAGTATGTCAAAATAAGTCATAGCATAGTATGTCTAAAAAAGTCATAGTATATAGTATGTCAAAAAAAAGTGATAAAAAAGTCATAGTATAGTATTATGAAAAAAGTGATGAAAAAGACATAGTATAGTATATCGAAAAAAGTGATAAAAAAGTCATAGTACAGCATGTTGAAAAAAGTGTTAAATAAGTCATAGTATAGCATGTTGAAAAAAGTGATAAAAAAAAATCATAGTATAGCATGTCGAAATAAGTCATAGTATAGCATGTCGAAAAAAGTGATAAAAAGTCATAGTATAGCATGTCAAAAAAAGTGATAAAAAGTCATAGTATAGTATGTCGAAAAAAAGTGATAAAAAAAGTCATAGTATAGTATGTATGAAAAAAAGTGATGAAAAAAGACATAGTATAGTATATCGAAAAAAGTGATAAAAAAAGTCATAGAATAGCATGTCGAAAAAAGTGATAAAAAAAAGTCATAGTATAGCATGTCGAAATAAGTCATAGTATAGTATGTCTAAAAAAGTGATGAAAAAGGCATAGTATAGTATGTCGAAAAAAGTCATTAAAAAGTCATAGTATAGTATGTCAAAAAAATATATAAACAAAGTCATAGTATAGCATGTTGTAAAAGGTGATAAAAAGTCATAGTGTAGCATGTTGAAAAAAGTCATAAAAAAGTCATAGTATGTCGAAATAAGTCATAGTATAGTACGTCTAAAAAAGTCATAGTATAGCATGTCAAAAAAAGTCATAAAAAAAAGCATAGTATAGCGTGTCGAAAAAGGTGATAAAAAGTCATAGTATAGTACGTCGAAATAAGTCATAGTACAGCATGTTGAAAAAATTGATAAAAAGTCATAGTATAGCATGTTGAAAAAAGTGATAAAAAGTCATAGTATAGCATGTCGAAAAAAGTCATACTACAGAATGTCGAAAAAAGCGAGGAAAAAAATCATAGTATAGTATGTCGAAATGAGTCATAGTATAGCATGTCGAAAAAAGTGATAAAAAAGTCATAGTATAGTACTTCGGAAAAAGTCATAGTATGTTGAAAAACGTCATAGTACAACATGTCGAAAAAAGTGATAGTCATAGTAAAGTATGTCGAAAATAGGCATAGTATAGTATGTCGAAAAAAGTGATAAAGTCATAGTATAGTATGTCGAAAATAGGCATAGTATAGTATGTCGAAAAAAGTGATAAAGTCATAGTATAGTATGTCGAAAAAAGTTATAGTATAGCATGTCGAAAAAAGTCATTAAAAAGTCATAGTATAGCATGATGAAAAAAGTGATAAAAAAAGTCATAGTATAGAATGTTAAAAAAAGTGAAAAGACATTACGTAGTATGTCGAAAAAAGTCATGGTATAGTATGTCCAAAAAAGTGATGAAAAAGTCATAGTATAGCATTTCGAAAAGAATTTAGAAAAAAGTCTTAGTATAGCATGTTGAAAAAAGTCATAGTATAGTATGTCTAAAAAAGTGATGATAAAGGCATAGTATAGCATATCGAAAAAAGTGATGAAAAAGTCATAGTATAGCATTTCGAAAAGAATTTCGAAAAAAGTCTTAGTATAGTATGTCGAAAAAAGTGATAAAAAAGTCATAGTACAGCATGTCGAAAAAAGTGATAAAAAAAGTCATAGTATAGCATGTTGAAAAAAGTCATAGTATAGTATGTCTAAAAAAGTGATGATAAAGGCATAGTATAGCATGTCGAAAAAAGTGATAAAAAAGTCATAGTATAGTATGTCAAAAAAATATATAAATAAGTCATAGTATAGCATGTCGAAAAAAGTGATAAAAAAGTCATAGTATATCATGTTGAATAAAAGTGATAAAAAGTCATAGTAAGGTGTCGAAACAATTGAGAAAAAAGTCATAGTACAGCATGTCGAAAAAAGTGATAAAAAGTCATAGTATAGCATGTTGAAAAAAGTGATTAAAAAAATCATAGTATAGCATGTCGAAATAAGTCATAGCATAGTATGTCTAAAAAAGTCATAGTATATAGTATGTCAAAAAAAAGTGATAAAAAGTCATAGTATTATGAAAAAAGTGATGAAAAAGACATAGTATAGTATATCGAAAAAAAGTGATAAAACATCATAGAATAGCATGTCGAAAAAAGTCATAAAAAAGTCATATTATAGTATGTGAAAAAGTGATAAAAATCATAGTACAGTATGTCAAAAAAACTGAAGAAAAAGTCACAGTATATCATGTTGAAAAAAGTCATAAAAAAGTCATAGCATAGTATGTCGAAATAAGTCATAGTATAGTATGTCTAAAAAAGTCATAGTATAGCCTGTCAAAAAAAGGGATGAAAAAAGCATGGTATAGTATGTCAAAAAGTGATAAAAAAAAGTCATAGAATGTTAAAAAAAAAAAAGTGATAAAAACGTCATATGTAGTATGTCGAAAAGAGTCATAGTATAGCATGTCGAAAAAAGTGATAAAAAAGTCATAGTACAGCATGTCGAAAAAAGTGATAAAAAAGTCATAGTACAGCATGTCGAAAAAAGTGATAAAAAAGTCATAGTATAGAATGTCGAAAAGAGTCATAGTATAGCATGTCGAAAAAAGTGATAAAAAAGTCATAGTATAGCATGTTGAAAAAAAGTGATAAAAAAGTGATAGTATAGAATGTCGAAATGAGTCATAGTATAACATGTCGAAAAAAGTGATAAAAAGGTCATAGTATAGTATGTCGAACAAAGTCATTAAAAAGTCATAGTATAGTATGTGAAAAAAATATATAAAAAAGTCATAGTATAGCATGTTGAAAACGGTGATGAAAAGTCATAGTGTAGCATGTTGAAAAAAGTCATATTATAGTATGTCGACAAAAGTGTTAAAAAGTCATAGTACAATATGTCTAAAAAATGTATAGAAAGGTCATATTATAGTATGTGAAAAAGTGATAAAAATCATAGTACAGTAGGTCGAAAAAACTGATGAAAAAGTCACAGTATATCATGTTGAAAAAAGTCATAAAAAAGTCATTGCATAGTATGTCGAAATAAGTCATAGTATAGTATGTCTAAAAAAGTCATAGTATAGCATGTCAAAAAAAGTCATAAAAAAGCATAGTATAGTATGTCAAAAAAAGTGATAAAAAAAGTCATAGAATGTTAAAAAAAGTGATAAAAAACGTCATATGTAGTATGTCGAGAAAAGAGTCATAGTATAGCATGTCGAAAAAAAGTGATAAAAAAAGTCATAGTATAGCATGTCGAAAAAAAAGTGATAAAAAAGTCATAGTACAGCATGTCGAAAAAAAGTGATAAAAAAGTCATAGTACAGCATGTCGAAAAAATGTGATAAAAAAGTCATAGTATAGAATGTCGAAAATAGTCATAGTATAGCATGTCGAAAAAAGTGATCAAAAAGTCATAGTATAGCATGTTGAAAAAAAGTGATAAAAAAGTGATAGTATAGTATGTTGAAAAAAGTGATGAAAAATGCATAGTCAATAGTATGTCGAAAACAGTCATTAAAAAGTCATAGTATAGTATGTGAAAAAAATATATAAAAAAGTCATAGTATAGCATGTTGAAAACGGTGATGAAAAGTCATAGTGTAGCATGTTGAAAAAAGTCATATTATAGTATGTCGACAAAAGTGTTAAAAAGTCATAGTACAATATGTCTAAAAAATGTATAGAAAGGTCATATTATAGTATGTGAAAAAGTGATAAAAATCATAGTACAGTAGGTCGAAAAAACTGATGAAAAAGTCACAGTATATCATGTTGAAAAAAGTCATAAAAAAGTCATTGCATAGTATGTCGAAATAAGTCATAGTATAGTATGTCTAAAAAAGTCATAGTATAGCATGTCAAAAAAAGTCATAAAAAAGCATAGTATAGCGTGTCGAAAAAGGTGATAAAAAGTCATAGTATAGTACGTCGAAATAAGTCATAGTATAGTATGTCGGAAAAAAGTGATGAAAAAGGCATGGTATAGTATGTCAAAAAGTGATAAAAAGTCATATTATAGTATGTCAAGAAGTGATAAAAAAGTCATAGAATGTTAAAAAAAAGTGATAAAAAAGTCATATGTAGTATGTCGAAAAGAGTCATAGTATAGCATGTCGAAAAAAGTGTTAAAAAAGTCATAGTATAGCATGTCGAAAAAAGTGATAAAGTCATAGTATAGTATGTCGAAAAAAGTGATGAAAAAGGCATAGTATAGCCTGTCGAAAAAAAGTGATGAAAAAGTAATTACGTAGTATGTTGAAAAAAGTCATAGTATAGTATGCAACAGGACAATGACTCAAAACACCGGAGCAAGTCCACAACAGAATGGCTTCAGAAAAACAAAATCCGCCTTTTGGAGTGGCCAAGTCAGAGCCCAGACCTCAACCCAATAGAGATGCTATGGATTGACTTGAAGAGGGCCATACATATGAGATGTCCAAAGAATATGAGTATAGTACACATGCACGTGCGCACACACACACACACACACACACACACACACACACACACACACACACACACACACACACACACACAGCAATGGATTACACATACCAATGGGTGATTAATCCCACTTTATTGATGTGTCCTATAATCGCCTACCCTCCCTGGGGAACGCAGACTTGCATCAGCTAATTAATGAGCATGCAGGGGGGAATTTAGGTCACAAGAAGGGAGAAGAGAAAAAATCGATACATCACAGGGAAGAAAGCGGAGGGCCTACAAAATGGGGTGAATGAGTACAGGCTCCCAGGATATGAGAGTCTTTTGACAGAAAGACAAAGAAAGAAGAAGAGGTGCCATTGTGCTGGTCTGGTGGCGGACAATGACCCCACTCTGGACTGAATTACTGCGACAGGCAGCAAGAGATTTAGAGAGCCATTTTTTTTTTTTTAAATGAGGCAGGCGAAGTGGGGAGACAAGGGGAAGTTTTTGCCCTCAAACAGATGAACAGTTTGATTTATAAAAGGTCATATGTAACGGTCCAGCGCCACATACTGTATATCTCTCTCTTTCCATCTTTCCATCCACACAGCGCCGCTCTTTTCCCTCCCTTCCTCCCTCTCGTTCTGCTGCTCTCATTCTCTTTCCCCTGCCTACAGGCTTTTGGAAAAATTGGGACAAAAAGGACTTAAACAGGTAAGTGGGTCACACCTTTTGTTGCCGTAGTGAAAGTACCTCCGTGACGTGTGAATACAAAAATAGAGTGTCAACATAGAAAGGTCCCCGTACAAAAGTGTATTAGTACCACTTACTGAACCTAAAATCATTACATGAAGGTAATAATACAATATGTAACTTAGGAGCTGGTCACATTTTTACAAACTAAACAATTACACCCAAAAAAATCAATAGATAAATCAGAAATAAAAAATAATAATTACTGGTCATCTACCAAAGCATGCTGCTAGGTAACAATTACATGCACACTTAAGACACAATACCTACACACTGCTATATCGTTCCCGTTTGTTCTTTTATTCCAACGTTTTGACCGGAACCAAAATGGAACCAACGTAAGAAAGACCATTTCTGGTGAAAAGGTTTGCCTTTTTACGTAAAATTACAGAAGATTGGAGGGAGAAAGCTGTGTGGGAGCAATTTTTTTTGACAGATGCAGTCTTAATAAATTACAACTTAGATGTGAGTTCAGGTTGGACTACACTTGGGATCTTCCACAAAAGCAACAATTCTGACAATTTTTGAGGCCTCACAGCTGAAATCATTCTGCTGCAGTCACTTCTCTTCACTACCCTCGAGTTCATAGCTCTGTCAGCATGCAGCTACCACTTGTGTAAATCTTCCCCTTTCAGCATGTCTCTGCCATCTAAAACATGGGACACTTTGTTCCAGAACAGAAGCAGCAGCAGCCATATCTCAACATGCTCCCTTCTTAGTAAAAAAGCTCTCAAGAGATGATTTTCCAAACTGCAGCACCGGGTGTCATTTGAGGTAAACCAGTTCATTTTAGTGCATTATATTCACTGTAAAAAAGTTGCTGCAATTGCAAATGGGAGCGTTAAAAGAGCACTCGACATTTGAGAGCTTTAGAACAAGATGTTGTCTGAATGTTAAAAACTACTTTGGAAATAATTCCTGCTGGAGGTGGATCAAAAGGTGGGTTGTGTAATGCCTTTATTTTACCATTTTTTTCCCCCCTAGCTGTCAAAACACTGCAATTAAAAGAGCAAAGCTAACAAGTCAAAGGAGACAGATCCATATTTATCAGATGGCTTTAACAAAACAAAATAATGCTACAGACATAAATGTCCATAAAGTAGATCTGGCCTCAGTGTGATGAGTTACTATGATAAATTAGTACTGAACTTATTAATCGAATAGTCAATCAACAGAGAATTAATTAAGAACAAGTTTGATAGTTTATTAATCAGTTACGCCATTTATCAATCAAAAATACCAACTATCCAACATTATTTTTCTCTGGTTTATATATAAATGTAATGTCTTTACATGTCTATCTTTTGCAATAATTGGTTGGACAAATAAGGTTTTGAAGATGTCATGCACATTGGGCAACTGGTGAAGGCCATTTTTCACAATTTGTTCCACATTTTACAGACTATATGATTAATCACAAATGAAAATGACCATCAGTTGCATACCTTGTTCCAATAAACATTCCAATAAAGCCAAAAACCACACTAGATTTTAGCTCATCCTAAAAAAAAATTACAGCGTGTAAAAGCAGAATGAAGCTTGAATCTTATTGCAGGTGGCAAAGCAATGACCAGAGAGCCAGATTTAGAAATCCCCCCCAAAATAATCACACATTGATAACTTCAGATTTTCTTGTGCCACGTACAGAAACTAAATGCCATGTGGATTTGATTTGTGTCAGGGATACAAGCTCCAATAGAGGACAAAGTAATTTTTCACAAAAACCTATTCAACAGCGTGCTCTATCTGCTCTGGGCTCTGTAGGGTCCAGTAAATTAAGGTTGTTCATTATCTCGAGATTTTTTGTCTCGGTTTCAATCTGTCACAGGGTGAGTCAGACGATCACGGCCTCAGGCCTGTACAGGATGGAGCGATAAGAACAAAATGAGATTGCATGTTGTTCCAGTACAGACATTATTAACATGCAGCTGTTGCCTCCTCTTTTTTAAAGCTGTTATAGTATGTGAGGACACAGAAGTGATGACTCACATACTGTATTACTTTACATAACACACATTTTACATCTCAGACATAAAGTTAAGTAAATGAAGCGCTTAAACAGTTACGGTAAATGTAACACCCCCGTGCATACACTAGTGAAGTACTCATTTACATAACAAAATTCAATCTGTGTGCACGACTGAACTGCTCTCATATACAGTACACCACTTTGACACCTTCGCTTTACTGAAACACTCACATAAGTCAACTACTACAGATTACCTGATTTACCAGATTACAACAACAACATGCTGAAATATGTGTGAAATGTTCAGCCCACCTGTATGCATGTTATTGTTGTGACTGAGGGAATATTTCTAAAGTGCTATTGTCTGAGAGGAAATTAGTTAATAAGCAACCAGGGAAACAGAGGACGTAGGAACAACAAGAAGACATTCGCCCACCACACAGGTTTCTACACTGACTATGATCACTAGGACACAGAAGGAAGAAGGATACTGTCTGAAGGAAAATTGAATATAAAATTGTCAACAGTCAATTTTGCACTATTGTAGAAGTCCACTCTTTTCCTCCTCTTACCATATCACTATGCCTGTTATGTTTGTGCAAATGTCTGGCAATAAACAATGTATGCAGCCCACATTTCCACACAGAAATGTAACTTTATCTATGATGTCTGTCAGCAACAACCTGTATCATCCAAGAAAAATTAGGCCAAAAAAAGGCCCATTCAGGCACTTTTCAGGCCATAGCAAGACTTCTGAATACTGGCATCTCTACTGTTAGGTTGTGAAAGTCAATTACGATCCACACAAGAAAACAAACCACTATTATTTATTGAAATATATTTAGCATGATGGTGAGCTTATCAATTAAATTCAATTGCCTTCAACATTTATTATCAGTGCACCCATAGTTGATTTTTTTAACATCAACTTTCCATGTACTGTAGATGTACAGCAGAAAGTATCAGTATGTATGAGCTGAAAATAAAATCACGTCCTCAACTGGCAGCTTGTGTGGGTCTGGATATGAGTCTGCTGAATCCCAGTCAGGATATGGCTACAGATTTGTGTGTGGGAGTGTGGGTCCTGTGCGCTGTGTGTAATATGTTCACAGACAACCTGCATCGGAGGTCAGGATGAAAACAAAGATGCCTTCATAGCTGCTGGTTGATCCAGCATAAGGTCTGGGCAGAGCTGTTGCCTCTTTCAGCTCTCTGCCAAGCTAATAATATCCTGCTAACGCTGAAGATTGGGAACACGAGGTGAGAGCACCTCACTGCCCAAGTACGTCACCGGGGTTTGCAGCTTCTAAAAAAGAATAACTTTTCCCCAGATACAAACAGGGTCATGGGTTATTTTAATACGCACAACAGAAATATTCCTACATACTTGATAGAGGCTAAAAAAAGAGCAAATACAGAATGCAATTATGTGAATAGTGTATTTTTACTCTTTTATGGGTTTGGTTGTGTATTTTGGGGTTGGTTAGATTAATGAAAGAAACATTTAAAACAGGTCAGGTTACTTTTAGTGTTGCGGCAGCACACAGCTAACAAGGTGGAAATGCAAAGGTTTTCATTTTAATCTCATTGTCAATTTGGTTGGGTGGCTACAGGCCTTAAAATCATGAATGATTATTTTTTTAATTTCCATGCTTTTTTTAAACAGTACTGTACCAAGTGTATGAAAGTTCAGTTACTTTGTCCACTTATTTTGGGCCATGTGAAGCTGGATTCTCTCCAAGCTTCCATTAAAGGATTGGCAAAGAAGAACTGCCTGATATTTTCAGTATATGAAACATCAGAATCCGGACCTCATAAAACTAGATCAGAGCTGTGATTTTGGCAAAAATAAAAATAAAAAGAGGATATTTGAAACGAAGCAGGAACTTGTATTGTTCACTAGAAGCATTCTGGTTTTATTACATTCGGTAAGAAAAGCAACCAAGTTCCCATTAAAACCTATAGTCTCACTTCTTCTAGTGTGTATTTTGGTGACATTTAAAAAAGGCACAAATAACTTTAAGAGTCAAAATGTCACCAACATTAGATCCAATGTTTTTCTACAGACCGTGATAAATATGTTTCAGTGTCCAAATGTTCACACATCTGTCCCACTCTGTTGGCCGGAGCAAAACTGTAAATACTGTTCCATTTTTCTTAGCGCTGTCATCAACATGGACTTTAGCATTGTCCTTCCCTTTTGAAACTGGGGTGTGTGTGTAGGTGAGTGTTAAGGTCTAAGGGAGTGCACAGTCTGTCAGCACCAGGGTCTCCAATAGCTCACCCACCCAGTCTTCTGATGGCCGCTTGTTTATCACTTTCTACTCTCGCTCTTCACTCGCCTGTTTGTTCGATTCTGTGCTGGATGGGCTGTCACCACCAGCCCCCTTCCCTCCATGTTTCATTGCTGTATGTATTCACTCTCCTTCCCTCTCTGCTGTACAACAACTCCACATTCAGACACCATCATATCTTACTAATCCAGACCTTTAACATTTTCCTCTCTCCCCCCTTATCCATTTCTCTCAATGCCCATGCCTTCCTGTGATTACCGTTTTTCGTTGCAGGAAAACACTTCCTCCTACAGTAAGTTGTCTCTCTCTCTCAATGTTTGCCAACCAACAGAGATCTGAGGCATTTTGGCAGGGCTGCCCTCAGAGGCATTAGGCCACATTGAGTGAGAAACCAAGTCAGAAAGACCCTTTCCCTAGCTGAGCAGCGAGACAGAGCAGATAGCTGTGACACAAAGGAGTTTAAATCAGATCAATGTGCCCTTTGTCATCTCGCTGTCTGCCCTGTCAGTCTGTGTATCTATCTGTCCATTTGTTGTCTGTTTGTTCCTCAGCATCTATTTTCTGTGTGTAATTAATCTGTCTATCTATCTGTCTATGCCTGTTTGATCCGTTTTGCCTGTGAAACCACAGGTGTCTGAGCAAGTTTATATTTACTACATATAATAAGTGATGAAAATCAGACATCACGATATTCTTAATAGGCCTGCACGATTAATCGTTATAAAATCGCGATCTCGATTCACCCTGTCCACGATTACATTTTTTAATAACTTATTATTAACTAATAAAATTTTATATATATATATATATATATATATTTTTTTTTTTATGACTTTGATTCTCATTTAATTTTACGAGCCGACTGCATCACAAACGCTACTACTTTCTTCTGTGAGTTTTAAACATAGACTATAAAAAAGGTTTTAAAGTGCTCCCAAGCGCTGCAGTGCTCTCCCTTCTCTTCATTGAAGCCTCTGTGTTTACAGGCTTGTGGTGATGCGCAATGTGCTATAGGTGCCAAAAAAAACCCAATGTTTGGTACTGACAATTTGTTTTGTTTTGTCATGGTTCATGTGTGCAATAAACATTACACTTCGTGAGAAAAAAATCGTGGCAGAGAACCGTGAAATCAATTCTAAGCTAAAAAAATCGTGATTCATATTTTTCCCCGAATCGTGCAGGCCTAATTCTTGACCAAATACATCAATGTTGATATTACGACAATATTGTAGGGTTGACAATTGGTGCTTTCACAAAATATTTACACAATGAGATTTTAGATAAATAATCATCAATAATGTGGATATAATGACAAAGTGGGTATAGGCAAATAATAGACTTTACTGTAATGCAGCCTTTAAAACCAGGAAAAGACAACACTTTTGCCATATTAACTATATTATGATATCCAAAATCTAAGACGATATCTAGTGTCATATCACAATATAATATCTATATATTGCCTAGCCCTAGTCTGCACCAAATATTGTACCAATCAATCTAGCAGATGTTGAGATATTTCACATGAGAAGTGAAAACTGCTGGTGGTGCTTCAGGAACATTCAGGGATCACCAAAGTCAGTAGGATTCATCCTCTATGGACGTACCATCCCTAGAGCCATTCCACTAGCATGGCTAAAAATTATTAAAGTTTTTTATATGTGAAATGTGTTCAAATATCCTTTTATTTAGGTAAGGTGTTGGTTTAGAGAACTTCTTTAAGCATCGAGCAGCTATTTTGTTGTTGACAAAAGCTTTCTCTTGGTTTAGTTTCCATCCATATGCCACTTATTACATCAGCCAGTGTGTGTGACCATTTCTATCCTGTTTGTGGATTTCTTTGTCTGTCAACTGTTCTTTGCCACATTCCTGTATATCTGCCTGTATCTCCAGGTGTCTCGCCCGCTGTTCGCCATGGTTCTTCAGGGAGAAGAACTGCAGCACAGGACAGAGAGACGCTTTCTGGTGCTTTGGCTTCATATTTAGCTTCATCATGATGTTCCTGGAACTACATTAAATCACTAGCCTCCCTGCGAAGGACACATTGTTCCTGGTGGTTTTTGGTATGCGCAAACAGAGTTCTCAGAATAAAGGAGCAGTGTTTGTGAGAAGGAAATCTATTGTTAGCTGATGTCTGGTGACATCATTGAGTTTCAATTTTACACCTTTAGCGTCTCTCTCTCTTTTTCTCTTTCACATACACACAAGAAGTGAATGAATCAAGCAAGGGTACATTTGTCTATTTGAGTAAACAATAATTCATCATTTCGGTCTCTGGGAGGACAGCCAGCGCTGGCCTCAGTCTCCCATTCATCTGCAGTGTAACACTGCTGCAGTGGAGCTCCATTCACTCTGGGCAAATCTTAAATATACCCAGTGGACACTTCCCAAAGAACCACTCAAACTTGTTTATATTCTAATACCTGCTAACGCTGCAGTTACCATAGAGAGAGTCCCACTGGATCTGCAAATAACACATTCATGCTGTTGTAGTTTTTTATGGTGTCTTAGATTGTTTTGCAGTTTTATATGACGCAAACCCACACCCAGAACATCATATTTCCTTCTTTACAGCTAACTGAATGTTGTAAGTACCCTTAAAGTGCTCTGTTATTGTCCTGAGGTAATGCCATTGAGCGGAGACCATTTTTTAAAATGTTCCTGTCGGTACATTCAAGGACAACATCAAAGATTTTAAATTTGGCTGCCAGACAGCAACTCTTTTACTGAAAGAAAATTAGGGGTGGGCGATCTGACGATTTTAGATCGTGATCAATCTTGAAGGCGTCCACAATCTACTTTTCAGTCTAATTGTAGAGATAGCGGTATTTTATGTTCTCTCATATTTGTTATCAAACTTCACATAATCGTATTGACTAGCACATCCAAGCTACGTGAACAAACCAATTGAGTAATGTAGTCAACTAGATGGCTATGCTGGACAAATTACTTCAAGTGGCTCTTTCTTGGGTAACGTATTGTAAAGTGTGAGTTATAGTTGTTATCAGCATGGCGGATGCCAAAAAATAACTTAACGTCAGTGGTATGGAAATGGTTTGGCTATGCAGTCTCATATATTTACCAAGACAAAGTTATCTGTAAACTTTGTCGAGCAACAGTGGGCTCTTCAGTAGGTTATACAACAAACCTACCACCTTAAAGATCGTTCTTCACGCAGCTTAACTCGTCAGCATCCCACGTGACAAAAACAAAACAGTTATCATTGACCGATACATTTGAGCGATCAAAAAAACTCAACCAAAGCAGCAAGCAATGTGTAAAGAGGTACTGTAACAGAGGTCACATTAGCGAAGGATATAGTGCCATTTAAAGTTGTTGACAATGTGGGATTTAAAACGCTGTTGAAAACTTTAGATCCTATGAGCTGCCGCAAATATTTTTCTAATACCGCCATCCAATATTGTGAATGTCCAATATTTTTATGACTTATTGGCCAGTAAGATATTTTTCAGAATTTGAAAATGCAATTTTGTGTTTACATTTTGCTACTTTTGAGTTGTGAGTACTTGAAAAGTGTTATTTTATGATTATGTTATATTTTGGTTTCTGTTTAAAACTTCAAATAAACTCAGCTTTAATCATCATTTTAAAACCTGTGTTGTATCTTTTATGCAATGTTGTGTTTTAGTGGTGCAAATGGAAAAATTCATAACTGAGAAAAAAGATCGCAATTTGGATTGTCGATCGTGATTGTGATTAAATAGATCATGATGTTATTTTTTTCGGCAAATTGCCCACCCCTAAGCCAAATTCATACTTTGTTTGTTCATATTTTTGGAATTTGATTTTCCAAAAACTTCCAAAAAGGCAGTGCTTTTAGGTCGCTCACTCTTAAATGTCAGATGTCAAAGAGTCCTGAAATGATAGCTTTTAAAATGGTTCCTTCATAATTTACAAAACTTGAAAAACTTAAATGTAATAATAAATATGACCGAATGTGCAGGAGTACCTATCTTGAGCAAGTTTTAAGTCTCTGTACAGCGAATCTTAAACCACACCGACATGAACTGAAATCTGTAGCTGCCTGAGAGGTGGGAGGAATCTAACCTACAGCCAAAATAATTAGTTGTTTAATCAAATAATGAATTAGCCAATGGACAGAAAAGTATCTGCAACAATTTATAATAGAAGCGAAATGCAATTTCATGCAATGTAATGACATTAATCATGAAAATATTAATTATTCCCAATTCAAATGCTTGAAAAATGGTCAGCAACAATGCATTATTTTAGCCATGCTAACTGTGTGGCTCTGGGGGCTGGCAGTGTTGGTTGGTTGGTCCACCATTTTGGTCCAGACTGATATATCTCAACAACTATAGAATGGATTGGCATGACAGTTTGTACAGGCATTCATGGTCCCTGAGGATAAATCCTAATTACTTTGGCGATCCCCTGATATTTCATCCATAGCCATCATCACGTCAAAATCAACTTAAAATTACAAAGAGTAAACTCTTGTGTGTGTGCGAAGGCAATAGAGAGGCAAAGTCCCTCCCCTTCCGGTGAACCGCCATGGGACCTTAACTCGGAAAAAATATGAACGGTAGTGAATGGGTAAAGACAAATAATTTTTTGATCCCGTTTGAATTGAGCCATGAATTACACATCATCAGTTTAATAGATCATTTCACAAGTCACGAAAGTCTCAGTTTATTGTTAAACCGTTGAAGTATAAGACTGTGAAAATGCGTAATTAGAAAGACTACACACTTCAAAGTCGGATGGATGACGTCTTGCTGTAACGTTACTCAAATGAGCAGCGGATCTTGCTTGTTCTTTTGCTTTTCTGCTGAAAACACTTCACTGGATAAAACACATCAGGTAAGATAACGTTACATGTGTTGTGAAACAGAGCTAAGCTAGCTAGCTAGCGATCAAGTTGAGCATCAAGCTAGGTGACGAAAATTGTGTCAGCCGAGAGATGTAGTTCACTGAGCGGTTTCACACAAAACTAAGTGGTCATATGACAAACCTACGGCTAACTGAGACTTTCTTCGGTTGAAAAATTATCTTTTAAATTGACGAACATCATATTTGTAATCCATGGCTCAATTCAAACCGGACCAAAAAATAATTATTATCTCTCAATTGATTCCAGTTCATATTTTTTCGAAAGATAGGTCCCATGGACCAGAAGTAGAAGGGCGTGACTTCGGCTCTCTATTTAAATCCAGCGCAGGAATGGCGGACTCAGCCATTAACAATGAAAACTATTATATGAGGAAATAATTATAGAATATAAATACACTAAATGGCTATTGCTGAAAACATGGCAAACATAAAATCAAAATTGGGTTTGATACAGTATCATGAAAATGTTAGGGATTATAACTTTAAAGCAATGCTTGGGCGCCTGGGTAGCTAACATGGTAGAGCGCGCACCCATATACAGAGGCTCAGTCCTCGACGCAGCAGCCGTGGGTTCGGTTCCAACCTGCGGCCCTTTGTTGCATGTCATTCCCCCTCTCTCTCCCTTTTCAAGTCTAGGCTGTCCTGTCAAAAATAAAGGCTTAAAAATGCCACACAAAACATATCTGCATAACCGTCTTTATATGCAATTTGTAGACTACACAGTTTTGTAACTGCTACATTAGACAGACAGAAATTCACAGAATCAAGCTACAAAGTGAAACAGTTCAGTCCCTCTTTCACCTACTTCCTTGACCATGACTCTTATGATCTGCTCCTGCAGACGCCGCATCAACCTGTGCCCCTTTTTTCCATTACACATTAGCTATCTGTTTCTCCTTCTCCACTTTTATTCCCATTTCTTCCAATCTCTCCTCATTTTACATCTTCTCCCCCTTCCATCAGCACTCTAACCAGCATCTCCTTTACCTCTCAGGGAATCAAACCACTACTCCTCAGCCAACCAGAGAGTGCAGGAATCTATTAAGCACAATAGTGGAAATATGTCACCTGGGAGCCGATGTTACGAGCAATTTAGTATGGAGGGAAGGGTGGAGAAGAGGAGCAATGGAAGAGGGAAGGTGTGCTGCAGTACCAAGGTGAGACAAGGTGGGGATAGACATGGGTGTCACGTACGAAGGCCTTCCCCCTCTCTCTTACACCCCCTCTCTCTTACACCCTTACACACCCTTACACACACACACACACACACACACACACACACACACACACACACACACACACACACACACACACACACACACACACAGAAATGCCATTAGTCTCAGAGGTATTTCTGGACCAGTAATGAGATTGGAGGACTGCCCTGTTAGAGTTATATCACCCTTAACAACACCATAAATTTACCTGCTTACACTGCAGTGGACAGATATACATATTTTTTTTTTTTGTACTGGATGGTTCATATCATATAGAGCCAGTGAATCAAAGTATTAATTCATCATCCTGTGTAAACTAGAACAGAGGTTTGGAAACACCAATAAAAGAGATATGTTGACTTAAATACAGAATACAACTTGTTTTTTTGAGAGTTTGTAGTGTACTTTTTCTTCTCTAGATTACAAGTACATTAGGGACCTGGACGTTTTACTGCATTAGTACAGCTATAGCTAATTACTTTGCATATCTTTTTCATTTCAATATACATGTGGGGTCATAAAATATGAGGTGTTGATGGAGTGTAAACTATGAATCTGATAGATGGGAATGTGTTGGCTTCATATTTTAATGTGGATCAAGTTTACTACCTAGAGCAGTAGGCTTTTAAAAAGAATATGAAGGTAATTTACTTTTTATCTGTAATTAATTTATAGTGTATTTCATTTTACTGTAGCCTGACTGTAATACTTCTGAAACATGGAGCATGTGCTAACTTCACTTACCAATAAAGTGTATTATGAGTAAAAGTAATTACATTTCAGATAAACCCCCCCTCTTTGTAATGTAACACTGTAAAAGGAGCCATTTAAAGTTTTAGTTGCATACTATTATGATTATTCTGTCAAATTACATTTCTTAACCATTTATGGACTAAATTGTGTTATATCCTCTGAGCTAAGCAGCGCGATCTGAAATGTTTAAAGTGGAATGCTGAACATTTACACACCATCAACACCTCTTATTTTATGACCCCATATGTATATTGGAATGAAAAACATATGAAGTAATAGCTATAGCTGTACTAATGCAGTAAAACTTACCGTTCCCTAATGTACAGCAGACCCAATTTAAGATAGTAGTATAATACTAATGTTAATCATATGATGTATATGTACATACTCATACATTTATATTTATATTCTATTTCTATGGCATGAGCCACTGAGAAAAAAATTATTTTGTCCTACAAGCCATGCATGTTATGTGTATTGGTCTGCTAATGCTAAAATAACTGCATATATTTAAACTTTACTCCACCAAGTGCTATGTGTGTGAATTAACAGCCTCTTCTGTCAGAAAGCACTGCAGAAGGAAGAAGTCACTGTTTGACCTTATAGCTGAAGGAGCTTTGCCCTGGCTTTTCTCTGCTTCACTATTAGGAAGAGAGCCTGCTGTTGTTCAGGAGTGTACAGATGACAGAGCTGACAGTGATAGCTGCCTTTGTAGAGCAAAGGGCCATCTCATCACTGTCAACACCATGCAGAGCTGCGGCTGAAGCAATTCAATGTACACATCTTCAAAAATCTTTTTGTATGCAGCCAATATCAAGTGTTGAGTCAGTGGCATCAATAACTTTCTCCAAAAGTAATGAAAAATAAGAATTATGACTTCAATATTGGTGAGAGAATTGGGGGGAAATGCTTAATCCTACTGGTTTTAGGTAAACAGATTCAGTTAAAACATAGACAATGATTAAGTATCTGATGGGGAGGCCAGAGCGGTTAGAAAATGAGGACTAAACAAATGAACAAGAGAAAGAGGGAAGAACACAGATGGAGGGGATAAAGGGGGGCGTTCAGCTGAGCTTTGTCATTCCCTGTGTAGTGTCATCCCCTCATCATGTGAATGAATTAAGAACTTTTATCCTCCACATTATCTACGGGATTCCACGGCTCATTTATATCACTGCTGCCTGTATGTCACAGGGGCGTGGGTGGATGAAGTGACTACGGGGATTCCCGTTAACCAGGGAGAATGACAATTACCATACAGCCACCCTTGCCCAGCAGAGACGAGAATGGACATGGAGCGATGGAAGATGAGTCACTAAGAGAGGAACCACGGTTTAGCTCTCTAATGAAGCTCATGTCCACTGGTGATAAATAATGAGGGCTGCCCTAAATCTCTGGGGAGTTTAGGAGGACGTGGAGGTAGGCACGCTGCGTGATGCAGGTTCACCCGGTGTACACATGTCCACCCCAGACATAGACACCCCTTTGTCAGGGATAGTCATACTCTCTATCTCTCTTTGTCTAACATCTTATTCCATTAGCCTGTTTCATTTCCCCCAGCCCTCTCTACCTCTGTCTATTAAATTTGTGTTTCCCATCTGCCCACTTACTGTCCTCTATTTTGAAGTCTCTGTTCTCTCCTTTCTGCGTTTCTCCTTGGGCTTATTTAGGGTCAGCCATCTTTTTCCAAGACTCTGCCAAATGCACTGTCTAGGTCATTCTCAACATTAGTATTCACAGCAGTCATTTGCCTTAGTGGTTCTCATTCCAGTTCAGGAGAGTGTCTGGTTTCAGCACCATGGAGAGCTACGCAGACTTTTACCTCCACATCAGGGAAGGTTTTTTTTGTAGTTTTGGTGATCATTCCTTCGAGTTTTGAGAACAGTTCAGTCACTGACTTGATCATAGGGGTGTGCAGGTGAGGTGGGGATTTACAACAGATGGAGATAATAATAGAAAAAATAATGTGAACTGCAGGTTTTGTTAGCTATAAAGGAGGACTGGCAATCACCGCTTTCATACAGTATGTAGTTTTCAAAGACAAACATGGAGACAGTGAATGGAGCCCCAAAGAGGCCTATATAACAGGAGTCAGTCAGGAAAAAAAGACATCTGCCAAACAAACTCCGTCAACAAAGATGAACAGCAGTCCCAAGTTAAAGGATAGATCTGGTGATATTCTACATGTTAGCCTTGTTTTTTAAGTAATATAATTTAAAAATATATATTTGTGATCCATTTTAAAGATTTACCTCGTCAGTGGGAAAGTATTTAGAGATGGCCGAAAAAACTTTGGATACTGGAATACGAGAGATTAAGTATTTTAAGGAGTGCTTAAATTGACTTGCAAACTAATATCATCCATCTTTGTACCAGTGTTTGCAATGTTGATTTAGTTACGTTTTGTATTTACATTATTTTGTCTACCCCCTGCATGCAATAGTCATCAGACACAAAATCAAGCACTTCCAATCCAAATGAACAGCACACTCCTCTGCCTGATGGTGAATATGAAATGTTAAAATGACAATGTAATTTTAAATGGAACAATTTGTCAAAAGCCATATTAACATAATTCCCAATTATTATTTAAACAGACCAAACAGCTCATTTAAGCTGCTGCTGGCAGCTTGTTCGCTCTGTTTAGCGGACAAGTCTAAGGTGCTGACATCAAGTACAAATTTGGGTGAATGCTACAGTCAAAGGAATCTGCTTGTATGGCAGCTTATTCCATGCACAGTCTGCCTGCCTGCCTGCCTGTTGAAGTGCTCATGGTTCGTTTATCAGCTCCAGTGAGAGTGTGTGCCATTGTAATTGTATTCACACAGGCTTCTTAGGGCGAGATTGATGTGGTGGCTAGTCCATGTATGCATAAGGGGAATGAATGTCTCTCGGCCGACCTTGTTTGTTAGTTTATTTGCCACTAGCTCTTTGGCTCTGAGAGGGTGGAGAAGCAGTGAAAACAGAATCACTGCACCTGAAGAAATATGGTTTGGATTTTTTTCTACGCTTATTTTGTGGGGGAGCAATATATCAGAGTTAGGCCAAGAATAGCCATCACAGTTTTTTAGTATTCTAGGTCTTTACAAGGACAAGTCCTGACAAAGCACTGTTTGGCTTTAGGAAGCTGCAGGCGGGGGAAATACAACTGCCCAAACTGATTTGGAGTACATGTTCTTGCTTTGTAGGAAAGATCTACATGTTTTATGAAGCTGCAGTAATATAATATGTTATATACATTTGTGATATGTTCTGGTAGACAAGGTAAACTGAGACTTGAGGCCTCCCTGGTTACCCCGTTAAACCTGACACACACACACACACACACACACACACACACACACACACACACACACACACAGCCCACTTTGTCCCTCCCACCCCACATATTGCACTATCCATCATCTGCCCATGAAAATCTCTCCTCCTCCAACAGCACACATTTCTGTGCCTTGCTTTCTGTCACTTTACTGCTGCCATCCATCTCTTCTCACCCCTCCTTGCTCTGTCAGGTGAGCATGTCACTGCCTATCCGTGACTCAGGCATTAGTGTTTCCTCTTTTGGTGTTCTGTGTGTGTGGGAGTATGTGGGCAGGCGTGGCTTTCTCCAGGGCACCTGGCTCTCCAGCGCAGCTGCAAGTGATCTCCTAATCAAGCTCCAGCATAAGTCCTCCTGAGATCCAGGCAGCCAGCACAAGTTTGTTTCAGTCACTTACGTGGTAACATACTCTCGGCCAAACTTCTAAACTTAGCACAAAAAGTAAGGAAATTTGTGTTTGGTAGATTATTTCTCTGTGGTAACAATGTCTTTTGGCAATAAATCTTATACCGTTGGAAAGCCTATTTAGTTCCCTTTCAAATGGTGGAAAAATTTGCCAAATCTTCTTTGCCAATGCCAAACAGCTTATTCTGCCATTGACTCGTTTGGTGTTTGGTGGATTTAAGTTTGAAGAAACAAGACATATTGGCAATTTAACAATTTATTCATTTCACAAACAGGAGCCTCAGTAGCGTGTGGAAGAATCATACACAGCCACAACAGACTGGCACCTCCTCCTCATGCTGGTCACCAGCCTGGTCACACACTACTGTGGGATGGCATCCCATTCTTCAACCAGCATTTGTCGCAAGTCAGCCAACGTGGTTGTGTTGGTCACTCTGGCACGAACAGCACGCCCAACCTCAATAAGGTTGAGGTCAGGACTGCTGGCAGGCCATTCCATCCTCTCCACTCCCACATTATGGAGGCAGTCTCTGATAAACCCCGCCCTGTGGGGGCGAGTGTTGTCATCTTGGAGGATAGAGTTCGGTCCCAGACTGTGGAGATATGGGAATGCCACTGGTTGCAGAATCTCATCTCTATATCTCTCTGCATTGAGATTGTCTCCAATAATGACAAGCCTCGTTTTTCCAGTGAGGGAGATGCCGCCCCACACCATCACACTGCCTCCACCAAAAGGTGTTACTCTATCGGTGCAGCAATCAGCATAGTGTTCTCCGCATCTTCTCCACACTTTGACCCTACGATCGAACTGCGGTAGGCATGAATCTGGACTCATCACTGAACATAACGTTCCTCCACATGTTCAGGTTCCAGTGCACGTGTTGCCGACACCAGCGCAAATGGGCCTGACCGTGAAGGGCAATGGCAGATAAGATTTGGCAAATTTTTTATGGGCGCAACCCACATACTCAGCGCTGCTGCTCATCCCACAAATGCATGTTCCTTACAAATGGGGCACCATTTGAAAGGGAACTAAACAGGCTTTCTAACGCTATAAGATTTATTACCAAAAAGCATTGTTACCACAGAGAAATAATCTACCAAACACACATTTCCTTACTTGTTGTGCTAAGTTTAGTATTCTAGTGAACCTTTTGTTGTTGAAGTTATCCTTAACACTGTGTTGTCTCTATGTGCGCAGAGAGACAACACTGCTCATATTAAAAAATATGAATCGATTTTTGGAATTCTATGAATCGATTTTGAATCGGTAGAGCTTGAATCGCGATTCGAATGGGAATCGATATTTTTGCACACCCCTACTATCTAAGCCTGAGAGAGAATCCATGGAAAAATATATCACTGACTCGTTAGCTGCTGGTCTTATCCGTCCCTCCTCCTCCCCTGTGGCCGCTGGTTTTTTCTTTGTCAAAAAGAAGGACTCGACTCTGCGGCCCTGTATAGACTATCGCGGCCTTAATGAAATAACTGAAGAATAAGTACTTTCTTTCCCTCATTGATCCTGCTTTTGAGCCTCTGAACCGAGCTAAGGTTTTCACCAAATTAGACCTGAGAAACGCCTACCATCCCATCCGCATCCGAGCTGGGGATGAGTGGAAGACAGCTTTCAACACCCCGCTCATGCCGTTTGGTCTCACTAATGCTCCAGCTGGTTTTCAGGCCCTTGTCAATGATGTCCTCAGAGATATGCTCAACCGTTTCATCTTTGTCTACTTGGATGACATTCAGATTTTCTCCCAGAACCTGGAGGAACACATCCAACATGTCAGGTTGGTGCTGCAACGTCTACTGGAGAACAAGTTGTTTGTGAAAGCTGAGAAGTGTGAATTTTATGCCCCTTCTGTGAGATTCTTGGGTTTCGTTATGGAGCAGGGACAGCTGAGACCGGATCCCAACAAGCTCAAGGAGGTGACTGAGTGGCCGACCCCCGCTACCCGGAAGCAGCTCCAGTGTTTCCTTGGGTTTGCCAACTTTTATCGTAGGTTCATCCGTGATTACAGTAAGGTTGCTGCCCCACTTACCTCCCCCTCTGTCCCCTTTACCTGGGGTCCCAAGGTACACACGGCATTCACTACGCTCAAGCAATTGTTTTCTTTTGCCCCTGTGTTAATCCACCCAGATTCATCTCTTCAGTTTATCGTGGTGGTGGATGCCTCGGACACTGGAGTGGGAGCTGTTCTCTCACAGCGGTCCCCTCAGGACAAGAAGTTGCATCCCTGCACCTTTTTCTCCCGGCGCCTGTCGCCTGCTGAACGCAACTACGATGTGGGGAATCGTGAGTTACTGGCGGTGGTGTTGGCACTGGAGGAGTGGAGACATTGGCTGGAGGGAGTGGAGCAGCCATTCCTGGTATGGACTGATCACCAGAACTTGGCTTATCTCCGTTCAGCTAAACAGGCTTGGTGTGCCCTGTTTCTTGGAAGGTTTATTTTCAGAGATCAGAGAAACCCACCATCGAGCCAGAGACCATCTTGCCCCCCGCCTGTGTGGTCTCCTCTTGTTGTTTAACACTGTGTGGTCTCTCTGTGCGCAGTCATTGGGAGTCAACGTCACCTACGCTACCTGCTACTCCACCAGCCCTGTGTTTCGTGCCTGCCTTGTCTACCTCCACTCCTCCAGCCATTTGGATTACCACCTACCTTTGTTGCAAGATTTCTGTTCAGTTGAGCATTCATTAAAGACCTGTTACTACCTCTAACCATCTAATCGGTGTCCGCTCTTGAGTCCCGACCTCACAGACACAACAGAGCAGGGTCCTCACAGATATGCAGCAGCTTTTTGATTCCCTCTCTTTGAACAGTGACACTGATTCTTGGCAAATGAACCATTACACTGATGTAGATGTCGACCTTTTCTTCTGTCCATTTTAATATTCGTTCACACAAAGTAATGCCGGCAGTGAAACATTATTTTCTCTCTTCTTGCCATCTTTCTAACCCTCATTTGCCCTCTAAGATGCATTCCTCTTTGCTTTCTTCCCATCACTGTCTTTCTTTTCCCTCATCTCCTGACAGCCTGCCTGCCTCAAGAGAATATGGTTTAGTGCAAAAGTCCTTGATGTTATTAAAGAGTAAGATGTAAAGTTTGTGTAACAAAAGTGCTACACAACAGCGTGGGACAGATTGATGCACAAATCAGAAGCCTTTTTGCTTAACGGGTTAGAAAGGCTTCTGAGTTTTTCCTTGATATATAAAAGCAGTGGCTGTGGTAATGGAGGTACTAGCAGAGCAGTCATTTACATGGTTGTCCATTTCCTCACTTCAGTAGCTTACTAGTTTATTCTTTAAATAAGAGAGATTCAACAGCCGTGCTAGTAGGTCTGTGAAGCTGTACTGAGGCAAAGCGGTGCTGTGAGCTCAATGCTAGTGGTAGCATGTAAACATGCTTACAATGACAACGCTAACATGCTGATGTTTAGCAGGTGTAACATGATGTTTACCATCTTAGATTAGCGTGTTAGTATGCAAACATTTGCTAATTTCTACTAAACAAAGTTCAGCTGAGGCTGATGGGAATGTTATTAGTTTTGTAGGTATTTAGACATGAAGCAAAGTATTGAACAAATATACATTTTAATCAGATGTTGGTACTAGATGAAATAGTCAGGGATCACCAAAGTCATTCGGATATATCATCTGGGGACCATGAATGTGCGTACAAAATGTGCCAATTCATCAAGTTGATTTTGAGCTATTTTACAGGATAATCAAAAATGCTGGCAAAATGTTGGATGAAAAGTCAAAGGGTCGCCAAAGTCATTAGGATTCATCCTCTGAGGACCTTGAACATCTGTACCAAATTTGACAGTTGTCGAGATATTTCACTCAAAACCAAAATTGTTTTCCTGAGATATTTTAGTCTGGACCAAAGTGGTGGACTAACCGCTAGCATAAAAACTAAAGAAGTGCACACTATTGATAGAAGTGAACACCCCACTAATCCAAACAGATATACTTACCTCCCTTGTTGGATAGGGAAGAAAGGCTATAAATCAAAGTAAAGTCTGGTGTTTGTAATAAATGTAATAAAAGACATTTATTACAGGAGGAAGATCTAAGAGCCAGAAAAACAACTAAACGCAGAAAGCTTAACAATCCTACTACCAGTAAAATGTAAAATCTCAGCACACTGGACAGTCACGTCATTAAAATCTCAAAAAAAGTATATTTTATGTGACCCATAAAGATAATGGTTCATATTGTGAATAATTAAAAAACTTATGAACTACTTGACTATGAAGCTTTGTGCAACCATCCTCTCTTATGGTCATGAGACTTAATTAAGCGTCAAATAAGGCAAATGAGATTATAATGCACTACCAAAGTTCATTACCAATGGGAGGCATCATTCTTTAATGCAGATTCAACCCTCTAAACCATCCTCCTTAAATTAAACAGTATATTTAAAGAAACAAGGATTTCAGAGTTCAGTGTTATTAACATCCCCTTGGGTCGGTATCAACGTTTAATATCGTCTCACTTAAAGCCTTTTCGAGCTTTACAAGTCTTAATCCACTCTTAAGCTATCCTACCCCCCACTTTACCATCTACACACACATTCATCACCCTCATCTTTATCCTAAAATTTGATTAGCCTCCAAAAATAGGGCACACTTCATAGTTTTGTTTCACGTTTGCATTGTACAGATTAAATATCTGGACTGCCCAAGAGGTATAACACATTCACAATTCATCATCACAATTTCTCACTTCTTCTTTCGCCCTGTCACCCAAGTTCTTCCCTGGTATTTTTATCAGCTGTTTTGCACACATTTTCTCACTTTTAGAGGGACTGAATAAGTCTCAGATAAAAGGACTGATATTATGTGACAGCTACATGTGTTGGGACTGTAGAAGTTTGATAATGCTGAAATAAAGTAGAGCTGGACTTTATCACTTAGGGAACTATCTATGATCCACCAAAACAACAAGACCAAAAGTCTACAGCCATGCTAGCTGCTCTGTGAGACTGTACTTTGTCACATGGGTGTTTTGATCTAAATGCTAATGCCAACATGCTCACTGTAGCCACGTTTTCATCCTAATGTAGCGCAAATTTTCAAAGAAATTGGCAAAAGAGAATGTGAATTAATGTGTTTCCATCCCCTACTGTTGTGAATATTAGGAGTTGGTTCATTGACATGAGCAATAGGTGGCGCTAACTCTTCCATTAGGTATGCCATTTCAGAAGCAGAAGGCGCAAAAAGATGACTAAATTAAAAGAGTGCCAGTCAAACCCAAAATGGTGGGGAAAAAATTGATGTGGTATTTATGTTCATTTCTTGTATTCGTTTGAGGAAGGTTACCAAAGTTATCAAAGTGACACTTTGTCTTTCGTTACAAGAGGTAAACAGTAGAAATATGCCGTTCACTTTACAAAATAATCCATCAGGAATGTGCGCTTGTATATGATTGGCCAACGCAGCACCTTGGCTAAAAATGTTAAGTTAAATTACACTTTTCACATTAAATGACTGTATACTGTATGTCAACTTGGTTCTACTCTTCATTAATACTGAATGAATTTTCATTTCTCAACCAAATCAATATTTGAGAAAAATCTGATTGACTGAGTGACTCCCGGGCTACTTGGCTGGCTGGTTTAAATCGTTGCAGACTTAAATATTGATCTGCTTTGCAATCAATCAAATGTGGCGAGTGCTTTTCAGGGTCAGAGGAGACACTAATGTTTTGGGCAGATGTGGATTTATGGCTGCATGTGTCTTTCTTGTTCTCCCATTTTCACTGCCTTTAATCTATTTTGTCATTACTTTCCTCACTCCTTTTCAGCATATTGTAGCATTACTGTAGCAGGTATTTGCTGGTAGTAGACACATAGCTGCACTCCTTTTATAGAATGATTAACATGAATCGCTTCTTTCATTCATCCTTGTGTCTCCCTTTCTCGCCTCTGCTCTCTTTGCTGTTCATTCACCCCTTCTCTTTCCATCATCTTTCTCCTCTTGTTTTTCTGGCTCGTGTGAGGAGCTCCACCATCCTGTCCTCCCTCCATTCATTCATCCCTCCTTCCCTCATGCTCATCTACAGTCCATCCACACACGTTCACCTCAGCCTCGTCAGAGCTGCCTGGAATTATTTACTGCTTAATAGCCTACAGCAGCTCACACCAGCCCAGTGGTGCTTTGCCTTTATTTATTTTCATTCCTTTTGTCTTTGTGTGTGTGAGAGAGTGACTGAGCGTGTGCAAGAGAAGCACATTTTAAAAGATTTAAAGCTCAAGGATGCCCTGCACATTGAAGCTGCTGGTGAAATGACCTGTGGCTTGAAACATTCACTGATTTGATGTTTGAAGGCTAATTGACCATTACTGGGTGATTCATCTGCTACCTGTGCATGTGCCCGTAGGTGCATATATGTGTGTGTGTGTGTGTGTGTGCGTGCGTGCGTGCATAGACCACGGTGACCAATACTCACTATCTTCTATCATTGACTAGTGATTAATTATCTCTGAGCAGTGCGAGTTAACACATCTTCTATACTGCTGGGACTTCACGGACGGTACAGTACGCTTTAGCCACCAAGCATTAGCATGAGCCACTCTTAGTGTAGCACATTGTAGTAAGCTGGATTGCTATTGAAATATCATATCATGTATAATATAAATTAAGTCTTTACTGGATTACTGTGTTGCAAAGTGGCATGCAATTAATGAAAACATGATGTTGTGTGGCAGAAAGAAAACGATGTATTACTGTTACTGAGTATAACTCTTTGACAATGTATGTTTTACAATTACTCTCAAACATCATCACCTGGTGTTTCCCGTGTTTTGACGAAAATTAGAACGAGGGGTCAAAGGTTATAATGACGTCATTGAAATGGAGGTCAACTGTTTAGGACATCAAGTCATTGCAACTATTGCAACCACAATTGCATAATAGGCCTCAGTGGTCCCCTAATACTGTATCTGAAGTCTCTTTCCCAAAATTCAGCATTGGTGCAGAATTACAGCCACTAGAGACAGTCCCACAATGAGCTTTCCTTAGGATCTGCCATTTCTGTGTCTGTAGCTTTAAATGCTATTGAGGAGGAGAGGGGGGGGCAAGGTGGAGGGTGGGGGTGTGGCCTTGACAAACTGCCACTTTGCTTGTTTGCAAGCCATGATGTCTCTTTCTCATGGGTGGGCCAAATTCTCTGGGCGGGCAAAGCAGAGAAAGGGGAGGTAACCTTGCTCCTTATGACCTCATAAGGAGCAAGATTCCAGATCGGCCCATCTGAGCTTTCATTTTCTCAAAGGCAGAGCAGGATACCCAGGGCTTGGTTTACATCTATCGCCATTTCTAGCCACTGGGGGACCATAGGCAGGCTGGGGGAATGCATATTAATGTTAAATGGGAAATTTTCATGCCATGGGACCTTTAAAGAAAGAAACCTCTCATAGGAGTGCTAATCAGTAGCTGCATGGTAATTTCTCCTCTACAGATACTCAGAGCTGCCCTTTGTGATCTGCCAGTCTCCTGCACTCTTTTGAATACTGATAACAATGGCTTGAAAAAAACATTCAACAGCAGACAAAAACAGCACAGTCTAAAGCTATTGTTATCATGCTATTTGAAGAGATGCTCACAGAGCACTGCAGCACCTCAACCTCACTGCTCCCTCTGTCCTTGGCTGTGGATGAGAACCATTTTGACGGTTGTGTGTGTGTGTGTGTGTGTGTGTGTGTGTGTGTGTGTGTGTGTGTGTGTGTGTGTGTGAATGTGTGAGAGAGAGAGAAACGGGTGAGAGGGGGTTTTTACCAAAATTACCATTTCCAGAACACAAGGCAATAACTAAATAACAACATGCAGATAATTGTTCAAAAATGGATGCGATTAAAGGCCGAGGTTCCTACATGGACGGCACCAGTGTCCCTCACACAGCCCCCTCCTCTCTGTGATGATGGTGATATCACTGCCCCAAGCATCCTCCCATTGCATTTTCAGATCAATGAGAGAGAGAGAGAGAGAGAGAGAGAGAGAGAGAGAGAGAGAGAGAGAGAGATAGGTCTGTGTATTTTCATCCACACGCTGACAGCTGTGCAGCTACCCCACGTACGTGCTCATATCCCATATCCGGAGAGAGAGAGAGAGAGAGAGAGAGAGAGGCTAACATTCCTCTTTATATGCATCTTTTGCTCTGCAGACGCGTGCGTGACATATCTGCTCCCGGATTTCCCTTCAACTTTTCTTTTTTGTTGTTGCGGTTTTTAAACTGTTTTCATTGTCGCATTTCCTCCGTCCTCCGTCCTCCGAGTCTTTGGAATGAACCGTTTTCCCGCCTGCGTCGTTTCCATGTCAGCATGGGAACTGCCGTGTCCAAAAGGAAGAATTTAAGAAACGATGCGATATCCTCTGTGGCAGCAAAAGTTAGGTGAGTGACACCCGAAGCTCTCCTCCTTTGTAACCCGTTATATAGCAGCATCAGAGAGACAGTTGACGAGTATTTCAGTCTTCAGGTGCGACCCAAGCAAAGACCATGTGTGCCAGTTGAATTACCACTGCGCTATCCCTTCTTTGTAATGCGCAGAGAGGCTCTTTGCCCTTTTCGCACGTCTGCTGACTGTCCCGTCTAGCCTGGGGCGTGCTTCTGAGTAAATGTGTGCTTAAATCAGCCCCCTCAAAACTGCACCTGTGATAAGCAAATGTAACCAACTATATGAAAGGTTGCCCTGTAATTCCATTAGATTGTGTTTTATTTGGACTACATTAGCTGGAAGAGGATATTTGCCCCTGGCGCGTCGGAGCTTTTACTGATGTGAATGAAGCATCATTGTGTAATGAAAGTCATGCAGAGGCAAAGCGAGGGCTGCTGTGACTCACAGTAACCATTATACATGTTCTCACGTTGGCATCACCTAATATAGACTATAATCTGCTGTGAAAAATAGCCTGCAATCTTATTTCTAATGGTAACTTAACAAAAACGTCTGGCCGCATAGACCCGAGCGGAGCGCGCAGCGAGGAGGCTGCTGCCTTCACCCAGCGGACAAATGAGCCAGTCGTCAATTAATCAATCACTGCAATCGATTCGGTCGTTTGCAGTGATCACCTATCACGGTCAGTTATTGGACCAGTCACATGGGGCAGCACTGGTAAGCGGCTGTTCATTTATTCAGCCTGGATAAAGCAGTGGGACTAAGACTGTTTGGCACGAGTCCAAGCCGTTAAAAGCTGTTAACGACTCACTTGTTCACTGTATGGGAATGTATGGATTGTTTTAATGGCTGAGTCCGGATCCAGCTGTTCTAGCACCATATAAAAGCTGTCTATGTGTCTGTCCTGTGCTGTCTGCATGACTAAGGTTGAGCTGAACCTGCAGTTTGAAAAGAAGCACGTGTGACTGTGTTCATGTGTCCACACATGAAGTGCGGACAGCGAGCTGCGATCTCGAGTGAGATCGGAATACAAATGTAGCCTTCCTTCAACAGTGGCCTTACAGCAGGCCCTGCTGTGGGACTTTAATTCAATCAATGACCTTGACTTGTGCAGACTCCAACGTCCACAGATGTGGGCTGATGTGCTATTACGTCATCATCTCAGAATGTAGGATATGTGTCTTCCTTACATTGCACAGCCTGTATGTTAGCCTTCTTTGCATGCATTGCAGATTGTGTGAGTGTGCGAGAGTCCATGTCAAACTGACATCTTATTTTCATGTCTTCAATGGAACTACTGAAAAACTATTACACATCTGACACAACTGGTAACTATTGAGGATGATCCTCCCCCCCTCCACACACACACACACACACACACACACACACACACACACACACACACACACACACACACACAGACACACACACACACACACACACACACACACACACACACACACACACTCCCCCTCTCTCTCCCACAGAACCACAAACACACACAATTCAGAGTTTAATTTTTCGGAGTTAATGGCAGAATGAACTTTGCCTCCCGTAGATGAAAAATGCAGCTGAATCACATCCAATATTGATCAGCTTTTCACCTGTAGTCGACCTCATGAATGTGGAAGCAAGCATTCAAAAGTGTTTTTTTTTCTGCATCACTCCACCTCACACACAAACATATCTATGTGATTTAAAGTCACGCATGTGTGCATATACTGCTCTCCATTTCACCTACATCTACTTGCTTCTATTCCCATTCTGTCTGAAGTACATGCTGGACTGCAGCGTCAGATCTATATGGACTTATTTCCATTACAGCCATTAAGTAGCAATGCACATTTATATTAAAGCAGTTTACCTTTAAACACAGTTTCTTTTTCCAATTTCATTTTCAATAATCTGTTTTGCACTAACATTAAGCAGCTGAATGCGCAGCAGTGTCCCTCTGTGAAACATCTGGAAACAACTGGACTTATCTGCTTAGTATCTGGGATTATCTGGGATTTAAGACTCTTTTCCCTGTTTTTGTTGATGCAAGATTATCTTTTTGTTTAAATATCTGGTGAAGCTCTAAAAGGTCAGTTTACTGCTATGTGGTTGCAACTCAGTTTCTGTTTATGTGAAAAGGTTAGTATGTGCCTCTGTGTGCAGTCTACCATATGGCATACCTTTATCTGCCTGCATGCTGGGAATTGTGTAATAGTTGAGGCACACACACACACACACACACACACACACACACACACACACACACACACACACACACACACACACACACACAGTTTTGACTCATCAGTTAGAGGACATACCAGACTCAGGTGCACACACACACACACACACACACACACACACACACACACACATATGGCCACACACCTTTCTCTTTCCTTCTCTCTTTTGCATATACCGTACACACACACACACACACTTTTCTGCACATTTAGAATCCTACAGGCAATTAAATGCAGGTGTATGTGTATACGTCTGAGTCATCATCCTTTATCAACAATTCCAAACATAACTCAACATATAAACTTATTCTTTTCTCTCTCTCTAAACACAAAAAGTCAAACACTCTTTTGGATCATGAAGACCCACTACGGACTTTTTTCACTCCCTGTTTCCTATCCAAAATGCCTAGAACTACACACATGACCATAACCTACTGTAATCTTAATAAGTACCTACCTAACACCATTACCTAATTTAAACCAAATTAACTAACTCTAAACCCAAGTCCTTATCCTAAAATACCCTCTTAAAGAAATGTCCTCACTCTGCAGGTGTAAGACTCACACAAACACACCCACATACTGCACATAAATCTACACAGAAACCCATTTATCATTCCTCACAACTTTTTTAATCTGTTCCTCTTGCATAAACCTTAGTCTGACAGAAACTCACAAAACATTTATTGAATAATATGACCTGTTTGTGGAGGCCATGGCATAGATAGTTTGTTACACTTCATTTATTTGCGCAATGAACCAACCAGTGCACTGCACACTGTGAAGACAGCAGTGGTCATTTATTTAAGTGTCTAAAAGCAACTCATATTTATTACTGTATGTTTTCCTGACAGGCGACATCTTGTGGTTGTGCAGATAAATACTGTCCTCTCCCAAAGCAAACAAAAAAATAGGCAACAGTCCTTTGTTCACACAATCATGTTTGTTCAATGTTCAGTTGCAAAGCAGGAAACATCGTGATATATATATATACCACCTCAAATATAGTCTAAATATTTGTAGAATTGAGCATAAAAGCATCTGATTTTGACATGGGGGACTAGGGTTTGTATGCTGTTTTCTATCAGTGTTGGTTTCATTAAACCATGAAGACAATGTTTCTCCATCCTTAACCATGATGATTATATGTACCAAATGTCATGGCAATCGGTCCCATGGTGGTCATGACATGCGACTAAAAAACAAAAAATGTCAACCTACTGGTGGCTGTAGAGGTGAAGTCAGGGGATCACCAAAGTCAGTAGGCTTCACCCTCTCTGGGCCACTAATGTCTCTACCAATGTTTATGGTAATCTACCAATAGTTGTTGAGATATTTCGGAGTGGAACAAAGTGGTGGACAGACTGACATTGTAATTGTTACTTGTTACTTAATTGTTACTTGCATGTCCAGAATATCTGTCTTACCGATAGGTGTTCCAGATCAGAAAACGCTCATAAGAGTCATTTTGGAAAGCACTGACAAATTACCTATTTTGTCATTGAGGAATGAGGATTTGTTAGCGGACAAAGAGTGAATAACCACAATCGTAGGCTTGCATACAATACACAGGAAACACTAGCTTCTTGTGCACGGTGTTCTTCTGTGCCTGTGTCATCTTATGCATGTTTATGGATTGCTGGTTATAAAACGGGTCACACTCTCCCCTCCAGCAGCTCATGAGCAGTACTAGCAAGAGACTGAGAGCGACAGGGTGAAAAAAGAGAGGATGAGATTACCTCCCATTTGCACAGCAGAATTCTGCGACACTGAGTGAAAAAGCAAATGCTTTGATCTTTCTATCAACCAGAGAGGAGGGCTGTGCTGGTTCAGGTGAAGGGCTTCGGACAACAACTATCACAGAGCTGTGGGGGTGTGAAAGATAGCATGAAAGATGAAAGGATTGGTTTCTACAGACGGATGCAAATGTAATATTGTGTCTTAGTTTATTCATGGCAGTCGGCAGGTGCAACTGTCTTTGTTGTAGACCAGGAGGCACTTTGTTCATGCATGTGAGGGCTGTTACCTAATTGTTTAAAATAAGTTCTGCAGAATCACTCAAGTTCAACAAAGGGAGGCTGTGTTTCTAATCATTCTTTGCTAATAACCTGCTTCATTGTGCTTTCTTATTTCCTTTTTTACTCATGTATTTCAAAAATATGTACCCTGTGTATTTTTGATTTTCAGTAGTATGGCTCAGTGCATCCATATTTGAGCATTTCTCCCCCCTCCTCTGTTCAATCAGACAGTGTAAGTCTTTGCCATTACTATGCTAATTGAGGCAGGTTTTATTGATTACAGTCTGAATAATGATTAGGGCTCCAGCAGTGTTGTGTGATTGTCTGTCTGTGGCTGTCTGCTATTGCGCATATTTATTCTCTTTTGTATTTATTCTTAAAAAAACAATCTCAACCCAAGTCGAAAGGTAGATGTTAAAATGTTAACCACTATTTTGAGCACCATTTCTACAGTGCAGTGACAACTGAGCGAGCTTAATTTGATGATAAAGACCTTGCAATATGGTTGAAAGCTCCAGAACAGACCAGTAAGTGAATCTTGAGTGAAGATTGGTTTGTCAATTTCCAAGTCCAAACTGTACCTTGCACAATATTTATGTATTTTGACATTTTTCTTTTACATTGTTTACATTCTTTTTTTACAATATGTTTTACTTTTTATCATTTTTCTTACTTTCCTCCATTTAAAAAAAACAAACAAAAAAAGTGAAAATGTCTGCTGCGAATTTCGAAAGTTGAATATAATTTGAATAGTAAAAAAATCAATACTTTTTGAATGCTGAAATTACTATTCGAATGCGATTTTTCTTTTTATAAATAGGTTGGCTAACGTTAGCTAATCTCCCTCTTCTAATGTCACATCTGATGAACAATAAGATACGTGAGTGAGAAACGCAAGGCATTGTGAGCTAACGTTACGTACTAAGTAACGTTAGAACAGGAGGGAGTGACAGGCTGTGGCTGGAAATCGGAAGAACGATGGGAAATAGTTTTAACATGACTTTAAAATCGACATCCACTGAGCCAAAATGCTTATGTTGTAATTTATCAATAGTTAGCTCGTTCTGGTTTCCTATCTGCGTCGCGAGTTATAGGAGCTTTAGTCTTGCTTTGCCAGACCCTCCTCCAAAGTGCGCTGGAGGAGAGTCTGGCTACTCCACATAGCATTCGGGGATGGGAGGAAAACGTGGTCTGGTTTATTGGCATTTCTTTAAAGCAATCACAATTGCCTTGGGCGGTGCTAAGCACTGGAGAAAAGCTGCGGTGCCACTGCAAAATAGGCTCGGAAGGAACTTGTTCTGGTGGAACACGTGTATGTTTAAAAGTTGTTTTAGTCGTGCAACAGAAAACAACAGAAAAAGAAAAGGTTAACCATAGTCCTCATAAATCGACCGGAGTTTAAAATGCCAACACAAAGGAAGCTCAAGGCAACAGATATCTGGCCTAAATGAGTGAAATCCGGCGGATTTTCCGGCGGCAACAGAGCAACCCGGAAGTGGAACGTCAAGGATATAGACTATAGGAGCTTAGCTTAGGAGCTTCATGGAGATAGCTAAAGTTAATGTTAGCTGTCCTAAAGCTGTCAGAGTTAGCTTTGACTTCATATATTACCTTCTAACAGCTGTATTCTCAGTAACGTGTTAATCTGCAAGAAACAGGTTGCTTATAAATCACTAAAATAGTAGTGGCAGCACCGTTTGGCTTAGTTATCAATGCCGTTAGCATCGTGGCTAACACTATTGTTACTTAGTTTATGACAAATCGTTTCGGCTGTGCTTTCTAAAATGATGTCATTGTGCTAACCGAGCAACTTTGCCTTTACAACAGAGCCGCTTCAATACACTAGTTAGATAATCTTTCATTACAGAGTTCTCTGTTGATTTGTGTTTGTCGCTGTGTGCGTGGTGGAAAATAATGTCGACAGCGTGCGGCGTGCCAGAAATGCAATGCGCCATGACGTAGATCCCCTTCAAGGCCAGGCTGATGTTGGAAGTCCCTCTAGTGGACAGGACGTGTAACAACAACCACATGCTTACAGTGGCATTGACAATGCATAACCCTGAGTAGTGTAGTACATATTTATAACAGGCTGCATTTGAGCATTAAATATTCAAATATTATTCGACTATAAAAAAATAATAAATTAAATATGAATGGTATAGAGGAAGACTGAGAGCTCTAATGTGTGTGTCTGTGTGTGTGTGGAAACCCAACTTAATTAGACCATCTGAGAGGAGGATTCAATTAAGGAGCATTAAGAGTGTGGAATCTCTTTGCTTGGCAGCCCATTGTTTACAGTGGAGAGAAGCCTGGGGAGACATCAGCTCTGATGATATTCAGACCAGTGGGAGCACTGCCAGGGGAGTGATGGCCTCGAGCCGCTTGTCCTCTAAAGATATACTATGGTCACAGTGTTAAACGGCATGAGAATCCACAGAGAAAGGGCATGAGATGATTAAATAAGGGTCAAAAATGGAATGAAATACTGTACAGTATGTTGCAGCATTATAATACATGACTCTCAATAAGTACCTGTATGTCAGTTTGTTAATATCAGAGTATAACCTGTGAGTCTTTAGGGTCCATCTTGTAGCCATGGAAATAATTTGTTGGTCAAAATTACATCCTAAAGTTACAATCTCCAAAATCTCCATTTCGTTCTCTTTGGCGGCAGCTATTTTTTTTGTACTTCACAGAGATCACAACAGTGTCGCCTGTGTGACATCAGTCAGTTGGCAGTTGCCTTCTTCTGAACATCAAATTTGTTTCCTTTTCTTTAGATTTGCACTTGTTTCAGCGTCTGTAGTTATTGCTTTTTGTTTGTTCTGCTAACGTAACTGTTTTCTTGCAAAGTTAGCAAAGACCAGAAAAAAACACAAGGCCGCTTCAGTCTGTTACGTTATCTCCGTCTACCCTCTCTGGCGGACCAACTACTGCTGGGTGATGAAATGAAATGAAAATGCGTCACTAACTGTGCGGCAGTTCGTAATACTGCAAATGCAAGGGCTAACCCCAATAAGCCATAGGCTCAATCACCATTCTGTTACCTCATTCGGTGATAGACAGTAACTTAACAGACATTTATTTAAATAAAAATCTTTAAGATTATCACTTAAATTTAATGATGGTGCAAGAAGCACCACCTTCTTACCTATTTGTCAAAAGCGTTATATATTTTTCTCTGTTGCAAATGATCTACCCATCTAATTATCTTATTGAAACTGGTTCTTTATTTTACATTTAATTACATTGACTTTACCTACAATCCACACATTACATTTACTTCAAATGTCCTCTGATTTGTAGCGAAAGATGGTTTGCTTGCCTGTCGCATATCCAAATATTGGTGGGCATTTTACATACTGTATGTCAGAGCAAACGGGACAATTGAAGTCATACAAAAAAAAGTCAAATAAGTAGAGGTGTAACGATACATCAATCTGGATCGATATATCGATTCAATGATCAACAATCCAATATCAACTTTAAGATGTGCCTTTATTTTGAAATTCACAGTTTATATCAGTTTTTTCTTTAAAAGAATAATTTGTTTTTCATTTAAATGTCTGGAAGAGCTAAGTAATATAATTGTCAAATCAAATTTTAGTTGCTTTTTGTTAGATGATATAAATGTAACTGTGTTAAATGGGCATATGATATTGTCTCATAATAATCGCAAGCCCCTGAATTGAAATAGTATCGTGGCAGACTTTGTGATATTAGCAAATATCGTATTGTTGTCCAAAGAATCAATATGATATAGTATTGTGTAGTCCTGTCATGATAACACATTTTGCTGGACAATAAATTGTCCCAGAAATTATTGCGATAAACGATAATATTGTCGTTGAGAGACCATTTTCATCTAATATAATGATAATGGCATAATAATGCAGGTACACCTTTTCAAAGATCAATAAACCTTTATTTCTAAAGAATATTTAATACTGGAACTGGAAGACATTTTAAATATCCACAATAAATGAACAAAACAACCAAAAACAATAAATAAAATGAACTCTCAGTCTCTGTTAACAAAAAATTTACTTGAATAAAAATCAAACACAACCAAAAACAATAAAATGGACTTTCAGTTTCTGTTAACAAAAATGCACTGGAATAAAAACCAAACACAATCAAAACATTAACGTGACCTGAAAACAGCGTGTAGTTTCTTTTTAGCATCTCACATCACACTTTCAGTCACTATCAGGGGCGGTGCTACATTGAATTACACCCAGGGTGAGACCCCCTTCGAGCACCCCCCCCAAAAAAAAACACAAAAAAAAACACAAAATTGAAGAATTTTTCAAAATTACTATATTATTGTGTATATTTTAAGTTCTGATTACTTATACTGCCATATTTTGTGCAGAATTGTGTTCATTGTCTTTTGAAAATGTTGGAGGTGGAGATTGTGTAACTTAAAAAGTGTTTCCTGTTGTAATTGCAATAGTTAAATAACTGGATTTTCTTAAGTGTGTTTTTCAAATGTTCTAATGAAAGATTTGTGCAATTGAGAAATATAATTTTCTCTTTCACTTATGTTGTTAAGTAGTCCTGTCGCGTCCACCCATGCTGTGCCACATTATACCCCGTAACGCCCTGCTGTGCCCTACTATGACATATGACTACTACGACTGTAGTCACTGTTCCATTATCTTTATTGTGACTATTACTGCCACTGTTCATCACACCCCAACTGGCACCGTCAGACACCGCCTACCAAGAGTCTGGGTCTGCCGAGGTTTCTTCCCGAAAGGGAGTTTTTCCTCGCCACTGTCGCAATAGCTACCGCTAATGCTTGCTCTTGAGGGAATTATTGTAATTGTTGGGGCTTTGTAAATTATAGAGTGTGGTCTAGTCCTACTCTATCTGTAAAGTGTCTCGAGATAACTCTTGTTATGATTTGATACTATAAATAAAACTGAATTGAATATATATAAATGTGCCAAAAATATATACAATCAGATATATAAAAAATGTAACAAGAGCAGAGAGCAACAATAATATAAAATATTAAGAATAATATGCAAATAAAATATAGAATAAATATTCTAAATAGCACAAATCCTTCATCACACAAATGTGAAAATGCACTAAAGAGAATCTGTTACACTATAGCACTAAGAACAGAAAACACAAACTAAAACTAAAACCTGACCTTTCTGGCCTTCCTTGATGCAAAATCATCAATGATATCGTATGAAATCTGCTCCCCTATTGAGTGATTGATACTGACGGAAAGGCCAGTGAGCCGCTCCTGGGACATGGTTGACCTCAGGTATGACTTGATCAACTTTAGCTTTGAAAAGCTCCTCTCTGCTTGAGCCACAGTGACTGGCAGAGTAAGTGCAATCCTGAGAGCAGTCCAAAAGTTGGGGTAGATCTCCGATAGATCCTTATCATCCCCCGTTCCACCCCTTGTCCGGACCGTTCCATTTGGGAGACCAAGCAACATAGGCGCCGATTTGTTTTCCTCCGCGGGTGCTCACGGGCGCACGCCCTTTAAAAAAAAAGTAGTCAAAAAATGTTTGCATTTCAGACGGCCGACACAAACACACACGCCTATCAACTCGATAATAAAGCCGTACAGTAGGCTCTCTTTCAACTCAGGATAGGATTGGAGATGAAAAGTTTAACTGACACATAACCGCGATCAGCTTCGTGTGTGAGTATTAGCGGAGCACCAACGGTATCGGCGACTATTTGCCAATTCCCCACACGGTGACATGATAGATAATACAATAGAAAACCGCTTCGAGGATTTTTTTTTTTAAGTGCTCGTGCCGCCCCCATGTGTCATGGGGTTGCCCGGTTCGCCCGTGCCAAAAACCGCCACTGGTCACTATGACCACTACTACGCTCAGAAAATTGAAATTGTGCCAAAATATGAACAATAACGTCGCTGTCAACAGGCTTATCTGCTAATGTTAGCTACCGACCGTTTAAAAAAAAAAAGCTTGAAAACCATCAAATAGACGGTACCCTAGGGTGCCGTTACCTGAAACCGGTGATTTAACGTCACCGCTCATTTTACACACAGTTTAACAACAAAACAAAACACTGAGTGAACATTACTACGTTTTTCATGTTGGTTTTGAGCGGTATGCACCCCCACTAACCTGGAAAACGTGGTAACGTTAATACAGTGTGTCGGAGGAATACAGCGTTCTCCTGCAACGGGAGGCAGAGGCAGAGGGACCGTCACTGCAGCTTTCGCTAACGTTAGCTTCTTGTCTCATCTGGGGTCTGATAAACAGTAAATTCATCAACTTCAGTGTCTACAATGCTATTTTCCAATAAACTGTAGATGTCATATTTCACAGGACCCGCGTGAGTGCGGATTTCATGTCGCGGCTTTCGTCGCTGTTTGTCACTTTGCCTAAGATTGAGTGACAAGTGTATGCGGCCTGTTGTTTATTTGGTTGCCATGACTTTGCGAGCGATGACATCCTGTCACTGTTCCAGTTGCTCACCCTAAAGGGGAGAGAGAGCGGATGACAGTTCGCTTGAGTTCAGTAGAGCAGACGGTTCTGCAGAGTCGTGTAGTTACGACTTTATGACTTTTCATAAACAGCTGAAGGAGCGGCGGTGCGCGGTGTACATAGCGGAAACCCTGTTGTGCGTCCCTATTTCTGATACCGTGGCGGCAGAGGAAAACAAACAAGCATGCAAATGGAAATTATCGCGCCTGGAAAAATTATCAAGCTCATTTTTATTTATCATGCAATTAATTGATTTATTGACTATCGTGACAGGCCTAGTATTGTGATAAAACTTATGATTTACACCCCTAATAAGAAAAGTAACACTGGAATAAGTAAAGAACAATGTTTCATCACCTGCATTCATTAGTAAGCACAAACTTAAAGAGACTAAAGAGATAAAGGGTATTTCTCACTTTTGTAATGTTCCCATCTGTCAAGTATCTAGTTATGTATTGTTCCGTCCAGATCCATTAAAAGAGATGAAGTGCTTCTGAGGTGTATCTTCCTGTTGTTGAGGATTCTTTTATGTGACTGCAAAGTGGAGTTTTGTGGTTTAGTGTTTAAGGAGGAGTGGAGTGTTTGTAATTGTGTCTGACTCATTCAGCTTATGAAATGCTGAGTACACTACAGTGTGTGCTGAACTGTAGACCCAGACAAGAGGATAAATATGCTTATGTTCACCCTCACTCAGCAGGAGCTTCAGGTTGTACTTTGCACCCACAGTAGTTAACATAACAGAATTAGAGCTAATCTTGGAGAGGAGTTTGGTCCAAGACATTGGACCATATAGCATCCTTGTTTCATGACATTGTAGTTGGAGACTGTCCTCCCAAAAAAGATGACAGCATCAGGAGTTTCAGCAAATGATCAAAACGACTGTAACGACTGTTAAAGTGACAAAGCTTACTTCGTAGTAATCATGACTGTTGTCCATCGCGAGAAAAAAAAGGAAGTCAAGCGATGTTATCTTTTGAATTACAAAGTCTGCATACAGAGGAGGTCAGGGTGGATGGGTCTGTTCGGCCGGTCATCCGACCCGCATGCATGAAAGATGTCACACCAGCGCGCTGTTGTGAGCTAATGTGTACAAAGTATAGAGGCTCCGTAATCTGAACCAGAGTGAACCAAGACGCCCCCCACACAATTATTACGTCCCATGTTGACAACAGCAGCGCATAACACTAGCTTCACTCTGACTGACAAAATAAAAACGACAGACGACTCAACTTGGTTCCCAGTTAAACAGCGACTTTCATTACTTTTCATCCTTTCTCTAACTGGGAATGTTGGTATTGGCAGTGTTAGAAGAAGTAGGCCTACTCAAAATGTGAAGTAAAATGATTAATACCACACATTACAAGTCCTGCATTCAAATGTTTACTTAAAGCTAAAAAAAAGTGCGAAAGGCGGCGGTATGTCCCTCTTTGGCTAAGGTATTTTAAAGATGGAGGCGCTACATGGCTGCCGTCATTCAAGCGACTCGCCTGTATGTATTCTGAA